>NW_026260815.1:0-439811 GCF_024613125.1 Pisolithus orientalis | reverse complement strand
TAACCCTAACCTAACCTAACCCTAACCCTAACCTAACCTAACCTAACCTAACCCTAACCTAACCCTAACCTAACCTAACCCTAACCTAACCTAACCCTAACCTAACCCTAACCTAACCCTAACCTAACCCTAACCTAACCTAACCCTAACCTAACCTAACCTAACCTAACCTAACCTAACCCTAACCTCTTAACTTAACTTCTCCTAAATAAATAATCAAATCTTACATAATCAACCCCTATCTCTCCTACATAATCCCCTACTACACTTATCTCCCCCTAATCCTATCACAACTACATTACCTCCCTCTACTCCTAATCCTACTACCTATCCTACTCCTAATCCTACTACCTATCCTAATCCTAATCCTACTACCTATCCTAATCCTACTACCTATCCTAATCCAACTACCTATCCTATTCCCCCTAATCCTACTCCAACTACCTATCCTATTCCCCCTAATCCTACTCCAACTACCTATCCTATTCCCCCTAATCCTACTCCAACTACCTATCCTACCACCTATCCTATTCCCCCTAACCCTACTCCAACTACCTATCCTATTCCCCCTAACCCTACTCCAACTACCTATCCTACCACCTATCCTACTACCTATCCTACCACCTATCCTACTACCTATCCTACCACCTATCCTACTACCCATCCCACTACCTACCCTACTACCTACCCTACTCCTACCACTTATCCTACCCTATTCCTACTACCAACTCTACCACCCAATCTTACTACACTATCACTCCTATTCCTATTCCTATTACCTACACTACCCTATTCCTAATTCTATTCCTATTACCTACACTACCTACCCTATTCCTATTCCTATTCCTATTACCTACACTACCCTATTCCTATTCCTATTCCTATTACCTACACTACCCTATTCCTATTCCTATTCCTATTCCCATCCATACCAACTACTCCACCTACCTATCACACACTACCCTACTTACAACACCTACTCTACCCTATTCCTAATCCTACTACCAACTTTTCTTTTTTCCATCTACTCCATACTCTATTCTCCTATTACCAACTACCCTACATCACTTACACTACTACTACTACTCTCCCAATCCTACACTATCCTATCATTCCTACCAACTACACAACCTACACTACTACTATCAATCACTACCAACACTACCCTACTTACCCTACTTACAACACCTCCCATTTCCCCCTACACTACCCTATTCCTACTACCAACTCTACCAACCACACAACACATTTCCAACTACACTACTCTCTTATTCTCAACTACCCTACCAATTCTACCTACACCACCACCACCACCACTACTACTACTCTTTTCCTCCCACATTATCACTTCCTTATTACCAACTACACTACCATTACTATCACTACTACTTACATTCTCACACACTACCCTATTCCTATTACCTACAACACCACTACTACCTCTCTTTTCTTCACTCCCTACTCTATTCCTATTCCTACTACCAACTTTTCTTTTTTCCATCTACACCACATTCTTATTTCCATTACCACCACTACTCCTATTACCAACTACCCTACTTTCTCTACCACAATTTTCTTCCCACCCTACACTACCTACACTACTTACACTACTACCTCAATTTTCTTCCCACACTACACTACCATTACCCCCACCACCACTCATTACCAACCACACTACCCTATTCCTATTACCACTACCATTACTACCACTCCTACTGCCACCACCACTACCACTACTTACACTACTACTACTACCAATTTCTTCCCACACTACTCTATTCCTATTACCAACACTACCAACTATACTACTACTACTACTATTACTCTTACTACCCCCAACATTACCACTCAAATCCTCCCACTCTACCCTATTCCTATTACCACTACTACTACTACCACTATTAAAATCCTCCAACACTACACTTTCACTACCAACACTACTACCAACCCCACTCACCACTCTCACTCGGGGGGGGGATCCGGGGGTTATATCACCATCAATTACTGGGGTTATTGTGCCCATTCTCACCTGCATTGACTCACCCCTTATTTCCCAGCTATCATCCCAGTTCACTCACCATTACTTTCCCTCGTCTGTAGCCCCTAGTCCCTTGTCATGTCTCATGTGTCCATAGTCACTAGTCCAAATCACCACCCATCACTTATTTTCTTGTCATCACTACTCACCAGTCAGTAGTCTGTAGTCGCATTTCAGTCGTCTGTCCTCACTTTCTAGCCACTCGGTCTTCATAGTCAGTAGTAGTCCCTCGTCACTCCCCAGTCCAGATAACCAACACATCCCTTACCTTCTATACTCATACTTTCCAGTTCAGCCTTCGTCCCTTGCCATCAGTAGTCTGTCATCACCACTTAGTCCTCATCCTTATCACTCACCTGTCTCTCTTGCTTTTTTCTCCTTTGGCCTCCCTAGTACCTGTTCCAGATAAGCAACCGGTCGCTTGTTTTTCCCAGTCCCTGTCGCTGCCACATGTACAAATCCCTGCTCTTCTATTCATGTCTGTGAGTGCTCGTGATACCACATGATCAGGTCAATCAAGTTGCTGTGATGTCCTTGCCTCGGTCGCCCCATCAACCACTTCAAATACACTCCACCCTCCCCCCACCTTTCCCCAAACTTTTTCTCTGCTTCCCTTCGTAACTCCTCATTCAGATAGATCCCATATGCTGCAGGTGCTACCACATCTCCAAACCTGCAGTCCTTGTTCCCCTTCTCTGCCTTCTTGAATTGTGGGTGCACCTTGTCATTTACCTGTGGCACGTGGCACATGTAGCAGATCTTCCGGTGGTGCCGCATGTCATACTGCAGCCCTCTTCTCCACTCCACATATTCCCTCCATCCATTCCCATCTAGATGTGGGCATTCTCTGATCCCATGTCCCTCCATCGCACCTTTCCTCAACACTCTGCACAGACTGCAGCACCCCTCAAAACTTTCCAATGCTTCCAGTATTTCATCCCCCTCTTCTAATCGTTTCATCTCTTCCTTCCCTCGCTGCTGTCTCGCCTGTACCACTGCACTGTCAAAGCTAGTCTTCAGAGCAGCCCGTCTTTCCATCAATCGTCCCTCCATCGATTTCATCGCCTGCTGTTTGAGTCTTGCTGTCCCAGCAACCTGTATGTCCAATGGGTCATGTCCTGGTTCCTCTAGGCAGACAGAGCATTTCTCCTTTCCTTCCTCCATCCAACAACCAACCCCTTTGCTGTCATTGAACAGCGTCATCCCATACCGCAGGCATCTCCTTGGCCCATAGCAATACAGTAGTTCATACATCGCCCATCTCGCCTCCCCTTCCAGTCCCATCGTCTCTATGTTTGGCAGTGTTGATGTCGGTGGGATGATCGTATAGCAGTTGGCTGCCTGCCCATCTCGACCAGCTCTGCCCTGTCCTTGGATGTAGTCCACCATGTCAAATGGTCGGTCCATGTGAATGACCGTTCGCACGTGAGGGTAGTCGTTCCCAGCGCTGAAGGCAGTGGTCGCAATTAGCACCTTGGAGAATCCTTTGATCCACTGTCCATACATCCATCCTCGGTCCTCGTCAGTCGTCCCCTTGTCTCCATTGTAGAACGGATATGCTGTCATGTGTGACAGATGCTGACCCGCTGCTATGGATGTCACAAACACCAACCCTCTGTCCCTTTCTTCCCAGCGTGAGCCTTCCTCCTCCAACACTTCTGCCACTCGTCGATGCATGGAGTGGACTGGCACCCTTTCCAAGTGATACCCCAGTTCCCATCGGTCTGTACTCTGTCGGATCACCTCTGTTTGCTGCACCAGCTGGAATGTGGTCTTCACCTCCTCCATACACCATCTTGGAAGCGTGGCACTCAACAGCACTAGCTGCATCGGGACGCTTCGTAGTTGGTGGATGCTTTGGAACACCATCCGATAGTCTTTCGACATCAGTGGAATGTGGGCCTCGTCAAATATCAGCCTGGCCACCTTCTTGCTTTGGTTCAGCATCGCCAGCGCAGACCTCCACTGTGATGTCAATGCCCTGTCTGCTGTGACCAGAATCAAATTCGTGGATGAGCTCAAGGGTTTGTCTGCTCCATAGACTTGGTATGGCACTCTGAACTCCTCCAGTCGTCGTCGGTAGTCCAGCATGAGAGAATTTAGAGGCAAGACTAGCACCGTGGCTTCCTTTGGTTGCACCACACTTGGAACGATCGCCAGCATCGACTTGCCAGCTCCAGTACCCAGCACTGCTACCAGGTCTGTTTCCCCTTTGAGTACTGTTGCCATGCAGGCATGCTGTTCCTTTGATTTCCAGCTTGCTGATGGGTTCTTCAGTAGGCCCTGCATCGCTTTTAGTGCCTGATCCAAGGTAGCTGACTGGTCACTTGTGCTGCATTCTCCAGGCTGGACTGTGAAAGGCCATGTTAGGGACTCGTCTACTGGCAAATGTTTTCTCTGGTCTTACCATGTACATCTGTCTGCTCCAGTTCAACATCGCTGTGGTCCCAGATAGGCAACCGGTCGCTTATTTCAGACTGTGCCCTGTCTAGAATGGATTTAATTTCTGACAATCATCTCACATGAGTGTTACCAACCATGACTGGTACTCTGCCCTTGCTCTTTCTCCCTCTCCCTCTCCTTCCCTTTCCCTTTGTCTGTCCTCTCTGATGGACCTCCTGTGGTGGATCGAATTACCTCCTGCAACATTCCCTTCAGTGCAGGCATCAGCTTGTCCATCACCTTGGTGGCAATCTCATCTGTGGATGGCAGTTTGGCCACCACTGCATCTATCATGGCCTTTTGGACTGCCTCTGTTGCCATGGAATAAGCAACCGGTCGCTTGTTTTCCCTGGGCTCAGGTACTGGTGGAGCAGCTGGGGATGGGGATGGTGATGGGGGGTGTGCCCGTGCAGTCTTGTATGATGTTGACTGGCCACTGACTGCCACCTGGCAGTGCCTTTGCCATTCCATGCTGGCATTGAGGTATGCAGGTAGCACATCCTCTGCAGCTCCAGCCAGAGCTTCCACGCTGATGCCATACACTCGGTTTTCTGTAGACCGACTATGGCCTGCCTGCAGGGCTTCCACATTGTCTTCCCTGTCCATCTCTATCACATCCTCCACTGCACAGCCAAGTTTTCGTTTCCATGCTGTCTGGATGTGTCGCCATGAGTTGATGGTCAGCCCAAAGTGCATGGTGGGAAGGCTGTGCCTGCTCATGATCAATGAGAGGTCCTTGGAGTCAAAGAGGCAATCATAGTTGACAAAGACATGGTTTCGGTACAGGTCCACCACCTCTGGCCTGTCTGGGAAGCATGCCTTGGCTGCAATCTCTGCAAAGGGTCGTGCCAAGGCTAGGTCCTGTACCAAGATGTCGCTGGTGATGGCATCCAAGGCATGAGGGATCAGCTTGTCCTTCCCTGTCAATGCTGTGGTCTTGAGATATTGGCAAAGCAGTGACACGTGCTTGCCCAGGACCACCAGGTTTCGAGTCGGTCGAGTTTGAGTGTTGCGATAGGTCATCGCAGTGAGCTCTGTGCCACGACTTGGTGCACCACTGAGCATCTGTGCCCTCAATAGGAGCAGGCTTTGCAGCTCTGCATACTTCTTCAACCAAGCTTGGAGGGCACCCACATTCCATACAATACCTCCCTGCCGTACCATGGCAAAGTGGGCAAAAGTTTCCTCATCTTCGAGGAAGTGCCTGACCAGTCGGCCTCGACTGCCAAGCTCTGGATTTCTGACATCAGACAGGAAGCAGTAGCCAACATCCTTGTTGATGAGGTCCTCTGCAATCTTGTCATAGTCCACTCGGATATCCTTGCCCATCAGCACCCCCTGCTCCCAAGCCTCTACCAGCTTTGCCTCTGTCTCTTCAAAGACCTTGCAGAGATCTCCAAAGTCCACCTGCTCCCCTCGGTAGAGCATCGTCTTCCAGGTCTTGGTGTCTGTCCACCACACCTGAGGAAGGCTCATGGTATCGTATGACAGGGAACTTGCCCTGTGTTGAAGAGAACGTAGACGAGAGAAGGTATACTGGGTGTTTTCCACAAAGAAGCTTCCCAGATCCAGGCAGTGGTCCAGGTCCTCGCTCTGGGGGTCTGACTGCATGCGGTGGTGAATCTCTTGGAGGAACGTGAGTCGCATGCAATACTCCAACTTGGCTATGATCCCAGTGACTAGGTGTGGCTCCTTGAATCCACCATCTTCCCCAAGGGTCAGAAGGGCCAGACACCTTTCTGTGGGGTCCACAATCTCCCTCTCCCCTCGAGGCTTCCATGCCGTGCTCCAAACCTCAAAGAGCAGCTGGTGGATGATCTGCAAAGCCTCTGGTCCTTCTTCATCCCCCATGCGGAGCACTGCAAGCAGCTCCATGACATTGGGGTTTGACCCAGAGAATGACCCTCCAGCATGTTGTTGTCTGATCAACATTGCCAGTAGAGCAACCACTGGGATGATGTATTGCTTCATGGTGGCCTCATGGAGGTGCTTGTGGAAGGGTGTGTTGGAGATGCCACTGGTGGATGGAAGGAATAAGCGACCGGTCGCCTATTTGTGAGTTGGCATGGCTGCTTACTTTTTGGTGGGGTCAGGTGAATGTAATCTCTTCAGGACCAGTTCATGTGTATGGTCTAGCAGAGAGAGCGCTTTTCTATAGTATGCTTGCACTGCAAGCTTCAGTCCAGGGATGTCCCCATCATCGTCCTTGGGTAGGGAAACCCAGCTCCGCAGCAGTTTGACATTCTTGCCTGCAACCTGCTCATGCCACTGTGTCGTCAGCAACCAGGGGCTCACCATGCGACCGTCCAGTGGTGTTTGGACCACCTCCAGTGTTGGCTCCAGTTCTTTGAGCAAAGAATCCACCAGAGCCTGTCGAGCCATTGGCTCACTCTGCCTTTCTTCATCATCCTTCACCTCCCAGAATGCCTGCAGGTCCCCTGAACTTTCCTTCAAGTGCTGTACTTTGCAAGCTCTCCAATGTTTTGGTCTGGGTTCCATCGGGTGGTCTTTGGAGTGATGTTTCCGTAGACGCTCTGTTGACCTGGACAAAAGGTCACAGTGACTGCAAGCCATGGCCTCAAAGACTTTCAGACCATGGACAATGGTTCTAGGCCCAGTAATACCAGTGGGCAGCCGTTCTGTCACCTCCAGTGATGCCATGGCCAGCTTCAAGGTCATGTCACTGTAGGTTGCCTGTCTGCCATGGATCTTTGCCAGATGGCTCTTGACTTCTCCTGCTCTTAATGCCATTTCACAGACCTGGCATGTCAGGAAATGGAACTCTGCATTCACTGCAAGGTCCAATGAATCCAGAAATGCATCAGAGATGAGCCCTGGGGCTGTTGTCAATGGCAAGTGTGGCTGCTGGGACCTTTGTGCCAAAGATGGCACAACATTGCCAGTGTTCTGGTTGTGGGCTTGGATCGCTGACTGAAAGAACTCGAGTCTGGTCGTTAGCAAGTTGGCTCTGATAGACTCACTATGAGAGATGGCAATCGTGGTGCTGGTGCTTGAGGGGATTTTTGAGGAGGGACCGACTTGTGGGCTGTAGGTGACACCATCCTTACATCACCCTGGAATGGTTTCCCAGTCCATGGATAAGCGACCGGTCGCTTATTTGTGGGGAAGCAATGACACTCACTGCTGGTGGTGGGGGTGAATGCATGATTTCATCTTGTGGGATCAACTGGTGAGGAGATGGGATCTTCCCAAAATCCTCTGCTATCTGTTTCCCTGTTTAGCACTGTGGGGTATGGATAGACAGATGCAACACATCTACTCACTGGGGATCCAATGGACCTGTGATGGAACTGGTGTGCCATGACCATCCATCATTCCATTGTCACCAATGGCCATAAGCTTGGTACTCACATCTCCACTGTCACTCTCACTGATATCTTCATGCTATAATGACATTGGGCAGAAGAATAAGCAACCGGTTGCTTATTCTGGCTTGGGCCAGCCACTTACCAAGTGCTTGCTGGCCCTGCTGGGACCACCTGCATTACCCTCCTCCTCATGGGTCTGCGATAGTGATGTCATGGGTGATTGGTCACTTGCTCCTGAGAATACCACTTACCAAGTCCTTGCTAGGTCCAGCTCCAATCCCTTGTCCATGGGTCTGTGAAGGGCAGATAAGCAACCGGTCGCTTATTTTTTTGGTGGATGAAGCCACTTACCAAGTCAAATTTGCCCATGGGTAGATTACCCTGTTAACATGTTCAGAGTTGTTTCCAAATAAGGAAACTATTTCCCACCACTGCTCACCTGTATCTCTGGCCCCTTCCATGTACTACCAGCCTTCTTGATATCAGACTTGAGGTTGCTGGCATACTTGAAGGGCTTGCCACAGCCAAGGGCAGAACAGTTACAAATGAAATCACCCATGTCATTCCTTTGCAACTCAATAGTCTGGTTGGTGTGGGGCAGGTGGATGGTAGCCTTGGAAGAGCATTTCTTGCTGTGAGCTATGTAGGTACTCTTGGTGGAGAAGGTGTCTTCACAGGTGGCACAGACATAGTTGGGCATGGTGAGGTAGATGGTGGTGGTAAGAAGCAGAGATGTAAAGGGGAAAATTTCCCACAGTCAGCTTTATTTATTTGGCTCTACCCACCCTAAACTACCTAATTGGTGTGTCATGCCCATTTGGATGTCCAAATTAGGCAACTACCTTCAGCCTGGTCAGTGGTTTTCTTACTTTCTGCCACAAGTCAAATAAGCAACCGGTCACCTATTTTGCAGGCAGTCACAATGAGTGGCTGTGCTAGTCGTGTTCAGTACTAGTGTCTGACTTGTCCAGATAATCAGCTTGTTCTTCCCAGCTGCCTCCTTGCTACTTTACTTCCCTTGCATCCAGATAAGCAACCGGTCACCTATTTTTCAGACAGTTGCAATGAGTAGCTGTGTCTACTACATCTTTTGGTAATCTGCTGTTTTTGCTAATCAACTGCCTATCATCTTCAATCCAGATAAGCAACCAGTCACTTATTTTCTCTGCTCTCTGTGGCTGTGCATTTCCTTATATGGAGGTTGCATTCAGTGGCTGTGTTGGTTGCATTCACTCACTGAGAGGTTGCATGCAGTGGCTGTGTAGGTTTCATTCAGTGGCTGTGTAGGTTTCATTCAGTGGCTGTGAGGTTTCATTCAGTGGCTGTGTAGGTTTCATTCAGTGGCTGTGAGGTTTCATTCAGTGGCTGTGAGGTTTCATTCAGTGGCTGTGCAGGTTTCATGCAGGAAACCTTCCATATAAGGCAGGGATGCATGTGTGCATTCCTAGATGCATGCACGCATTCCTAGATGCATGTGTGCATTCCTAGATGCATGTGCGCATTCCTAGATGCATGCACTGATGCTACACTCTTCTCTAGATGCATGCATGCATTCCTAGATGCATGTGCACATTCCTAGATGCATGCATGCACACATTCCTAGATGCATGCACCCTTTTCCTAGATGCATGCACTGGTGCTACACTCTTCTCTAGATGCATGTGCACATTCCTAGATGCATGCACCAATGCATGCACCAATGCTACACTGTTCTCTAGATGCATGTGCACTTTCCTAGATGCATGCACGCATTCCTAGATGCATGTGCACATTCCTAGATGCATGCACCCTTTCCTAGATGCATGCACGCATTCCTAGATGCATGCACCCTTTCCTAGATGCATGCATGCATTCCTAGATGCATGTGCACATTCCTAGATGCATGCACCCTTTCCTAGATGCATGCACGCATTCCTAGATGCATGTGCACATTCCTAGATGCATGCACCAATGCTACACTCTTCTCTAGATGCATGTACACTTTCCTAGATGCATGTGCACTTTCCTAGATGCATGCACGCTTTCCTAGATGCATGCACGCTTTCCTAGATGCATGCACGGATGCATGCACGCTTTCCTAGATGCATGCACGGATGCATGCACGCTTTCCTAGATGCATGCACGGATGCTACACTCTTCGCTAGATGCATGCACCCTTTCCTAGATGCATGCGGACCCTGGGGCAGGGTCCGGAAAGCATATTATTAAGATTATTAGGGAGATGCTTTCCCAGAAGCAGGGGTTGGGACAAACTGGACTAACCACTTTCTATCTAGGCACAATGACCAGCTGGGAAGGTACTGGAGCAGCCCACTCAAGGCTAAACATGGACATGCAGTGAACAAGAACACAGATGAGGCATGGTTCAGGTTACTGCAGGACACAATCACCAAACATGGGATCAAGCCAGACTGTATCTGGGCTGCAGACAAGACAGGGTTTCAACCCAGAACAGGGGTGAAAGAGCATGTCTTCAGGGCTGCTAATCAAAAGATTCAGCACCAGCAGCATGATGGGAATAGAGAAAACATTACTGTGATGGTGGCAATCTGTGCAGATGGAAGTAGTATTGTGCCTACCATCATCTACAAGGGACAAGGTTTCTCAACCAATTGGCATCAAAATAATGATCTGAATGCTTCATGAGTGATTGAATGTGCTTCAAGGATCAATGATCAATGGCTCACCATTTGAAGCATTGCACACTTGCCAAAAGGCTGGACAGATGGTGAAATTGGCCATCTGTGGATCCAGGACTTTGACAATAAAACACATGTGAAGGCAGGTGGACATTCTTGCTTGTTGCTTGTAGATGGGCATAACTCACACTACACAAAAGCATTCTTGGAATATGCAAGAAACCACAACATCCACATACTTTGCTACCCAGCCCATGGCACACATGCATACCAGGGGCTTGATGTTGTCATCTTTGGACCACTCAAACATGCCTGGTTGCAGGAGTGCAATACATTCAAAACATCTACATGACAGGCTGTATCAAAGGAGAACTTTATCTCTATTTATGCTAACACACATCAGAAAACACTTACCAAAGAGACAATTCAAGCTGCATTCCAGAAAACTGGTGTTTACCCACTGGACCCAAATGTGATAACTGCTGAGATGATGGCACCTAGCCTGGAGACATCATATGATGCAGAGGGATGCTTGCCACTCACCCTACCCAGCCCAGTTCATGCAGTGTCACTGGTGATGTGTCAGTATCACAACTTACAAGGAGAAGAAATGGGTAACTCCCCTGAAGTTGCTGCTGGCCCATCATGCTCACAGGTCACACTGGCCTGGCATTCCATTGCAAAGGAGGCCACTGAGGCACTGGCTTCCACTTCAGCAGCATTTCTTGTTGAAAGGACACCAATGAACTTGTCACATCAGGTCCCAACCTATCTCCCACCTCCTCTAACTCCCACACAAAAATGGAAATCTGCACTGTTGGATGAAGAACCTTCTAATGAGAAGGAACACTTACCAGGATGCTTTGTCAGCAGCTTATGCCCATGAGGCAAAGTACAAGAGTGCACTCATTGGATCCCAGACAACACTTGTCTTACAGTCAATGTATGTTGACCAGGTAACAAAAGAGCTGGAAAATAATGAGGAGAAGCAAAAGAAGAAAAAGAAAGGTCAGCTTAATGGGGATGGCCTTCCAAAGTTACTTACTGGTGATGAGTTTTACAACCAGGTTGTGGACCATCATAAGTCCATTGCAGAGCAGGATGCTGCTTGCAAAGCACAGCAAAAACAAAGGGATGAACAAAATGAATTGTTGGTGGCATGGAGAGAAGAAGAAGCAGCTCGCCGAGAGTGTAACAAGGCCCTTCGGAAGACATATCACGAAGAGTTGCAGCTCTGGGAGCTTGAGAGAGATCAGGCAAAAGCAGAAAATCGCCAACCTCATTGGGCAAAACCAAAGCACAGGAAGCTCGAGCGGCCAGCTCCAAAGCCCGTCCTCAGTAGCGCAGACACAGAGCAGGTGGGCGAAAACGACGACAATGGCGAAAACGAGGAGGACGCACGGTCGGATGATGATTGATAATATTCCGATAACCGCTGATGCCCGCTATACCATATTTGGGGTGTCTCAAATCACGGTGTGACCGCTGATAAGCAATTTAATTTCTGAGGCTTCACCACTGCATAACTACAGTTACGATCCTAAAGAAACCTTTATCCAGACATTCTCTACTATTTTAATAGCCCTGTCATCCATTCTGATCTACTTATAATTGTGTTGTGTTGTAAAATGGGCATTTTTGATATTGGTGTCTCAAATCTAGGTTGATGACTGTACACATATTTAAACCTCGAAAACTGCCAAAATGAAGCCAAAACGAGGGATATCAAAGCAAACTGCCGTTTTCGGCCTTACCTGGTCAACAAAAACAAAATGAAAACAGCGTCGAAAACGCACGAAAACGCGCTGTGAATTCCCCAATGCAAACACTCGAACCGTGGACTTCTCGACTACCACAGGGCGGTGTATTCAGTTCATCGATCAAGCATGTTGCAGCAATGCAGACCTCATGTGTTCAATAGTATTTCATACCACCTAGCCTCGTTGCCTGCACGTTCCAATTAACATCCCCCGCCACGTGTGATGGAAATGTTTCGGTGCAGGGGGTGAGTGAAGTGCCAACTGTCCGTGTCTGTCATTTGCTCTCGCAGAAAGTTACTACCACAGTGAGTCTCTCTGGCACATCGATTTACAAGTCTACTAATTCCACGTATTTCTGTGCACGATGGCCCTGTCTCATCTTCACTCGCCCAAACTTCCCTGAACCCTACTGACGAAAAGATGTCGACGCCTGGGAGCCCGCATCAACAAGGAGGTGCGAGTCGGGTTTTCGTCATGTTTCCCAGATACCTAAAGCTCTATCACATGACGCTTGTCAGACAAGAAATCGGAGAACGGTGCGGCTGCTGTTAGGGAAGAGAATAGAAAGGATACTCCAGTTAAGACGATCTGCTCTGCAGCATCCTCTCGGGCATCCTTTGCAACTGCCAAGTCGACTGGTGCTGTGGAAGGTTTGGATATTGGAAGTGACGAGACCAAGATCTTCAGTCGCAAGGCCGAAGAATCTCAAGGAGGTGCGAGTTGGATGTTGGTTATCTTCCCAAGGGACTTAAATTTTCACTACACATGCAACCATCAGATTTAGCGCTGGGGAACGCCACGGCTGTTATTTGGGAAGGGAACGCAAAGGATATTACAAATGAGTAAGCTTTGTAGCATCTTCTCAGTCATTTCTTTTAATTACCAGATCAACCAGCCCTAGGAAGGGTTCGTGTGCGGGATGCGGCGAGATAAAGGTCGATAATCATAGGGTTGAAGAATCCCAGGCAGGTGCGGTTGGATTTTGATCCCATTTCTGAGAGCCTAAATTTCTACCACGCATGCTGCTGTCAGAGGTGATGCCGGGGAACCTTATGGGGTTTATTACAGATGGGAACACAGAGGATAGGATACAGGCGGCCCCTGGTGCTCACCCAAAACAGCTCGTTGCTGGACCTGCGCTACCCTCAGCAGCGGACAATACGCGTGCGCCGCCCGCTCCAGCTATGGCTGACGAGAACAGCGATAATAAACAGGCGCAAGCCGAACCAACAGGTATTCGATCAGGATCGACACGGTCGCAACCTCAGAACCAATCATCGGCGTTGCCGCTGGGCCCGCCCGAAGAAGAATTCACGAATCTTGACCTGGAAACAAGAACTAGGGATATTATAATTGCGTGAGTAAGATAACTTGTTTTGTGGCATCTTCTTAGGCAGCCTTCAATTTCCAGGTTAATGGGGCCAACCGGTGCGGGGAAAAGTTCGGTGAGCTCCTCACGAAATGTATTTTCAACATAACCTGATCAGTCGCAGTTCATAGCCAATGCCACGAAGTGCGAGGGTCAGGGGGTGGGACATGAGTTAACTTCTTGTACAAGCGAGATCAATGTCACCAAATACGAGGTTGAAGGTTCCAACGTGGTTCTGGTAGACACACCTGGGTTTGATGATACGAGGAAATCTGACTTGGACATCCTGAAACTGATTTCCGATTGGCTGAACACTGAGTAAGTATTCCTCATACTCCGGTTTGTATTATGAACGATGCACATCCGATCAGGTACC
This sequence comes from Pisolithus orientalis, assembly GCF_024613125.1. Classification (NCBI taxonomy): domain Eukaryota; kingdom Fungi; phylum Basidiomycota; class Agaricomycetes; order Boletales; family Pisolithaceae; genus Pisolithus; species Pisolithus orientalis. The sequence goes on along the minus strand of NW_026260815.1, from coordinate 425,858 downwards.
AAACTACACGACCCATGCTTTCGGCCATGCTTTACTTTCATCGCATATCAGACAACCGTATGGCTGGAACGCCACTGAAGAACCTTCGAGTCTTTGAAAAGTTGTGTGGGAAAAATGCGATGTCCAAGGTTATCTTGGTCACTACGATGTGGGATGAGGTGGACACCGAGGTTGGCGATGAGAGGCTGAAGGAGCTGAAGGATAATTATTGGAAGATGATGATCTCGCGAGGGTCTACGACGTTCGAGTGTAAGGACGTTCGAGGGTCACCCATGAATTTACTCCAACAGATCGTACGGCGAAAGAAGGAGCAAGAGTTGATGGGACAAGATGAAGAGGGTGAAGGCGGGGTCCAGTTGCAGGAGGAAATTTCCAATATGAAGTTAGAGCTACAGGAAACTGCTGCCGGGCAGCAGTTGTGTTCTCGTCTAGAAGAACTCGCCAGGAAGCGGATGGAAACACTTCGAAGAATTCGGGATGAGACCAAGGGAGCGGACCAGAAGACTGCAGAAGACCTCTGGAGAGAATATGCCGAAGTAAAGGCCCAACTAGACTCTACTTTGACTCAAGCACGCCAGTTGAGGATGACGCTCAGACAGCGGATTAAATCGATCAAAAATGGCTTTCACTTTCGAGGACTGAGAAGTAAGTGGCACCATCCCTATTCATCAGCAAAGTTACATACCATTTAATTTGGCTGACATGACTGATTTAGTCTGGCGCAAACTGTAGTTAGTCCCCCAGACCGTCAGACGAGGACACTTTCTTTTCATAGCCATACTCAAGTCATACTGTATATAGGGAAGTCATAGCAGAGCACAAATGTGAGGTTCTGAGAATAGCACTGTGCTGCCTCCGTTGCGACTCCCGCTCAAGTGTATACAACATGTGCCGGGAGGTCTGTGATCTCAGACCTCAGTCGTGCTAACGCCATGAAATTGCTTTACCATTAGCCAAGGCATAGCAGCAAGACACCATGCCTGCTTCTTTCTGTCCACGTATGTCCTCTCCCCCTCAGATACCCAGGCAGGCCATCAGGAAATTAACAAAATACTATTTGAGCTCATTGAGTTTATTTGGACTCATTGGACTTACTAACTTCTCCTGATGACACCAGTGAAGAGAGATGTCAAAAAAGGTAAATAAGTCTGAAAATTCAAACTACATAAGTAGGGTAACATCACAGGAATCAAAAAAAATCAAGACAGTTCGACATGAGCAAAACACGACTCGGCAGAAGAACATAAGGTGAGCAGTTAGGGCCATGAGGGGAATTTTATTCTCTCGAAACAGTTTCTTGAATGCAGCATTTGGTGGGCTATCAATGCATCAGCGTCGGAATAAGACCAACTAGAATTCGAAGACACACCTCGCGTGTCTCTCCAGTCCCTGGGATGCTTGGACGACATGCTGGTGGCGACACGTCGGAAGCATTGGAGTAAGACAGGTTCAACACGTCCAAGACGATGCTCATCCGGTTCAAAGAGTCCACGCTGGGCTGCAGAAGCAATCTGGAGTTGGGCGTAGCATGCCGCAGCATAGCATATGATGACTGTATGACCATTAAATTTGTGGGTGAAAAAACAAACGAAACTTTCCGATGCCTCACAGCGGGGGCAAATGCAGACCGATACTCGAGTCCAAACCATACACATCGTTGACTTCGCCGAGTACTGTACCTGTCGCCACTTCAGACTGACCCTACCGACAGACGGCACCAAAGTTACACTAGCCAGTCCTTGTGTGCGTGGGACACAACTTCGGCGCAGGGGGTGGCATGGCATCTGAGCTGACGGAGTCACAGACACAGGCGGCCACAGTGCATAAGCTGGCGTGGAGCCACTCTGGTTCCAACGCACTGCACATCCTCCTATATACTTGCCAGGCCCAGAGACACATCATGGATGCCCTCGAACGACGACATCTACGTACCTCGTTGCACTCTGCCACAAATGGATTGCGTGCTGCGTCAGCAGTTTGAAATACGGAGTCCTCCGCAGAGGGCCCGTCTTACTACATATATGTATGTTGATGGTGGCAGTGAGAAGGAGCGACTATGTTCGAGAACTGTAATTCTCACCGTTCAACTCACTCCCTCGATGGCTCCAGCAAATCCGGGAAAAGTAACGAGACGAAGTTACGGTCAGAACGCGACGCACGAAGGACAAGGAAGACACCTGAGGTTGTCCCTCCATATCAGCCGAGGCGCGAGGCGGAACAGAATTCTCAGTCCACACGTGAGAAAGCGAGGCCCTTGCCTCTTCTCAAGCTCTTCGACTCTCCTCCACCTCCAGCAAGCCCGTTGGCTTTGCGGTGACCTCAGCGAGTTCTTTGACTTTTTGCACCCACCCTCCTCTCCCTCTTAGGTTTGTGCCAAGCCGGTACTGCCCCGCCCTTTGCCAGACGCGACATGCTCAACACTTGGTGTATTTTTGGCTCCCCTTGACCTAATATTCGGATCCCGTCCCGCCGTCACAGCTTAGCCCCGGCATACCCTCTGGGTTCCGCCCAAAGCCTCTCTCTACACACATCACCTACCTACACCCCCTATACCTACCCTCGCAGCCTACTAACCTCGCTCATTTTTCCCCTCTCTCACATTTCAGTCGAGCATTGAATGGCATAGAACAATTTTAGGAGCAGAACCTAGCGCATTCCAGTCATTTGACCGCTAACGGTTACTTCTGATCGTCAGGTATGTAAGTTACTAGGTACTGTAATTACGATGTCTGAACTGTGCACCCCTTACTAATTGCCATTACTTAACTGCCATGCGTCAAGAGTCGCCCCCGTCGTAGTGAAAGAGTAGATATTCACGTGCTTCTCCCGCAACACTAATTCCCGCTCTTTAGAAACATTTGGACCCTGCATTCTTCACAGTTTGGGAGTCTACTTCTGTGACTTCCACTCGTCTCTTAGTCTCTTCCCGTGATGCGTGCATGCACGGTACACGTATCCATTCCTATTTTGAATAATAGGACAAGGAAACATTGAGTACCCGCTTCCAACCCGGTAATGCCACTGTCTTACCTGTGTGAAGCGCTCACAAGATCAGCGGGTATATCCTATCGTGCCGCATCTACGGCCGTAGCAAGACTCAACGGAGTCCGACTCTTGCATATGTAGGAGGTACACTAGTCTGCAGTGACGGAGGCTCGCCCAACCCTATACAGAAAAAACCGGCAGTCGTCAAGTATCGCTGAATGCTGTATACCCTTGAATCAGACATGCAATGAGTTTCCTCATCCTGAGTCCGTTGGCATCAAAACGTGTAGCCCAGGCTATTTGACCCCTGTCCTGTACACAATAAATATCTCCGATCAGCAATGCCTTCTCTCAGCGTCTATCCAGATACCGAAATTGGGATAGTCGTTCCATACCGCAGGATCGATTCTTGGACACGCTGAAAAGGTCAGGAATGCTCTGTCAGCAATATCAGTATATGAATCGAAACCCTTCTCCAGCTCGCCATGCCTCCTGTACCATTAATTGACTGAGTGGTAACAGGCAACACTTTTGGTACGCGAAGTCACACTATTCAAGCCCAGCCCAATATCCCATTCCCATCCGACCTCACAACTCGTGCGAAATCCTCAGTTGCTGTTCACTGGATGGGTCTGCTCGATCGGTTTCGCGGTTCTAAAAAGACTACCGCCATTTTACCGACGGACATCGTAGTTTTGTGAGTACACTGACGCTATCTTCGGTGCCGCAATAGAACTAAGAGTGGAACTAGCATCGTAGGTCCCTCTGGTTCAGGAAAGAGTCGGGTAAAATCGACTTTTATCCTGTTCTATGCCATCACTTACTCCGCATTCATCTGTACTTCACTTCAGTTTATGAGCATTCTTTTGCAAAACACAAACGTTCACGTTCGAGTTAGCAAAGGTCAGAATCCCGGCACCACAGAGGTTCATGCGGAACGGTGTCGTTTTGACGGAATGCAGAGTGACATCGTCATCGTAGACACACCATCTTTTTACACCTACCTGGATCCAGATGGGGAAGATGTAGTGAAAAGGTGGATGGATTCAAAGTAAGACATGCCACCCGATACCATGCAGTGAATAACCTATCTGGCTAGCTATACGAAGCCGTGCAAAGCGGCTGCAGTGCTGTACATGCATAACCTTGCATTCAATGCAGGCGATGCAAATTTGAAGGTTTCGAAGCATCTTGGTGCTTTCCGGCGTGCGTGCCGTCGAAATCTCATTCCTAGTGTCTATCACGTCATCCCAACTTTGTCCTACGGGGCAAGGTTGTCAAATGAGAGGATCGAAACTTCAGTGACTCAACTTCGAGGTCAAGCGAATGATGAAGGTGCACAATTTTGTAGCACGTCGCCTGCCGGAAAACCCTTTGATGGGAGACCCGAGACGGCGTGGGACGTCGTACAGGGACTCCTAGCCAGTTGTATCTAAAATAGCTGTGTACATGATCTACAACAAAGGTCAATATCACCGTCAGCTAAGCCGACAATCATAATTATGCGGTCATGTAGCATTGCGTGCGCATGAGGGTCCAGAGGAAATGGGTAGAAATATTACACCCGCCCATACCAACCCACTAGTCGGAAGCACGCAATGCAGGTGAAGCGGGCTGTACGCGTTCTCTGGGAACGTCAGAACGGCAGTTGTCGTACTAGATAACCACAAGGGGGCCACTGCCGTAAAATCAAACACCAGGGTACCTACAATCTCCAAGCCCCGCTTTAGAGCCCCCAGACCGTTATCCACACTACGAAGGCGGTGTTTCGCAGATGGTATCGACTGTGGAAGTCACCAGCTACATATAAGCAACACGAGTAGGACTTGACATCGCATACGAGCTGTATCGAATTTGTGCGTTGGGAAGCCGTCAATTGAAGGACATGCCGATTTGCATTGACGCCCGGCCCCTGGATAATTCCCTGCACGTTGCTCATTTCCCTGAGTTCACAAGTTGGTCACCAACTTCGTACAATTTACGATCATCTTACTTGCAAATATGTCAACTGCTGCCTTCATACCTGCCGATACCTTCGTCTCTTCTGCATGGTCAATCACCACATTGATAAGCACCACGGTAGCAGTTTCCAACACTTGGAAAAGCTCCAAGAGACCGTGCACCAGCGCAAGAATCGAAGGTGAAAGTTGGGCTTATCGAAAGCAACGAAGACGAGCTCCGAAGGGGACATCTACTATGATGCAGAGACGGGCTAGGTAACTTCTTGGTACCCTTCCTGAACCGCTTAAGAATCCCCTTGAAGCCAGACGTGATGCCACTGAGGCTGTCTAGGACAGTTCTTCCTGCCGCCGTCCTGTGAAGTGGTACGTGTTCATCTACCATTTCCCATCAGATTTGAAGCGGGCGGTATAGAAAAGGAATGGATAATTCCCCAAACAGATTCTGTGATACCTTCGAAGCGGTGAGTGGTTGATTCTAAGGCGATCATGGCCCGCCAAAAGTCGGAATGCAGTTCTTGTTCGCGTGCTAAGTCGACATCTTCCCGATACTTCATCCTAAATGACATTCTTGAAGTTATCCTTCCTGCATAACTCCTTGAACATTGTGTAAGCCCTTAGTGGAATTCCTCCGACCCTGCCGTCTGAAATCCAGTACAAGTATGGGAGGCCACTCAGTTTGATGTTTTCTCATAGCTGAAAGGCTGTCATAACCAGGGTCGTTCGAAGTCAAACAAACTGCTTACGTCGATTTCAACCGATACGAATTTGCTTAAGGATCTAGCCATCTGTCATAGAAGTATCGTCGAATCTGGGTGTATCAACCAAAACAGTGTTGCGGACACCATGAAAGTGGGGATATCGCACAGCACGCATTTCCTTAGTTATTCCATGGCCGGCACTCACATCGAATCTTCCAAACACGCGGTCGATGAACTAGGTACGTTCAGTCGAGGAGAAATTGCAGACATGCATGTAAATTGTGCTTTTCCCTGCGCCAGTAGGGCCCATGACACTGGCAACACGTATTAGAGCTGTATACCCATATAGGCTGACGCACAGGACGATAACATCATTATCGTTAATCAAAGCTTCCCCAGCAGGAGACGTGGGAGGTGCAGTTTGTTCATTCGCATTGTCATCGAACCTGCTTTCGAGGTCGACAGTGCTGTCACCTCTACGTGTGTCGGGAAGTGTGTTCAGCCTGTTCGCCGCCGGCCATGCGTGGGCGCCACGACTACTTCTCTGCAGCGGTGTATCACGATCCCTCTCGTACATCTCCCATTCGGATGTACTGCTCGAAAGGCTTGAGATGGTGCCGGGGAGCATGGGAGAGGCTCGCCGTCGGCCGGTACTTTGATGGAGAGGAAAGCGGTGGAAGACTACCGGGCCTATTTCCGCTATTAGCCAAGGAAAAACGTGCAAGAGGACCGGATTTACCCTGGACAGTGGCATCAGGAAAACGGAGGTCAACGCCGTAATACAACAAAGACTAGAACATAACATACACTGTACTTGACGTCGCCTCGAGGAAGCACGACAACGGGCTTTGACAGGCATAGAAGGGTAGCTACCACCATCGCTCCGCAAACACGAGGGCGCCAAGGCACTAATCTTCAGTCGGGATAGCTCCACAACGAAAGGAACTTGATCAATCGACTTGAGGTGATGGATGTCGTAGATATGGAAGCGCCTATGATACAGGTAGAACATGTGGAAGACTCGATGCAGGTGTACCCTATGTGTGCGGACAGGGTTTAAGAATACTACACATACATACTTCAAGCTTGCGGATGTCATCTTACCTGCAGGATGGCTTCCCAACCCATAATCATTGCGTATGCCGTGTTTCCAAATGTCATTGTTATCAACTACACTCCGACCCAGATTGATGGGCCCTGCAGGGTCGGCGAAAACCAACATGAGTGGAAGAAACGTCGTAGTGGGTCGTTGGCTGAGGGACACATAATTCATCAACTAGCTCACTAGAACCAAAGAGGAAAGGGCAACGCACCAACTCAAGTCGCATACTCAGGGAGTTAGGGAGTTTACAGTCAACCTGTCCAAAGACCGGCAATACTTGCTCGTAGATACCCCGGGATTTGACGACACTTATCGATCAGACCGGGATATACTCCACACGACTGTTGAGTGGCTAGAGAAAAAGTGAGTGCTGAGCCTGTCAGATCCGCCACTCACCGACGCCAAAACAGATACCGCGGAAACGTCAAACTGAGAGGCATTATCTATACAGGCCGCATAACTGGTAGTCGGATGTCTGGGTCTGTGTGAAAGAACCTTGACATGTTCGCTCGGTTGTGCGGGGACAACGCGGCCCGTGGTGTGCGGTTAGTGACCACTATGTGGGACAAAACAAAAAACAAGGACATTGCAGAAAGCAGGGTGTCGCAGTTGGAGAAGAGCTTCTGGAAGCCGCTAATCAACGCAGGAGCTCGCCATAAACGGTTTGAAGAAAACTCTTCGACATGCGCATGGGGGATCATCTAGGACCTGATGGGGGAGGGAAAGGCCCTTCTGCTTCAGGAAGAGCTGGTGGATGCAGCAAGAAAATTGAACGAGACGACTGCTGGACAAGCCCTCTACACGCAATTCCAGAAGCTCTAGCATGAACAAAGGGAAACAATCAAGCAACTTCAGGCAGAAGCCAAGGCGCAGAAAGATCCGGAGTTGTTGAGGCAACTCGAGGCGGAGCTAACGGCGCTTAGAAGCCGAGCTGCAGAAGACATGGGATGAGGCGGGCAAACTGAAGATTCCCTTCTTCAGACGCCTAGCACTCCTCTTTTCCAAACCGTCGGTCCTGCTTGGTTGATCATCACTGACACAAGACTCATGCAGGTCCATAATGCAAGATCGATGCGAAGTCCTTGCCATCCCAGTGAATTTGGGTGTCCTCTATGTGAATCTGTTACATCGAGAAATACTGCATCTCCGCAATGTAGAAGTATTCCTTTTCTGTGCATGTCTCAATGGTTGAGAGGCGCCTAGTGGGAGGCGAATGGTTGAAAGGATGTTCATGCACGTGAGCGATGTCAGTACAAGCGTAAAGTGGAACACTGACAAATGAACTAGATATAAGCGCCGAATTTCTTCGTCAGAAACCTTGTTTACAAATTTGTAAGCATGAAGTTAGTATTGACTGATTACAGTGTGACTATATAGTAAATATAGTAAAAAGCTCACACGGCACGAAAAACGCGACCACCACAGCCACAATTTCCTCCCCCCAGTGACCTCGTAAACAAGGTAATTCAGGATGTAAAGGGTCTCCGAACCTAAATATAAACCTCCAACAACGCATGTACTCCATGAGGTAAAACAAAGCAATCTAACTCCAATGCTTACTGCATTCCATTGTCTGTTCATACGCACCAGTTGCTGACAGCACCTGCATTTGGACTACCCGTATGTTGTGCCGATGGTAACGACAAAGAGGGAGCTGATCCAGTAACAGACACAAGTTCAAAGAGGAAATGGAAGACAATGACGGGGTTAGTGTGAGTGGAACATGTGTGTCAGCAGCAGAAGCGCACACCACCTGGATTGATGTGAGGCGAGTGGTGACTCGTTCCGTAGAAGCGTCAGTGGTGGTGATACCCAAACAGATCCTCATAGAGATGCCCAAGCGACATGAACATAGGTCTGCCTCAGCGTGGGTATTGGAGAGGATGAACACGAACCACGACGCCTATGCCTGCGTCAGGTCGTTAAACCCTCATTCGACAGGGAGGCTGTGTTGGTAATGGAAACACAGAAGTACATGTCAATGTCGACGAGAATGCGCGTCCCTGAGCACTCAAGACAGAGACGGATAATGTCTGACGAGCGATAGTGACGTGGACCTTGGCTAATGATTTGTTGATGACGCCAGACCTCTGGATGGTAAACAACACTCAGTCCAAACACCGTAAAGAAGCGCTCACTGAGACTGTCAATACCAACCGCCTCCGGCTCTTCCATGTAGTGAGGTGCAACACTCGCCATCCCTAACACCCGGTGGGTCGAACCCAAAAGGCCAACCCATTTCTTGCGTGGTCTTGCACACGCATTTGTTCCTCCTTTTCTTTGGCCTCGAATACCTCTAGAAACAACAAACTCGACTAGCATCCTCTTCATCGGAGCGACGTATGCCGCAGCCCGTTTCTCAGTGTCCTCTCCAGCTAGCGTATCTTAGCTCCGCAGTCTGCACTGCAAGCTGAGCTTTAGCTACTGTGATACGAGTGCTGAGGGTGCCGAACGAGGAGAGATCCATTCTTAGCATGCCATGGACCTGGCCAAGAGAAGTAGGTCTGGGTAAGTAATGGTTTTAGTGAGTGGCATGTCGTGGTGGTGGTGGTGGTGGTGGTGGTGGTGGTCAGAGTGTCACCGGGCGAAAACAAGAAACTGTCACGGTCGCTTGTGGATACATGGGACTTGTTATCTTGGGTGGCCGTCTTGTATGGTATTCCCACCTCCCATCTCAAGTGTATTGAGGTATGACGATTGGCACAGATACTACACATGTTAGTAAAAGTACTACGCTGGTGTACAAACAGGGACCCCAGAAGCAATATAATTCCCTCTGTCTCACTCATCCCTATGATTTTCACCGCCATATCTCATAATCTCATTTAGTAGTTCCTGCACGACGTCCCATGCCGTCCCGGGCTTTCCGTCAAACGGCATCCCAAGTATTGACGCACCTATACTATCTGCCTGGTACCGCAGTCGTGTCATCGATGTATTGATCTTCTCGGCAGATAACGTTGACCCCAAAGCAACAGTCGGAACAACGCAAACAGCACTGGGAGCATGACCTTGCGGGCATGTGCGTCGGAAAGCACTGAAATGCCTCGAGACCTCCAAATTTGGATCGAGTGGGTTCGACGCAATGTTATGCATGTACAAGATTCCGGCTCCTTTGGGCTGTATATAGCTGGCTCGATAGGTCAGTCCCTACTCTAAGCAACGAAGCTGTAATATATATCTTACTTTGAATCTATCCACTTTTTCACAGTCTTCTCCCCATCTGGGCGTATGTATGTGTAAACGGACGGCGTGTCCACAAGGATTATGTCACCCTGCATTCCTTCAAAGTGGCATCTTTCTGCATAGACCTTTGTAGTGCAGGGCTTCTGGCCTCTGTTGACTGGAACGTGAGTGTTTGCCATCTTCAAAAGAATGCTCAAAAGCTAAGGTAGAATACAGGGGAACGTAGGATGAGAGATAGCTTGAACTAGGATAAGAACTGATATTACCCAACTCTTCCCTGAGCCAGAAGGACCTACAATGCTACTTGCAACCTCAATATTACTGGGTCCTGAAGGTAGTATCAGTGTACTCACAACACTACGACATCCGTCGGAAAAATGGTAGTCGTCTTCCTAGACCAGCGAAATATATCTAACAAACCCATCTGCAGAACGAGAGCTGCTGGGACCCCGTGTGAGGCGAGTGAAAGGTAAGCTAGCTGGGCAGCAGGACGTACTACGGTGGTAAGCTACGCTTAAATTGAGTGATCTTGTCCACGTATCCATACCTTGATTGATGCCAGAGTCTCCTGGCCTTCGCAACGTGTATTACTCTTTCGAGAGTACACCTGGCAGTAATGTGGCCGAAGAAGTGAATCTTAGCATATGGGCAGATAGTTGACTACATGGCGGCATGGTTGCCGCAGTACAACACCCTCGATCCACGTTTTGATGGCGGCCTCAGATAGTAAAATGAGTTGTGCGCGTTCGAAGCGAGGCGACGCTATACTATTGAACAATGATATTTTAATGAAATCCTGAAATTAAACTGTCAGACCTGTTGATCATGCGACGTGGCTAATGAGATAAGTTCAACGTCAAGAATGTATTACGACACACCAGGTAGTATGTACATCTAGCCATCTTCCTCAATCCAATCATGCATGTGGCGGGTGACGTTAGAATCTAGCAATGCGCGCCCTCCTGTCTCGTCGCAATTGACGGTCAAATGCGATACGACGGCTCAGTGACGCTTGAGGACTCGGTTTATCCAGTGGCAGTCATCCCGTTCCAGCCAGCCAACGCGCCATTACTGGGAAAGCGACCCAGCGATGGCGATTGTACTCTTACATGCTACACACACTAGCACATAGTTCCTGTCACACAGCAGTGATCAGTGGACATTGAGGCAAACATGTTACGGCATGGAAGTAAATCAACTTGTGGAGTCATAATCACGGATACGTCGCTGTATTGATGTTGACGCCTTCGTACTGTGTCATTGTTCATGGACCGTCGGAACAAAGTGGGCTGAAATTTATGTTATGATCGACGGAAATGGTCACTTATGCGATGTCCAAAATTGCAAGTCTAGTCAATCGCCCATAGGGACCCTATCTTCTTCATATCTTCCAGGATCATGTTTACCTCGGCGACGTTTTTATCGGCCAGTCTTCGGAACTATGTCCAGCTAGCACGCTGTCATCACAGTAGGCCCAGCAATTTCAAACGAACCTCGTCAAGCTCGGTAGAGCGCTTCTCGTATTTGCCTTTCTTAACACTAGCTCGATGAACGCGCCTTACCTGAATGTGAGCCTTCGAAGGTTGGTCAGCAATACGTAGGATAGTGCAAGGGAAGCTGACTTACTTGGGTATAGGAATTCTGACGGTGCTGGTGTCCGGTCTCCGAGGAACAATTCCAGGTAATTTGGCACTATATACCGCTCGTTCGACAGCTGTCATAATCTACTAAGTTGTCGATGAGGACAAGGACTTCCTTGCACAAAGAAGCACCAACGCACATTTTCGTCGAATACCGTGACAATTGACACTGAACCATCCTTGATACCAACTGTGGCAATTTGCTCTAATTTGTCGGGGTCGTTGCCTTTCCCATAAACCTCCACTCTTACGGGAGCAAGCAAACTAGGCGTTACGCGACCACTTACTTGTGTCTCGAAGGTAGCCACTTCCTTCCGATACCATCCCACCGCGGAAGACATCTTCATTTCTGCTGTTTGGTACTCCGAGCGCGCCTCTCCATGGTTAAGAGTCGCCGCGAGCCGAGGACCGGGTCGAGAGTGGATTTTATCCTGGACCTCGATGCATATGTGCGACCGAGGACTGTGGGCGGAACTGTCTTTAAGCATGAACTGTTCAGACAAAACGCAATGTGTGTTGAACGAGGACAGAGTTGCCGAAAGAGAGCCACAGACATGGACAGCACTGATCAACCAGCAGACACACCTCCGTACACTCTGGTCGGACCTACACTTACATAAACTAACTGCCCCCTGCTTGGTATCGAATACCATCGCGGCAGACAATCCATGTGTCCGTTGAAGCGCGCGGTTGGAACTAGTACCTGGGATTGGAGCCTTACTTTGACGAGATCAAAAGGGTGCTCGAATGTTTTGGAAATCATCCCTGCAATCTGGCCCAAAATGATCGCTGCATCACTAAAAAAGCACCTAAGAGAATATACGCTGCCAAATGGCACTTCTCATGCTGAAATACGTTCGGGCGTATCATCGCAGATGAAGGTACCTTGAAGTCCTTCTATATGCAATGAGGTATCGACGGAGGTTCAGAGGGGATTGAACACCTGGAAATGCCCTGTTGCGTGAACAATATTCTTGGACTACGTATCAGGGTGTCTTGTAGTTACTCGCGGAGTTTGAGTCGAAAAGCGATAAGAGACCCCAGAAAGAGACACAGGTAAGTGTTGGGAGGAAGGTCGCCAAGCTTACCGATATTCATCTCATTTCGCCTCGCGAGGACACACTGATCATGCCACATGTTAACAGTTCTGTGGATAGCAAGAGGCAGGCTACACTGGTGCATTGGGCCAGGAGAATCATACCAAGGTAGAAGTGTGAAAGGGGTTGTGGCCTGGAAGGAGTCTACGGGGTATAGTCTAATCTAACGATTTCCACGACATCACTCCGAATGGACGGGTATCCGTCTGAATACTTGTCGCGTGCGGCCGTTTGCCTCTGTAATGACATCTTGTTGTAACCTGTGTCCGCTCCTCCGGGGTAACCACTCGAAGCACAAAAACCAGTAAAGCACTCCGGCCAGTCCGATCGCCATAGCCATTACGACATGAGACTATGGCGGGTAAAGGTTCAAAATAACACATTGTATACTCGTTCACGCTGCTCACATAATAGGGTAAATGCTCATAGACCTCATACCCACGGGATGGAGGTATTATCGGGACGACCACGAGAAATACGTTGGAGAGGAAAAAGAAGATAACAACATATTTCGGGGCTCGGAATGGAGGATTCCAGTCGTACGGTTTGTATGGTCGGGTATACAAGAGCAACAGGCCGCCCGAAGTCAACAAGTTGAACAGCGCAAGGGGGTAGGAAGTGACTGTTCACAGGTATGAGTCAGGAAAATGAGAAAGAGGAAAGCTGGGGACCATACAATTCACGACGAAGGTATATGCATCTCCAGCTGGTGTCAACAGTATCGTAAGGATAGAAACCAGAGACTGGATGAACAAGCCAAAAAGGGGTGCATCGAACGGTTCGTTACTCGCTAGGAGTTGCGAGCATGGCAGGATACCTTCACGCCCTAGCTCCTGATTCACTAAAGGCCACATGAAAAGACTGTCAAGGAAAAGATGAAACACGCGGACCTCGTCCCTGAGAGAACAAAACTGCCAGAATGTTTCCGAGGATGGATAAACCGATCACTGCACTGAGGACCTTGGCAAATATAAACATTACGATCGCTGGGACTGCGACATACTCACCCGCTCAGTCGCTGGACCAAAAAGATTTCTGAAGAACAGAGCCCTGTGGAATAGACCTTAGCCGTTGTAATACTTACTTAAGATGGTCGGCAGCACATACGCTGCGATAGTTCCACTCTCTAATATATCTCCTTTTGACACCACAGCATAATAAGCAATGTTCACAAGAACATACACCGTTGTCACCAAGAGCATTGCAAGGGGGGCAGCACGCTGGATGGTCTGAATGGGATTCCGGACTTCGGATAGCGCATAGTTGGCGTTCGAATAGCCAATAAAAGACCTATACAACTGCAACGGTGAGCCACAGTCCCCGGCTACCTCACCGTATGCTTACCAGATCACAAGATACACGCCATTAGTGAAAGCGTTGGCGCTCATGCTTGATCCCTCCCAAAATGTTGTCCACCCGAAGTTGCGAGGTTGGTCATACACTTCTCCAACTGAAAATCCAGGCATCCCCACTAAACTAAAGAGACCTGATGCTGAAATCAGCAATAGAACGGCTAGCTTAAATACGCCTAAGGTGTCTTGCAGCTTGATACCGATGGTGGGGAAAACGCCATGGACGAAAAGGCAGAGAATGATACACAGGCAAGCAACGGTACGGACATGAACGGCGGTTTGTTCACAACCCAGTGCGTGCAGCACATCTGCGTAGAATTACATTAGATACCTGACCTTCACTGGAGTACGTCGGGTAGCTTACATCCTCCAAAAGCGACGCTAGCGGCTGGCACCTGACCCTAAGGCAAGAATCAGGTGAGACGTAGACTAGCATCATAATCTACGTACCAAGAGAATTCCATATGACGCATATACGCAGGACATCAGGAATGCAGGACGACGATAAATGTATTCCAAGTAAGTCTTTTCCCCGCCATTCCGGGGTAAACCCTACACAGGACGACTTCAACATAATCGAATCATCCCTCAAAGAGATTGATTACCGTTCCGAACTCAACATATACGGCAGTTCCAGCGGCTGAAACCAAAGCCCCAATAATCCACATCACAAAGGTGAGTCCGACGCTGCCGGAGGACTTGAGAATTACGCTCGGTGCTGCAAAAACACTACGATACACATTAGAAACCACTGATTTTTGGAACAGAGGACGGCGCACCCGGTACCGATGATCCTGTTGAAGATAAGGGAGACAGCATTCAGCAGCCCTGCAACAGGTTATTAGCACTTGAATCAGAAGACTCGTGTACATACCTAACTGCTGTCTACGGGTGTCACTAAAGTCTTTGGTTGGAATGGCTATGTAGAACTCAGCAGGATCAATCTTTAGCATGTACAATCCTTGCACCAACTGGTTGCAGCGTCACGAATGTCGGGAGCGGTGCTTTCATTGCTGTATTCTCTGGGCTCCGAGTATTGAAGCAGAGATTCCGTCTCTTGTAACAATGCTGCTTGCGACATTCCTCCTATCTCTCCTGGGTAAATGCAGGGGTTGTACTGCGTTGTGATGAAATGGCAAACCCATCTTCGGTTCGGATAAGAAGGCTTACAACTTCACACGATAGAACCATACTTATGTAAGAGCTCTACACTTAGTTTCTACAGTGACTTGGAGCTCAGCTACTCATATAAACAAGAAACAAGTCTAGTACGTCGCTGAATGATACGCTGAGGTGATCCGCGTTGTTATGCTCGCATCGCTGAGCGACCTTCCCAGTGCCGAGGTGGTATTATCTTTGGGAGGACCTGGTAACTCAGAGTCTACTTTCAGATGGTTTGGAAGAGGTCGAAATGTGTCCTGTAGATGCTGTGACTGAGTTCGGCATGAAAAACCGGAAAAGAGTGACTCACAAAGGGACCGTCGACGTTTGGCAGGGATGGATCTTGTTTGACGTCCCCTTCGCTGAGAACAGAGAGCGGGAGCACTGACTGCAGAGAGGAAATTAAGGATAGAGGCCCGTCACCCGGGCCCGCAGAAGCCACCCACCTTACTGGACAATGTTCTCAGAGGCCGCCCCACGTGCATGCTTGCTGAGTTAAATGAGCGCACCAGGTTCGCATGCTCACGTTTGAGATCGTGATAATCCGACGATAGCTCGTCGAGACAGTTCTGTATATCTGTATGCCCTCTCCGAAACCGCGCCACCTCCGCTCGGAAATTATCCCTCTCCCGACGAATCTCTCCTAGATCGCTCAACAACCTTGTATTGTCCGCTTGAAGTTGCAGGATGACTTTTTGCTGCCGTGCATGAACGGCTTGTAGTTGGTTTACAAGGCGATTTTGATTCTTCTCCATGTCGTCTTTGGCTTCGAGTGCGGAGCTGTTCGGAATTATCATGGGCAACAGGAGGCATATTTATTGTAAAGGTGACCTTGCACCAACCGGCATCAAGTTCTATCAAACCGATCAGCCTTTTGCGGATTTCCGATGCGAGTGCACTGACCTACGATAAAATCCCGCTCTGAAGGCGGCTCCCGACTCGCGAATCAGTCAGATCAGCCATCATGCATCATGTATCATCTGCATCATGATCAGATGGCAGTACTTGAATGACAGGTCATTGCAATAAGACATTTGTTTGCTTACCATAGCTGTGATATTATGATCTATATGTACTGCATCAAGCCTTGCCTGGGCAGTTCGCATCAATGATCAAGTTCGCAATGGATTCTCCGGTGAAAGCGCCTTAGTGAAACACCCAGTGGCAGGGAGACTTCGAACGGAGAGTACTAGAGCGATAGTTCTAGCCCATGCAGCGTGAACATGATATTATGGCCACGTTGTCGACTCGTGCTTCGTCGGTCCCCGTTCCGCATTCGCCCTTGCGCATGGCCTATCGGCCAATAAATTGGGCGACTGGAATACCAGTCATCATTATTGAACGATGGTCGGGCTGGTCTTTTTCAGTATATTCGCTCTCCTTGCTTCCACTGGTTCTGCGTACGACGTCATTCGAGAGTACTCTGGGAGTACCTTCTTTGATGGATGGGATTTTTACGGCGCCCCCGACAACCTGACACTTGGTATGACAGCTCCTTTTGCTTCGCAATTGGGCTCACTCTCATGTCAAGGCAATGTCACCTGGCTCTCCGAAACAGATGCCATTAGCCAGGGGCTTGCATATGTGAATAACCAAGGCCACGTCATCCTCAAGGTGGACAACACGACCAACGTGACATATGGCCAAGAACGAAACTCCGTTAGTCTACACCTTTTGACATCTCAGCTTGTTCACTGCTCGTTTTAGGTACGAATAACAACTCAAGACGCATATGAACTTGGCAGCTTTGTGGCTCATAGATGTAAACCATATCCCTTACGGTTGTTCGGTGACGGTCATCTCGCATCTGGGAAGCGTCAGCATTCTTATTATTTTCCTAGGTGTGGCCAGCATTTTGGAGCTTCGGTGCGCTAACCACCTGCTGGGTCAAGGGCTTGTTTGACGGATGTACAGGTCCCAAATGGCCCGACGATGGCGAGATCGATATAATAGAAGGCATCAATCTCATGACGTATAATCAGATGGCAATTCACACTACGGCGGGTTGTACACACTCGGGATCGGTTGGTCAGCTCGGCACAAATGGACTAACTACCGATTGTTCCCAGCCGTCGGGGTGCACCGTGATAGAAACCTTGCCAAACAGTTTCCAAAGCGGATTTGCTGCTTCTGGGGGTGGAGTTTGGGCAACAAGATTCGACACTACAGGCATTTAGTGGGTATTTGAATTAATGCGACATCCAACCACTCCTGACTACTTTGAAATCAGTATCTGGTTCTGGAGTGTAGGTTCTCTAGATCTTCGTGATGCAACTTATGGTGATGAGGTGTTCCATGGTCAATGATAGCGACCAGACATTCCACTGTCTATAAGCCAAGCCACGTCTACTTCGTCGCTCGATTTATCAGACTGGGGAACTCCTCACGCAAATTTTTCTTCCTCGACTTGCAATAT
Source organism: Pisolithus orientalis (assembly GCF_024613125.1). Lineage (NCBI taxonomy): Eukaryota > Fungi > Basidiomycota > Agaricomycetes > Boletales > Pisolithaceae > Pisolithus > Pisolithus orientalis. The sequence continues at coordinate 408,260 of NW_026260815.1, read as the reverse complement.
GATTGCATTTTTCACACCTCAAAATCTCGTGCTCGACATTACTCTGTGTGGTGATTGGTGAGTGCTGTTGCTGGCTCCCCATATTTAGTCTTCTGAAAGTATTTCTGAGATATAGGGCGGGTTTGAGCTGGGATTATGACCCGACATGTGGGAGCTCTGGTCCAACAGGGTTATGTGTAAGAAAAATCTTCCTGGTAGAGGGGTACCACAAACTGACGATGGACCTGTGTCAAGTATAACGACTGTGTTGTTGGTCCAGGAAGCCCGCTTTACGACACTGCCTACTGGGATATTTCATACATTCGTACCTACACGAGCAGTGTTTCTACCCCATCTCCCTCTGGGTCTCCAGCATCCTCATCCTCGTCTGCTACTCGAACTAGCACGACTGCGACTAGCATATCCTCAGCTGCTTCTACAGACACCAACATCGCGGACACTCCACCCTTCCTACAGCCAATAGGGTCAGGCGAACCTCATGTTGCCCCCCGCGTGTCGTGGAGAATGGCGCTTGTTTACGGTCTGATCATAGTTGTATCTTCTGCGCCGTGGTAACTCTGAGCTGAGTTTATGGAACGCTTAGAAGTTCTGAGTACGTCGGACACATTGTATATTTTTCTGTATTCTACCCTGGTGGACCCTGTTTTGTTACCCATGAGTTTCATCTAGTAATACTGGCACGAGGTGCAATGGGCGACCCTGTTATTGCTTAGTTGATGCATGGATCCAAGGTTTTCATGTAACGACATGCACAGAGTCAATAATGCATCGATCAACGTTCGACCCCTCTGACTGTCTACCTGCTAGTTGAGTGACTATCTTCCTTCGCTTCTTGCTTAGACTGCCTGGCGGCGTCGGACGCAAACTAGTTGTTCTGAGCAGGCTCAGATTTGTCTTGTTTTCTTCAGCCTTGCCTCCACTGGGGTGATCGACTAGCAGCCACGTTTGAATTGCTGATCAACGTGCCAGGGTGCAGCAACGTCGAGAGCGTACTCAACATTGCAGGAAGTATTTGCAATTGCTCTCCCAGACAACGCATTTTTTATCAGATGAGGCTGACCCGTAAGTATAGGTGGGTATAGGGTACATGGCCGCAGTGGGTTGGTACGGAGACGTTGCTATTTGATTCATCTCAAGTCTGAGCCTGGTTGATCCACAGCCGCCCGCACTGGATATTATTTGGGGGAATGATGGGGGCACACTTGACTTCGACGCGCACCAGCACTTCCAAGGTGCTTTATGGAGTTTGCAGGCCCAACAGCCTCGCGTTCCCAGCGTGGCCCAAACGCCTATGGAATATCGTAATCTTACCTCAAATTCCTTTGCAGCAACACGTTCCGCGCTCCCTTCATTCCTGGGTAACTAGATACTGCCACAATAACTGCGTGGTATCTAATTCTCCGCCTGAACTTGAGTTGGGCTTAGGGCGAGTATAATGACCCACTCCGCACCGTATATTTCCAGGTTTTAACACTTGCTATTTGTTTCCACATCGCAGTGCTACCCCTACGGCTGCATCTAGGATCTGCGACATCCCGACTACCAACGGGTCATACTAGCCACCGACAACGCTGACGTGGCCGTCCTCATGGCACCCATCCATCGGCTTGTCAGCTTTCTGGCTTTTGATATTATTTGATTTGCTGACCGTGGCCCTACCGAGCAGTTGTACCGCCAGAGTCAGCCTGAAATCCGTGTCCATAGATCCTTTGGGCGTCTCCGCATCGGGTCGAGCATTGATATCCACTCGTCGGATACATCAACGAAGCAAGGCGGAAGGCAAAACACTTCTCTTTCAGCAGAACGTCGATCCCGTGAATCGGATGCGCAGGCTAACCAGATGAAAGACCTTGCTAGTGGAGCGCCTGCAGAAGGAACTGCATTGCAAGCAGAGGCCCTGAAGAGTGGACGGACGGATCACGTGCCCGTTGCATCCACTAATCTGGAACCGCAACCCGAACGATCATCAGAGCCTCACGGACCCCCTGTCCTGTCGTCGAAGGTGCCATTGAGTGACTTCGGTGAAGAAGATGCCATCATCTTGTGGGCAGATTTTTTGTTTTTATATTTATATTAGTGCCTCTTTCATATCTTCACTGCAGGATAACGGGACCAGCGGGATCTGGTAAAAGTTCGGTGAGCCGTTATGGTCCTTTCACTGCGTTTTACCTCAAAGTTGTCTAGTTTATTTCCAAGGTAACTGGTAAGGTCGATGAGGGTGTAGGACACGACTTATCGGCAGGACCCTATACAAAGGAGGTCAGAGCAACCAAATGTGTGGTTGACGGAATTCCCACTATTTTGGTGGATGTCCCAGGCTTTGACGGTGCAACGCCTGCCATCATGATATCGATATTGTGTATGATTTCCAACTGGCTTAGCAATTCGTGAGCACGGTTTTTGTGTGAATCTCGTTCCGCTTCTGAACTCGGGAGCTTGTTCTTGTAGGAACAAGAGCAAGGCCCTTATTTCGGCTGTTTTACTCTTCCATTCCATAGTCGACAACCGCATGCGTTGGGTGCCTCGGGAGTTCTTCGATCGCTGTAGGGAGTGGTTCGGAGATGAACTTGCGCCTCAGGTCAAAATCGACTTGGTCACTACGATGTGGGACGTGGTTGACAAGGCTGGCAACGAGAGATTTGTAGAACTTGAGGGAAATTATTGGAAACCAATGCTCGACGACGGATCTACAATATTCCGTTATTGGAACACTTCAGAGTCGGCTATGGAGTTGCTTCGAGCGGTCGTGTGCAAGAAATCAAAACAAATCCAACCGGCGGGGGTTGAGGTTGCTAGTATTGCTAGAGCACGTCAACCACCTGGGACTGGTGACGACATTCGTTGTGAAGTACCTCGCACTCTACCGAATTGGACCACAGACCCGTCTCCGAGTCGTTGCCATGCTCCTCGTGAGGCCATTGGAACGTCAGGGGCCTTCCTTCTTTCAGAACCAGGTGGGATACGTGATCATAGTATGTCTACTTTACTTCTAAAGAATACACGCTTTTGACGATGGTCTCGTTACCTTGCAGGCGAGTTGGCGATGCCACAAGCACTAGTAGCAGCCAGCGCGCAACCGAAAGTCGACCCAAATGGCACTGCAATACAACCGCCGCAGGAAGCTGTCCATGAAGCCCATGAGGTCCAGCTTAATGAGTTGAGCTCGCAAGACATACTCATTCTGTGCGTGAAATGGCTTAGACCTTAACCGTCTCCCTCACCCATCTCTGGTCAATTATCAGGATAATTGGTCCAGTGGGGTGCGGCAAAAGTTCGGTGAGCCTTAGATGCAGCTGAACGCCTCAACCGGCTTAGACAGGTCTAGTTTATAGGCAAGGCCATTGGGAGTGAGGAAGGCATAGGGCATACCCTATGTGCCGGCTCCCATACAAGAGAAATCCGCGCGACTAGATGCACTATTGGAAACTTCACCAACGCAGTTTTGTTGGACACGCCTGGCTTCGATAATATGAGCACATCCGAGAAGCGGATATTGGACATGGTATACAGGTCACTCACAGAAGTGTAAGGTTTTTCATTACAGGGCGTGTTGTTTCTCACATCAGGCTTTTTAAGACACAAAGACCGGATCTTCCTCTCAGCTATCTTGTTGTTCCATCCTATAACTGACAATCGTTTACGTTGGACACCCTTGAGACACCTCCAACTCTTTCAGAAGTTATGCGGAAAGGAAGCCATGGCTCAGACGGGCCTGGTCACCACGATGTGGGACGAGGTCGACGAGGATGTTGGCAACGAGAGGGTGGCAGCTTTGAGAAGTCACTATTGGAAAGCCATGATTGCACAGGGATCTAGGACATACCGCTTTTGGAACACTCGGGACGCAGCTAGGGGGCTGCTTCAAGAAGTAATAATCAGGAGTCAAGAGCAATATCATTCGATGCTAAGGCAAAAAATATTGGAGTTGAAGACATACAAGGGGACTATTGCCGCACAAAAGTTATGTTCTCGTTTGGAACAGCTGTCCGAAAGGCGGCTCGAAATTACGCGGGAGCTCCACTCAGAGGAAGACGGAGCTGCGAGCCAGAGGTCCAAGGAAGCCCTCGTGAAAGAGTATGCTGAGGTGGGAGCTGAATTGGACACCACGTTGAATCAGGCGCAAGTCCTCAAACACTCACCTACCTTACCACCCCTCCGCAGATTACTCAAGCCGAAGGGTGACTGCATTCGCACTCTTCATAACTTGATGCCTCTGACAACTCTGTTTAGTATCGAATCTTAAATATACGTAGGACGTCAGTTTGGTTCTGTACACGAATAGGTGGCTAGGCGTCAACCTACCGTTGCTGGGTATGGGCCCTTGTGTTCAGCTGCCTCGCTTTTCCCCTTTGTTCTCCCGCGAGCGTGCGGAGGATTGCTGTAGAGCTTTGGCCCGACGATGACACGTTTCCGACTAGATATCGATTGTTTTGACTGCTCCACTCAGTTTCTCATTCTTGTTTCCGCATGTCTAACGGTTAACAACCTTATGCACGATCTCTACAGTATCGAAGGGCTTGTATCTCATAGCGTACTCGTGCCATCTGGAAGAGCCGAGTAGCGTTTAAGAAAGATCCTTGTGTCATTGTCACCAGAGTGCGCACCCCGGTGGGGATGCAGACGCTGTAGTTACCTGACAGTGAACGGAACTGTATTCACAAGGTAGTCTAACACAGGACAGTGGACCATCTACAGCAAGTACGTATGTAATTACGGTGTGCCGATCATAGACGTCGTTCGTTCAGTATCTTGTAGCGCCCTTAAAGCACAAAATACTCTGAGAACACCCTCTCGTACGAGTTCCACATCCTCTGCAACGACTCGTCTCAACACCGGTGATATCCTGTCCGGATGCCAACGAAGGAGTGAATATCGAATCCGTTCTCGCCTCGCCGCACTACACCCACACACATCCGCTGATTCGAACAAGAACTCCCCGATCGCAAGTGTTGTAAGTCCGTCGATACGCTTCTCTGTCGGGAGGTTGCACAGTGGCCAAGAAAAATCGAAGAATGTTAACGGTTCACCGGACTTGCTTACAAACACCGCGCCATTTCGACTCGTATCGTTCCCATCGCTCGACCTTGCGTTGCTCGTCTTCGCGGAGGTTTATCTCAGCAAGCATACGCTCCGTGCGCATCTTGTCTCGTTGCCCTGAAGCGTCCCTGAGGACTCCCCCTGCACGAACCCACTCTACCTCGCTTTGCTCACTCTGATAAACTCCAAGTCTCTCTGCATCAGATTGGTTGTGGTGTGACCCTCGATCGTGATGCGTCTGGATGAGTTCGAGTGTTGTTAGGACATCCGAACCACTGTTAGACACACTAGGCAAACGAATAGATGATAGTTCTAGAGTAGAGTCCGGGTAACCTGGCATTGCAGAAGACGATGGTGGGAACGCGAGGTAGCCTCTTGTCGCCATCCGATGAAGGAGGTTAGTTGTCTCTAGGTTGAATTTGGCCCCTAGAGTGATAAAGTAGTAACCATCACACCGATAAACTGCTTTCTTGGATGTACGAAGATGCTATGTACAAAACAGACCAGGACTGTTACGCGTCCTGGAAAAGAGGCTGGCAATTTTCGTGATCTTGACCTAGTAGATCAGTACTGAAAACTCAGTTCATTTTGACTTTGCTGGATGTTGTGATTATGGTCAGTTGTCGCTGTGGGCCTACAGTACATATCTATGCCATAAGTGGTTTGGATCATCCTCAATGCGTGATAGGCTACCATCCGTCTGTAGCCTCCGAGTCTACCTAATGGACCAGCGAAGCCCTCACCTCCCAGAAGTCAAACCGAAAGAGGTGCTCATCTCACCCACTCACCTCAACCCCCTACGCAGAACTTCCTCCAACCTCCTCCCCAACTCCCCACCTCTCCCCCCACATATATCACCAGCACTAACCAGCGTCTGTTCCTTTTCTCTTTCTTTTTTCAAAATCAACATCCCAGCTTGACGTCGGTGAATACGGAGTGCCGCAGAAGGGGTTGTGGGGCGAGTTGGAGGATCTATGGCCGCTGCAGGCGGTGCGACTGTTGGGTGGCATGAAGTCGCCTGTGGTGGGGTCACGGGTGGAGTGGTCGAACGTGCTGGTTGGGTGGGTGGGGATGACGAGATTACCGTCATGCATGCTTTGGGTTCATTCCCATTTACCATTTTCTTCGACTCCGTATCATCACATCCGCATCGCTTCCTGCTACTCTCCACATCCCCAGAAATCTCCTCATCATCACACTTCGATCCCCTCTCTACCTCACACCAACACCCTTCTACAAACCAATCCTTCTCCGTATCCTCAGGTCCCAAAATACTCTCTACAAGACCTTCCTCCCATCCATCCCATTCAACACAGCGATGGGCGTATCGGAGCCGAGTCCCCCAAGATTCGAAGTGGAGCCACGAGGAGGCTGCTGTGAAGAGCGTGGGTGCATTGGAGGGAGAAGAAGAGTTGGGTATGTGTGGTGAATATGACGGTCGGCGCGCTTTGTACGTGAGAATTCGATACATTTGGTACAACGCCTGCGACCGTAGCCATCTCCGCGACAACCTCCCTAAACAACTTCGCGGTAAACGGGCTCGACTCGACAAATGCTGGTAGATGTGCGCATGCCCAGAGTGGTCGCGTCGTCGTGGATTCCCAATCTATAACACAGGTCTACGTGGTAGTCAGTACGCGTGCGTTGGTATGCGGAAGGCGTCATGGGGAACAAGTATCGTCGTGAAATCAAAACAATTGAAGAAACAAGAGACGAGGCGAACTCACAATCTTCGTGTGGTCCTTCTCGTCCACAAAAATATTCTCCAAACTCAAATCGTGACAGTCTAACCCGAACTCTTCTGTTCCTCCAGCCCTGTCTCCATCCTCATCGCCGCTTTTGCCAGGCGACGCACGGCCATCCTCATCTTCACCAAACAACGTTCGCCCACTTCCCCGGCACGCCCCCAGCCTCTCCATCAGACTCACCCATCTTCTCATCTCCCTCCTCACCTCACCCTCCCTTCTCTTAATATGCGCCACCAAAAAAGTCCCCCTTTGCATCCTCCTATAATCCCGATACATATTCGCACCCACACAATCTTCCTCCTCATCCTCACTTTCCTGCGCATCCCATTCATCGCTCTCGTCACTGTCCGCGTCCTCCGGGAATGCGAGGAGGTGGTGGTGCCGCGAGCTGTGGATCGTGTCCGGGTCGAGGTGCAGGCGGTGAGACGCGGAGCGCCCGTTGGACTCTGCGATGACGCCATTTATTTCGCGATTGGCACAGGATTTGAGGTAGGTAGGAGGTGCTCGGCCAGGGTCCGCGGTCAATTTCGGAGGGGTGGGAGATCAAACCACGGTTGGAACCAAAGAAGGGCCAGGAAATGATTGGACCAACATAGTAGGTGTACTGGATAGGATATAAGGACAAAAATGAAGAGGTCGACATGGAAGCCGTGGGAAACAAAGATGAATTTGCAGATTGTGCGGACGAAGCTGGTAGTATGATAAGTGGCCCTAGTTGATGTATCACGCGATAGGAGAGGCATGAATTGAAAGCCTTTGAGGACAGGGCGGGTCGGCGTGGGTGTCTGTACGGACCGCGTTACCGTAGAGGACGATGACGAACGCGACACAACGACAGTTGACGAAGCTGACGAGGATTGGGATGTCGAGGTATAGGGTGACGGACCGAAATAGAGTGATCCGATGTGGGAGAAACGCTGCGCGAAAAGTGGGAGAATGATAGACGCGAGGTTCGTAAATAGGGACTTGAGTTCTTCGTTTGACATGGCGCAGTATACCTGAGAAAGGGGGATTCCTGTTGCCTTTGTGCACGTATCAAACCCCGATTCGAAGAAGGCGGTGAGGGAGGGGGAAAGACTGACCTTGGACATGAGAATATACTCCGCACCTAGTCTGTTATTCGGATTGGAATCGTAATGATACACGTCTGGAACGGGTATGGACGTTTTGTCGCGAAGGTATTGCATTGTTGCGATTTCAGATTCAGTCTTGAAGCGAGGCATGAACCTGCGTGCGACACGTACAATGAGGAGACGGGTATCGACGAGCGTGATAAGGTATGCCTGCAGGGTCATCAGTAGGACGGTTGGCCCAACGAGTGTTGGTGTGTCAAAATGTGTACCTTGTGAAACGTCCCTAGGGCAGCTCGCCGTCAGATAGTATATAGAACACCACACGAAGTCGACGCACCTGAGCTAAGGAAAGTGATTCGGCCGACTTGAGCATGGGCATATTCCCGAACGATATCTCTGAGAACGCGTCTGTCAATGTGAAATGGTTGGATTGCTGCGTGTGCGGCAGCAGAGTCGGCATCCGCCTCTCTCTGACGATCTGCGAGTTCCTCGTCGTCACTCCAACGAACGGGGGTGTGGCTGGCCGGAGAGGGCGGAAGCGGGACGGTGCCTGGGAGAGGTTGCATTCCTCCTCGTGGATGGGACCGGTAAGGAGGGAAGCCAGGAGCCGACGATAGGAGATGTTTGGATGTATTGATAGGCGGGATGTGACAACACGACAGCGGGCATCGTCGTGCGTTGCCGTCGTTGACAACGTTGAACGTTGACGTCCACTGTCGTCACAAGGCACCCTGACTATATACCGCCTGGGGCTATGGGTCGCCACTCTGTCACCGATCAATGTGTGGTCCTGGATCTTGTCGTCCCAGAAACGGAATGGGCCGCAGATGGCCAGACAAACATCAGCAACCACTCGTTCAAATGTGTCGAGCTCCGTCCGAATCCGCAGACACGACACCGGCACAGGGTACAGGGAGTGCTCTTTCCGCGTCTTGGACGGAGCCCAGCCCGAACTGCGGCCTTGGCGCGGCAATTTGTGTGGAATACCGCAACGTTCCCGTCGGACGCGCACAGTTCTCAGTCAGAGGACACCTCCGGTTGTCTTATGGGTACCCTGGTGTCGACCCTGTCCAGCGCAACTTCCCAAAGCATCGTTCCACTAGCTGATGTCGACCAATCTTGTCTTCACGTGGAGTTTGCGATGGCTGTGTTTCACACTGCGCCAATACATTTTAGGTGCGTTCTTACTGATCGCCGACGAACGCGCTGAGCTTAGCGCTGTAGGAGGGGATTTTTGTCGGACGTAACTTTGGGCTTGTGAATGTCATTACGGCTGATTCTATCTGAATGTGCATGACTGTTACTATGCCCCATGATTATTCCATGATTCATCAAGATCTGTGGACTCAAGTACTCAATTCCCACCGCAGGCCTAAACGAAGATGACAGATGGGTAGGAAGATTACGAATCAATGTGTCTTTATCATGGCCACAGGTTCACATGTACAGGTGGATATATTTATCGTACCAGCTGACTTGAGAGTGCAGCCAGGACCTGGGTACCTCCCCATCCTGCCTCTCAAGGCGCGACTCGGACGTCGGTTTATTTCTAACCAAAAATGAAAGGTCGCAGAAAGAGGAAGAGATGATAACCCACTTTGAACGTCTTGCGAATGTATGCTGCAGCCCGTTTCATGGAAGTTAACTTCAGAGCCTGCATCTGTTGTAATGTCTCATCTAGCTCAGCCTTCAGGCTATCGTATTGTTTCCTTAGATCATCCGCCGTCTTCTGGTCTCCTGCTAGGTTTTTCTGCGCAGTAATCCTCGCGAGTATTTCCGCCCGCTTCTCCGCAATCTGATCCAAACGAGAATACAGCTCCCGTCCTGCATCGGTCTCGCGCAACTCCAAATGCTTATCTGCGATCTCCTTTTGCAAGCGAACCTCGCGTCGCTTTCTCTCAACCAGTTGCGAAAGTAACTGCTTTGACGATTCGAGGGTGTTCCGATAATCGTATGTTGTCGATCCCTGTGCAATCATGAGCTTCCAGTAGTTGTCCTTCAATTCTTCAAGCCTCTCATTGCCAACAGCCTCGTCCACTTCGTCCCACATTGTGGTGACTAGGACAACCTGAGACATCGCCTTCGTTCCACATAACTTCTGAAAAACTCGGAGGTTCTTCAACGGAGTCCCAGCCATGCGGTTATCGCTGATGCGATGAAAGTAAAGAATGCCTGAGAGTAAGGTACCCTTCTTGTACCTGAGCCACTGATGTATCAGAAAAGTGACGGCGGATGTGAGGACGACCTTACGATTTGCTGAGCCAGTCGGAGATCATCTGTAATATCTGTAGATCGGATTTCTTTGTGTCATCGAAACCAGGCGTATCCACCAGAACCACGTCGGATCCCCCAATCATACACCTAGTGGCCTTGATTTCACTTGTATGGGAAGTTAACGAGTGGCCCACTCCTTCGTTAATCCCGGTAGCCTTGGCCACGAACTAGACTGGGTTTAGCCGGGTCGTCTGGGAGAGTTCAAAACGATCTCACCGAACTTTTCCCGGCACCAGTAGGTCCCATTATCCTGAAAGCAAGAAGAAATCAAAAGACATAGGAAACACAGTGCATCTTACTCACGCAATTATAATGTCTCCCGTGGTTAACTCATCTAACTCGACCTCTCGAAGCTCATCGTTGGGCGTGTCGGGTGGCTCCTGGTCGGATGACTCAACCGTCGGCTGCAGATCAGTTGTTTGCTTTGTCGGCGAGTGACTACCACAGCTGGACTCCGTTTCCTTCAGTGATAATTCTTCGCTAGTCGTGCAGGCCGGATCGATTTGTGTTGTGTTATAGTTTTGGCATTCAGGGGTCGCAGCGTCGGGCTCACGAACAAGAGCATTATAGGGTACAGGCAGAAGTCAGAACCTGTGCTCCTGTACTGTCAGTAACCGAGATAACACTACGACATAATGAGGAAACAACCATCGACGACTGGGCGGTTTGACGAAGTACGGGATCTGGCTCATGCGGGCCAGGGATATTGGGTGACGGGGAACCTGTCATTTGAGCTCCAATATTTGTCGTACCATCCGAAGTGCCATTACGACGCAAAGACGAAGCAACCGTCCGTGGCGTCATCGTTTGGCTGGGCACAGTGTGAGATTCACGAGAGCGAGCATCCTTGCGATGTACAGAAGCTGGCACTTGCATCCCACCAGCCTCTGACGTGCCATTCTGATGCGTGGGCGTAACAAAATTTGATGGCTGGGTGGTTAGCCCAGGTACAGCGTTGGGTTCATGAAAGCCGGCGACGTCACGGGGGACAGGAGTAGATTCCTGTGTTGCAGTGTTTTGACGATACAGGGGCGATGGAACTGCTGGTGGTTTGGTGGCCAAACGGGGCCCACTGTCAGGCCCACAGGGGCGAGTATCGAGATTGCCAGAGGTCGAAGCTCCAGTTCTGTAAGCTTTTGGACAGTCAGTGCCAGAGAAACCCTTTGGTATAAACAGGTGGCGAACATTTGATGTCCGAGTTTGGCATGGTATTTCCTCGCGGAGGGGCGATTGAAGCAGATGGCGAATATCCAGTATTCGCGTTTGACACAGGATTACGTGCCAGAGGGTGAGGTGCAGACTGGTTTGCCATCGATTGTGCCTTGTCTATCGCTGATTTACCGCCTGACACATTCCCTGGCCTACGAACTGCTGACGGCAAAGTCCCACTTTCAGTGAGTTTGGTAGGTTTTTGCACATCGTTATGGGTAGGCAACAGAATTGTTGATGGCACTACATCGTTTGAAAGGTTTGCAGAAGATGGCTTCCGGCCAGGCGGGGCCCTGCGGCTTTCCTGCTGGCGGACGGAGAAGCCAAATAGCTAACCAACAAGGTCAAATGTGAGTCAAGGAGACATGGGCTAGAAGAACTCACAAGGCGTTGGAAGGTATCCATTGTTCTGTTGATGATGATCCTCGTCCAAGTACCTAGTAGCAAAATGCAGAATACTGGCTTACAGAGATGCAAGACCTGGCGCAATGAAGAGAACAAGGGTAACAAGGAAGATTCCGGGGGTGGTGGGCTGCTGCGTTGGTGCAATACACCTCATCATGAAATTGTCAAGCTAGGGGCTCCGGAAGAAACTTCAAACGCCATACATAACAACACGTTTCACCACAAGGTGGCCACGACGTTAAGGCGCAAAAAGTACGAAAAGCGCCAGAGGACTAATGTGGGACTAACATGCAGGTGCAACGTGTCGCCATGCAGAGAAACGAGGCAACCGTCATTGTATAGATTGCGCTCCGCAGAAATAAACCTCCGAGCCCTCCGGTTGGCAAGAATCGTTTGCAGACAGAGGTCGACAGAGACCTGTGACTGCATACGTACCAAGACTGGTACGCCAGAATGTAACGCAAACATATTGATTCAATTTCGTATTCTGCGACACGTTGCACACTTGGTGCTTGCGTGAGGCCGCGAGAAGCTCCTTCCAGAGAGGCTGATAGGGCATTTCTATGCCCTATCACCACCTACTTGTCACACAGGAGGGCTGCGGTACCTGAAACCTTGGTATCAGCCGATCACAATGGAATGACCCTACGAAGTCTCCCAAACACCTGACCACTAATACCCTGAACCCATGAACAGACGACCATGAACCCTATCGTAGGGGCGGACAGAAGGACTCTGCCCGCGATAATCAACGATCTCTGCGTCCGACTATCCACACACGGGCAGTGCCTATTGGCGTCATCTTACTCGTCCATGGGAATGACGCGGGGAACGGGACAACAAGTGTTACGATTGAGTTTCACGAGAGAAATACCGCACCAAATTAGCAGTCTCGCGTCAGCAGCCTTTCAGAACTCCGCCCGGAATTTCCACGTTCTTCTGAGGACAGCTGTCTAACCTGCAGATAAAATTCATACTATTGTTCACGATCAGCTTTCGGAGGATGACAATAATGCAGGGCGAATGCACCACTGCCCACAGGATTTGCCAGTGAGATAGGTAAACAGCTGAAGCCGTCATAGTACCGCCGATATCCACCTTTCCGCGTCTATCAGGGTACCAAGATCGGGATACCTACTCCACGCTGCAGGCCACGCTGAATGGGCCAGCCAGAACCCATATTCTGTATTTTCCAAATTTCGGCATATGATAGTTTTGGAAATTGGCACCCTGCTGCACTCATACTTGACCTTCTATCACAATCAGCACGAGGGCTACCCAAAATAGTCCTAAGGTTGCCCCCGTGTAGGCTAAGCCTTGGTGGTAGCCATACGGCTGTATGAACGGAGTCCCGCTATTCAGGCTCAGTGCAACCTCTCTCTCCCAACTTCTATATCTGCGACTCACGAATTGTCGTACACTAGATGGGTCTACTCGACAAGCTTCGCTGGTCTAGAAAGACAACTGACATCTCAGCTACGGATATGGTGGTGTTGTGAGTGTAACGATGTCATCCTGGACGAGGCGTTGACATTGAGAGTGAAATCAGTATCGTGGGTCCTTCTGGCTCAGGAAAGAGTCGGGTAATGCCAGCCCTCAGTAACTTGTTGCTATGCTTATTTTGCATGCGTCTGTTGCTGCTCCAGTTTATGGATATCCTCTTGCAGAACGCAAACGTTCATGCCGTTCGTGCAAATAAAGGCCAGAGACCTGGCACTACAGAAGTTTATGCGGAAAGGTGCCGTTTCGAAGGGATGCAGAGCGACATCGTCCTTGTGGACACGCCATCATTTCACACGTACGAGGACCCGGATGGCGAGGAAACCTTGAAGAAGTGGATGGATTCAAAGTAAGATATGCTATACTGTCCCAGAATGTGGATGACCTATCTGGCCAGGTGCACGAAATGCAAAAGAGCTGGAATGCTATACACACATAACATCGCATCGAACCCACACGACGGAAACTTGGTCATCTCGAGGCATCTCGAGGCCTTCAGACGTACGCTTCCTCGAAATCTCACCATTAACACCGTCCATGTTGTTCCAACGGTGGCTTTTGGAGCAAGATTACCTGCCGAGACGATTGATGCTTTAGTAACACGACTCCAAGGCCAGGCGGACGGTGTAGGCGCAAAAATGTCCAAGACGCCGTTTGACGGAAAACCCGAGACGGCATGGGACGTTGTGCAGGAGCTTCTGAGTAGATGTGGACTTTTGATAGGAAGGTGAAGTTCTTAGCCGGCGTAAAGTCGCCATCGCACGAGTATACATTGCCTTCTGAAACACAAGCTAGTATCGTAGGAATGTTTTCAGTGCTATACACAATACATATCCGCCTCGGTGATGGACAATACTACAAGCCATTGAGTTGATCATAATTTACAGTCTTGGGTTGTGGAGAAAATATGCGATAGTATGCTAGTGGAGGATTCACAAACACCAACCTGTGGTATGCGTGTAGCTAATCTGAAGCGTGGGATATGGCTTTCGTGACGGGTTGTACAGGTTCTCTGGGGACGCCGCAACTGCAACTATCCTAATAGATGACTGTAAGATAACAACCCCAAGACGCAAAGAAAGGGACAGAGTACGCACAATCTCTAAGCTCCGCTTCAATGCTCCTAAGCTATCATCCACGGCGCGGAGGCCCGTTCTCAAGCAGGGCGTCGACTGCAAAAGTTGTCAGTTACGGGAAAAACATGAGGAGGTCGCTTCACGCACGCGGAGGACATCACATACAAGCCGCATCGAATTCGCACAGGCTGAAATAATACGAGCATCTGTTGATTGAAGGACCTGCCGTGCTTCAGATTGCTTCTGTGCAACGTTCTGGACGATTCCTTGCACGTCACTCATTTGCCTAACAGGTAGAACATGGTTATCAACTATTTCCGTATGTGATCCATGATCTTCTCACTTTGCAAAATCTTTGATTGCTGTCTTTATCTCTGCTGGTAACCTGGTCTGTTTTGTATGTTCAGCAACTACGTTAATCAGGAGCGTAGCAGTTTCCAAGACTTGAAAAAGTACGTGGTGCGTTCCCGTCATGGTCTAGGGCAGAACAGTATGGAGTCGTTCTCGACGCGAAGTTAGCGACGAAGACTCACCTTAATTGACAGAGCAATGCTGAGAGATGGAGAAATCACGTCCTTGAGATGAGGTATACGAACAAGTTCTGCCACGCCAAGAGCAGCTTGCAGAACAGGAATTACCCGAACCAAACTACCCCGATAGCCCTCTGTGCTGCAAGTTCCGGAACTGCTAAGGCTTATGATCCCCGACCCAACAGACCGACTGTTGGAGGAGGTATCGGAGGAGGTAGTAAATGAACTTCTCGAAAGCAACGAAGGTGATCTTTGAAGACGCTTGCTATCTTGTGGAACCGGGCTACGAGACCTCTTTGTACCATTCTTGAGCCGCTTGAAAATTCCCTTGACACCCGACATGAGGTCAGTGAGAGTCGCCATGACGGCTCTTCCTGCCGCTGTCCTGTGAAGTGGCACATGGTTATCAACCATTTCTCGCTGGATTTGAAGTGGACGACGCTGAACGGGTGGTGCCACGGAAAGGCAACTAATAATTTTCCAAGCAGATTCCACTGTCCCGTCGAAGCGATGAATGGTTGATCCCAAGTTGATCATGGACCGCCAGAAGTCGGACTGCAGTTCGTTTTCGCGTGCTGAGCCAACCTCTTCAGTGACTTCATCCCACATCGTAGTAACGAGGACGACATTCTTGAAGTTCTCCTTTCCACATAATTCCCTGAACATATTGTAGTTCCTTAACGGTGTCCCTGATACCCTATTATCTGAAATTCGGTGCAAATACAACACGCCACTCAGTTTGATGTTCTTTTTGTAGCTGAAGCATTGTCAGAATCGAAACTGCTCAAAAATCAAGTTGACTGGCTTACGTCGCATTCAACCAATGCGCAATTTGCCTAAGAATCTGGGCATCCGTCATGAACGTATCGTCGAACCCAGGAGTATCAACTAAAACAATGTTGCGGATGCCATCGGAATGAGGATATCGGACCGGGCGCATTTCCTTTGTATACGACATCAAATCATGACCAGCGTTCGCAGCGGGTCTTCCGACCGCGCAATCGACGAACTGGGTTCATTCAATCTGAGTGAGCTTGTGGGTACGCGTGGAATACTCACAGTGCTCTTCCCGGCGCCAGTAGGACCCATGACACTGGCATCGAGCATTAGCGTTAATCATCGATATGGGAAGTAATGGCGACGCACGCGATAATGATATCATTCTCATCAATCGCGATTTCGCCGAGCGGAGACGTCGGGATTGCAGTTAGATCACTCGCACTATCACTAAACTGGCGTTCGAGGGCGGCAGTGCTGTTTACCCAGGCTTGGACATCCTGGTTACCCCTTGGTGGTGTATCGCGAACGTTCCATTCAGGTATATCACTCAAAGGACTTGAGATATAGTTGATATCCCCAAGAGCCGCAAACGGGGTAGATGAAGAGGAGGCGTCGTCGGTATTCCGTAATGGAGAGCGGGGTAGGGAAATAGTCTATGTCCGCTATTATCCAAGAGAGTGCATGCAAGATTTCTGGATTTACCTTGGGCTTGGACGGCGACATCAGGAAAACGGAGAACGCCGCAAAGGGGAGATTGCAACAAGGACTGGAGCATGGAATGCACGGTATTTGACGTCGCATTTAGGAGGCACGTCCACGAGGTATGACACGCATTGAAGGGCAGATACCACCATTGCTCCGCAAACATGAGGACGGACAACGTTCTCTTCGGACATTCGAATTCCCAGGATCGAGCGCCAAAGCGCTAATCTTCAGTGGAGAATAGTCATAGTCCTACAAATGAAAGGAGCTTCAAGTGATCGATCGAAATAACTCGCGATTGGAAGGGGTAGATTTGGGAGTATAAATGATGGTGATAAAACATGCGGACAGCTTGATGCAGGTGTACTGGCACGTGTCCGGACAGTATTATACATACCTGAACGCCTGAACGTTGAACCCTGCTCTGCCCTGCCCACAGTGAAACCCTCTGACGCACAGAATGTCCTCCAAACCTGTTATCATCGCGTACGTCCTCCCTGCGGATCCTGTTTGTTTTAACTACACTGTCCCAGATTGATGGGTCCTACGGGATCAGGGAAATCCAACGTAAGTAAAGGCATGGACTCTTCTGATTCGTTGGCTAAGGAACCCGTAGTTCATCAACCAACTCACGGGAAGAAAAGAGGACAATTCAGCACATGGGCTCAAATCGGATACGCAAGGCATTAGAGAATTTACAGTCAATCTTTCCAACAACCGACTATACGTGTTCGTGGACACCCCGGGGTTCGATGACACTTATCGATCAGACCGGGATATACTGCGTACGATTGCTGAGTGGCTAGAGAAGAAGTGAGCGACCGAGTTTGTCAGATTAACCACTCATCAACACGCAAACAGATACCGCAACGAGGTCAAACTGACCGGCATCATCTACACGCATCGCATAACAGATAATCGGATGTCGGGATCAGTATGCAAGAACCTTGACATGTTCAGCCGGTTGTGTGGAGACAAGGCTGCCGAGCGTGTGCGATTGGTGACCACTATGTGGGACAAGGCGAAAGATAAGAATCTCGCAAAGAGCAGAGTGTCGCAACTAGAGACAAATTTCTGGGAGCCGCTACTTGAAGCAGGGGCTCGCCATGAACAATTCGAGAACTCTTCAGATTCCGCGTGGAAAATTGTTCGAGGTTTGATGGGGGAAGGGGAGGCCGTTTTGCTTCAGGAGGAACTGGTGGATGTGGAAAGGAAGCTAAACGAGACGACTGCCGGGAAAGCCCTCTACTCGCAATTTCAGAAGCTCTTGCATGAACAAAAGGAAACAATCAAACAGCTGCAGGAGGAAGCCAAGGCGCAGAAAGATCCAGAGTTGGTGAAGCAGCTCGAGGCGGAGCAACGGCGCTTGGAAGCTGAACTGCAGAAGACGTGGGATGACATGGACAAACTGAAGATCCCCTTCTTCAGGCGCTTAGCACTGCTCTTTTCTAAAAAGCCACAATCTGTGAGTCTCTCGTTTGGTCGTTCCTTACCGACACAGGACTCATGCAGCTCAACAGCGTAAGATCGAACTAAGCCTGCCAGGTAACTAAGCTGCTCCCAAAGTTTTGACCTGTGCTGTGTGCGCCCCCCAATTGTTGATTCTTCACAACTAGTTTTCCTACTCTTCCTGTATACATTCGGTATGACAATTCCGACAGACTTACTTTTATGTAACGGGTGAGAGAGACTTGGTCGAGTCAGATGTCCCAATCCCCTGAACACACATCTCACGCCATTCTGTCCGATACCCGTGATCCGAGACTTGCGACGATATCCGATAAAATCATGCCTTATCAGCCTGTTGACTCCGTTCACATCGGTTGGCAGATTCCATCGAGAGGAACCGTGCCAATCGCATTCAATAAATTAGCAGCAATGCCACCAGGGTCAACCCAACCGGTAGTACTCGTACCAGCTCGTATCGCATTTCACGATAAGTATTGGTTGTTCTCAGAAAGACTCGTATTGTCCCCGATGTCACCGGGAGATGAAAACGGGACCTGCGAAGAGGATGTACCTTCCATCCACTTTTTAATGGAGTGTTCCGTCATTAGCCAGCCTGTGACGGCGTGGAGGACAGCCGCACCCAACTCCAACAGGGACATCAAGAACATGCCCAAGGGGAGGTTACAACGAGGACAACAGCATGGAATGCGTTTGGCTTCGTGTTCAAGATGCACGACATGAGGAATTTACTTGCGTCACATCATTGGAAAGCAGGTCATCGATTCATCACCTTTTCCCGAGAAATGCGGACGGTACCTATCATTTCGAATTCAGCAGCACAAGGATTCGCTTGGATAAAAGTCATATTATGGCAACAAGTAGCCTGATCGATTGGAATGCTAGCAGAGTGATATGACTGGGGGGCGCAGATTAGAATGAACTCAAATCACGGAGAACATGCAGAGAACACGGTGAGCCAGTGGGCATACACGTGCTCTGGGTCGGTTTTCAGCCAACACCACTTGTGTGGGGTACGTTCCTCACGCCCCGCACTACTGACTTCGAAATTTCCCTCCAGACGCACAGAATGTCTTTCCAACCCGCAATCATTGCGTACGTTCTGTCTGCTCTCATTATTCGTCGGTAACGAGTACACCGCGTCCCAGAGTGATGGGTCCTACAGGATCAGGGAAAACCAACGTCAGTGGGTAAATTGTCGCTCCCCGGCCATTGGCTTGGCTGACAAGTTGCACATAGTTCATCAACAAACTCACGGGAGGCCAGGAGGACAAAGCAGCGCACCGGCTAAAATCACATACGCAGGGCATTAGGGAGTTCACAGTCAACTTGCCCAGTAACCGACAATGTGTGCTCGTGGACACCCCAGGATTTGATGACACTTATCGATCAGACCGAGATATACTCCGTACAATCGCTGAGTGGCTAGAGAAGAAGTGAGCGACTGAGTTTGTCAGATTCATCACTGACCAACACGAGAACAGATACCGCAAAGAGGTCAAACTCACAGGTATTATCTACACGCATCGCATAACGGACAACCGGATGTCGGGGTCAGTGGCCAAGAATCTTGACCTGTTCGCCCGTTTGTGTGGAGATAAAGCCGCTGGTAGGGTGCGATTAGTGACCACTATGTGGGACAGTGCGAAAAACATGGACACCGCCGACGCTAGGGTATCACAACTGGAGGAGAACTTCTGGAAGCCACTAATTGATGCCGGGGCTCACCATAAACGATTCAGGAACTCTCTGGAGTCTGCGTGGGATATCATCAGCGATTTGATGGGAGAAGGAGAGGCTGTTTTACTACAGGAAGAACTTGTAGATGCGGAAAGGAAGCTGAACGAGACAGCCGCTGGCAGAGCTTTGTACACGCAATTCCAGAGGCTTCTCCATGAACAAAAGGAAACTATCAAGCACCTCTCGGAAGAAGCCAAAGCCCAGCAAGACCCGGTGTTGGTTAGGGAGCTCGAGACACAATACCAGCGCTTGGAAGCTGAACTTCAAAGGACATGGGAAGAGATGGAGAAACTGAAAATCCCATTCTTGAGACGCATAGCCTTGTTGTTTTCTAAAAGAACCCGTTCTGTGAGTATTTCACTCGGTTGCCCTGACGTTCATAGAACTCATCGAGGGCCACAGCGCAAAGTTGAACTGTCCCTGCCATAGTGCGGGGCTTGAATGCCTTTTGTCTTACTCTGTTACCAATGCACTTAGTCTCAAGGACTACCGTAACGCAGGGCCTTATGGTCACCTATGTTTCTCCTTGATGATTACGTTCTAAACCTTTTCTCTCAGGAATAATGTAATTTATGAAATCTCTACTAATGAAGAAAAATCAGTGTGATGTTCGGGATATCGGTTTTCGCGTAATTTTTGGTCCTGGAGCAGTCTCGGACCCATCATGAAGTGCAGACAGAGAGTCGATGGATGATGGAATTCCCAAGCACAGCGTCCAAGCTCGGATAGGTCAGAATGAGATGGATTTATACACGTTGACGTGGGGAGCATATCCTCACGTCCAAGACATATATTCATACTCTTTTTCGGAACGGGATCTGACACTTTCTGGTTGAAGAAATACGTGAGATAGTAAAGTCATATAATGTATCTCTCTTCTCCGGGCGAACCGTCGAGCCAAAGGTAGGCCTGACTCAAACAATCTCCAGTGTCTGGAGTTCACTGTTGATAATACTAACCAAATCCCGGACTTGAGCGGTGATTAGGCAATCGCACGAGATTCTCTCGTACTCGTTATGAAGCAATGCCTTCAGAAGAAGTGCATGGAATGGCTGCTTGAGCTGTTCTAGCAACCTCCCTATAGCATCCTTGTGTGCTAACGGACCCAGCCAATTCGGATGCCAAGGACGAATGAGAACGTATGGAAAATCCGTACCCTCACCCTCCCGAAGACTGACTGACGATTTGAGTTGGAGAGGCATCAGGCCGGACGCATGGATTTCGTAAACGTGGTGCGAAGATTCGAATGTTATCAGTTTGACTCTTGTGACCGAATGAACAATAGAGGGTAAGAAAAGTCTGCGTCCGATGAATCGCGGACGCGGTAACTTGGCAAGGGCACTGTGCAAATTACATGCACTTTGGGGATCTACGCTATCGCACATGGCGAGGTTGCTCGGAACCGACTGCTTGCAGGGCACCGTCCGGTATGGCGTGAGGTTTGCAGGGAGACAACTGTGGAACGACGATGCTTCTCCGACCCAGTCCAAAACCGAAATGTCTCCGGAGTGCGAAATGATCTCCGCCAAGAGACGTCCAAGGGCACATTCTGCAGATTCCCCATAGAGGACTGGTAAGTGGACCCTGAAAATTCCGAAAAGCGAGTAGGCAACGTCTTCTGGCCGAGTGGTACGACGTGCCGATGCCCATTGGAGCCTCGATCGTGCATCCTCCATACCTGGTCGGAAGTCCTTAAGATGCCGTTCTTCTATTCCTGCTGCCTTCTGGAGCTCTTTGAGCACTAGCTCATCCATTTTGTGATTCGACGATCCGCAATCCATGTACAGCGACCAGTCCTGCAAATAAAACAAGACGTTCGGAGAAGCCAATAATTCCTGAAGAGTCCAACCGCGTCGGAACCAGACACTACTGGGAAATGACGCTGCATTGCATACGTCTGAGAGATGGACGATTGTCAAGGCCGACTGACGATACCAAGAGAACATAGATCCAATTGTCTCTTGCAATTCAGCACTACTATCTTTATCAATGCAGCAAGTGTCGCTCCACGCCCACAGGAAACTGCGCCTGAGCACGAGAATGCAAAATTTTTGGAGTTTTGCGACACCGTCTGTATGAGGCAAGTCATAGATACTTGCACCTTTGATGTCGCATAGCAACGGTTCTCCACTTTTCCAAACATAGGACAACGTAGCGTACTGGAAAAATTCTGCGACCGTTTTCCAGACGAGTTCTTCAAGATCCTGTCCAAAGTCCGTGCCAGGTGGCAATGAGAGTAGTTTTTTGTATTGGGAACTGCACTCAAAACGTGATATCTGCGCGTCTCGTGCACATAGGACTCCAGTTTGTGTGTGCAGCAACCGTAGTGGAATGGTTTTCACAGTTTCGTTGACAATGTTCCTGATTAGTTGCTTGACATCAGAGGAACATGTGCTCGAAGCCATTGTCCCTGAGGTATGAACCAGCGTGTCATTTTTTTCGATTTTCAGCTCGATACACGTCGCAAGAAACTCTTGAATTGGCGCGGATTGTTCTGGGGGAGAGATTGCCAGCGCATTATTTGTGAGTGTAATAGCTTCATCCAGTTCCGCCATCACACCCAGTTTCTGATACTTTTCGAGAAGACACTCCGCAAGGGCGACTAGAGACGTGCATTGAAAAGAGGGCTCTGGGGGAACACATTCCCACGCAGCTCGTCGGAGAGAAATGATTTTTTCTAAATCGCCTAGGGTGCCCTCCGGTTTGAATCGTTGGTCTAAACAATCCGCGAGGTTGACAAGAGATTGAAAGCTACCTCCAAATCCTGGAGGTGCGAATTGAAACGGAACACGTCGACGACTGATAATCTTGGTCGAATTCATCACGGCATCCTGCATTCCGAATTGCTGGTACAGGAGCTTCAGGAGGTTGATGAGAGGCACGATCCATTTCGGGTATCCTGAGGGATTGAGTGTTTGTGCTCCACGACGGAAAGCGTGGTTTCCAGCCAAATATTCCACGTCACCCTCACGCCAAAAGCGACGGCACAGGCATTTCGCCCGGTTGATGAAAGACGACAGCAGTCCTCGACGTGAGGGGAAAATGCGTCCTGGCGCGTTGTGCCTGCAGTGGATGGTGGCCTCCGAATCTTCTACCGCATCAAATTGCCCGTCTAGAACGTTCGAGAGGTTGGCAAGATACACAGGGCGCTCTTGCTGCTCTGGGGAAGTGGGGCGTCCGCAGGTAATCGTGTTGTCTAAATCCGCTTGATTTCTGTTTCCCTTGAACCGTTCAGGCAGATCAGTGGGGTTGACGACAGGTGAATGATGGCCGGAGTGTTCCAAGGGAGTGTTCCTCAACCTAATTGTAACGTGCTTCTCCAGCGTCCCTTTCTTCACCTCCGGAATTGCCTTGTTTTCTTTCTCGAGAGCAGCAAGATGCTCTTTCTCCGGAGCTGCTTTCTCCTTCTCCTGGGACTAGTGACCCTTTCGTTCCAAGATGTTCAAAAGGCCCTGTACAATGTCCCACGCCTGCCCGAGTCTTCCGTCAAACACGGACCCAAACATTGATGCACCTGCGTCTTCTGCTTGACGCTGAAGTTGTGCCAGCGACGTACTGATCTCCTCAGCTGACAGGTTTGTTCCAGAAGATATAGTCGGCACAACATGAACGGTGCTAGTGGGCCCGAAAGCGCGGAGATGTCTGGAGACATCCGAGCTTACATCGTGTTGGCTTGATGTGATCTTATGAATGTACAGGATTCCAGCCGCTTCCGGCTTCGTACAACTGTCCAGACAGGTTATTCACTGCGCAGGAGCGGAGCAGTATGTCTTACTTCGAACCCGTCCACTGTGACATGCTTTCCTCCGCATCTGCGCTTTCGTATGTGTAGAAGGATGACGGGTCCACAAGAACTATGTTGTTCTGCTTTCCTTCGAGACGACACCTTAACACGTCGACCATCGGGGTGCAGGGTCTCCGGCCGCCATTCATCCGAAAATGCACCTTCACATTTTGCAAAAGGGCGTTCAGAAACTGGTGTTAAGAATGCCAGACAAACCTAGAGTCAGTGACAGCATTACACAAGCCAGGGAGTGATGTTACCTCACTCTTTCCCGAGTTAGTCGGATCCACAATGCTGATTGCACTCTCAGTGCTACTGCATCATCGAGGATGGCATCCGTGCACTCACAACACTATGACATCCATGGACAATAGAATGGTCGTCTCTCCAGACTTGGAAAACTTATTGAATAGACCCATCTGGTGACTGGGACTTGCAGTCAGTTGGATGAGAGTTAGGAGGGAACTGAGACTGGCCTCACCTTGAGTGGTTGCTGGTTCAGCATCATGTACCATGGTCAGCTCTTATTAGAGGAAAGACTTGCGCGTTGCTGTGTGGAGGGAAAGAACGTCTTTCTGCATTGCGGGAGGGTTGGTACTCATATCAACCCGTACTTTGACGGATACAAACGTTCCAGGTGGCATCAACCAACACGCCCAAACGTCAAATTAATGGATGGTGGGCTGGGACTTCCGTACAGAGGTCCGACAAGGATCCGATAGCTATTAGAAATGAAAGCCGGTGGACACCTCTTGTTGCTGACCGCATTGAAATGCAATCTAACTTGACACGCTTGTTGCCATGCGAGAATGTGAAGGAGTCCGGGAGAAGGGATACATTTGCTGTGGCACCCAACCCAATCCAATTGCCAGCATCCGCACTCCAGCTGGCACGGCCCCCGGAGATTCACTCGCTTGCGTCGAATAGCTCTGGCTTCTCCCACCCCAAACTCGACGACGTTCGCAACGCTGTGCGTCTGGACAAGAGAACGAACCAGCCGCAACTTGTCGGTTTGCAATAGGACAAGATGGCATAGTTGACTCGGCGCTTGGCACAGTGTATGCACAGATCCACTAGCCTCCCAAGCGAGATTGCCTCCCTTCCAGTAAGCTTCCAATATCATATGGGTTGGATGAAGAGTCTATAAATTAACGTTACCATATCCACACCTTAACCACATACGTGAGTCCCCGGCATTCAACTTTGAGTGCATCGGTAAACACGGAGCCAGCGAAGAGAGCTGTGGAGTCTGCAGGCGGGATCGTCGGGGATAGTGATGGAGCTCTTGATGGCTTCCCCTTCCGCTCCTCTTTCTTCCCTGGCTCTGGAAACCCCTTCATCTCTGGGGGCCCTACCCACCGCATATTTCCCACCTCACGCCGACGCCCCTTTTCTTTATCTATAGTCCAAATGAAATTCCAACCCCTCCCGAGACACTCGGAACAGAGGCAGTGACTTCCTCTGCAATGATTATATCGCGATGCCGTTTTCTAGGTGCTGCTCCGGCGGTTTACCGTTGTCGTCCAGAACGGGGTGGTGTCAACAACGGGGAAAGTTGCGTCTATTCTAATCGGTCGAAGTGTTTCGTTGCGGGATTCTAATGCATTTTCCGTCGGCAGTAGACAATCCCAAACACAATTTGCAGCAGTACATGACATCACATAGAAGCTGGTGTCCATGTGTTTTGCGAAAGAATGCTTGCAGATCCCTCCATGTGCTCTGAACCCGACCCAGTCTAAAATGGAGACGTCTCCTGACTGTAAAATGATTTCTGCCAAGAGAGGTCCAAGTACTTTGTCCGCAGTCTCCCCGTGCAGAACTGGCAAGTGAAGATCGGAAATTCCAAATAACGAGTAGGCAACATCTTCCGGCCAGGTGGTATGATGAGCCGACACCCATTAGAGCCTCGACCATGCATCATCCGTCCCAGGACGGAAGTCCTGAAGGCGTCATTCTCCTATCTCTGTTTCCCTTTCGGGCTCTTTGGCACGGTATCATCTGTTCTGTGACCCGAAGATTCACGGCTCATGTACGGCGACCAGCCCTGTGTAAAGAACAAGACCCCGCAGGGAGCCAACAATTCCTGCAGGTTCCAACCCCGTTCGGGCCAGATACTAAATACTATCAGCGAGTGATGCTGAGTTGGAAACGTCGGAAAGATGGATGATTGTAACTGCCGACCGACGATAACATGCAAACATACATCCAATAGCTTCTTGTAGTTCCGCATCAACGTCGCGCAGTAGTGGCTCGTCGTCTCCCCATTTATAAGATAAGGAGGCAAATTGGAAGAGGGCAGTGACCACTTCGTGTACGTTGCTAACCATCGCTTGTGGAGGCCGTAGAAAGCAGCCGGACGTACTCACAGCTATCCCTGAGAGAAGATAACTGGGCAACGCGATTACACGGCACACCGGTGTGTTCAGCAATTGCAAAGGTATTATGATTAGAATCTGTGGTAGAAATATTTTTCATACAAAAGCTCCCAACCTTATAAGAAACATGCCTCCAACTAACGATTGGGGAATAATATCCATCGGAATCCTTCGTACAACGATCGAAAGGTAGTCTCCACTTCCCTATCGCCTTCCAAGACCTCACCCCTCGCTCTCTCTACCACTGCGTCAGCACCGGCGACCTAGTCAGGTGGAGACCGACTGACTGTCAGCCTCGACGGCAGTTCGCCTATCTCGCTTCTCCTTTAGAGCACGTTCCATCTCCTCAAACGCAGACAGAATAACATCCTTTTGCTTCATTGTTATCGATGATTGGGTTGTAGTCGCACGGATGTTCGGGGGCCATTTGCTCTCAGGGATCGATAGTGCAGCGAGAGAAGCCTTTAGCGTCGCGACGGACTCTTTGTACGCATCAAGGGAATCCTTGTACAAGTCGTACACGCATACGGCACATCCCGACATGCAACACTCTATGCAGCTCAGCTATTAGCACTTTGAATCACGGACGTCCGCATCTTCACGCACCGTCATCTGCAGGAGGCTTCGGTTCTTCCGGTATAAACGAACCCTGCAATGGTATTTGCTGATGCACCGCTTCCAGATGATCTGTGCAAAGTGTGTAACTCAGAAGTGCTAGCAGAATCCCTGGAGATATCGTATGTCGCCTCTTGCGAGTACGTTTTTACCCCGAATACTGTTTTCGAGTCTGCGGTATCGCTCCGTGAGATTTTGACCGCCCCTCTGAGGTCGCCTTAAGCGCCCTCGGGTAACTTGAGGAATCGGAAGGGGGCCACATCGCTTGAAGTAAATCTGGCACTGGAAGGAAATCGGCAGCGAAAGAGACATAGGTCTCGTGGAAGCTAGTTTGAGGGATATAGCCATATTGTTTGGTGAGCATGTAAGAGTCGCGATTTGGTGAGATTAGTCAGCGTGAGTCAAGAGGAACTGTGCTGTTTTCCGATTCTGCTTCTTCGCCGTTTGCAAGTTTGTGTATCCTTTCATGATGAACGGTTCAACCAATGCACAGCCTGTCCTCCTTTTGATCCCCCGAAAGCCTTGCGCTGTTACGGTTGCACATTGCGCAACCAAACCCACATGAGGGTGGGATGACGTAATAACTCACGATATTCCGCCACAACTGCCAAACACCACTAAACATCCACACAAACTGCGAAGGTCAAACCTTGCACACTGTAGTCGACAGCGTCCACGCCTCCCGGGTCAAGCTTTTTTTTCCAAAGTGAGTGTGCCCACCCAATTCACCTTGTGCTCCAGCGATGCTCCAGGGCGATTTTGATTGCATCGGGGCGGACCTGTGCGTTGGATGATGGCGGTTGACTTCGGATGAGGGTGACCTGACGGTGATAATATGCGTGCTGACGACGCTTACGGTCGTGTTGTGTAGATGGGACTCCAAGAATACCAGGTCGTCGGGCGTCATTTGCCCACCGAGTCAGATCCCACTCCAAAAATCTACCGCATGCGCATCTTCGCTCCCAACGAAGTCGTTGCCAAATCCCGATTCTGGTACTTCCTGAGGTACGACTCATCCACGGCTCCGGCATCTGTCTTATCGACTTGGAATTGATACGCTTTTTGTGATCCGTTAGGCAGCTAAAGAAAGTCAAGAAGGCGAGCGGTGAAATCATCGGCGTCAACGTCGTGTGTATTCGAGCTGAATCATCTCCAAATCGCTCTGACCGCTCTTTGTTCTCCTCTCTTGGTCATTATAGATATATGAGAAAAAGCCGTTGAAGGTCAAGAACTTTGGTATTTGGCTCCGCTACGACTCCCGCTCGGGCACACACAACATGTACAAGGAGTTCCGCGAACTCAGCCGTGCCGATGCCGTTAAATCGCTTTACCAAGACATGGCAGCAAGACACCGTGCCCGATTCCGGTCCATCCATGTACGTCTTCCCCTCTTGGACACACCCACTCATCCACTAACGGGGCACGGACACTCACGCGGATCTCGCATACATAGATCCTTCGCGTCGTCGAGCTCAAGAAGGCAGACGATGTCCGTCGTCCATACATCAAACAGTTCCTCGAGCCGAAGCTTAGATTCCCCCTTCCCCACCGCGTCGCCAAGTCTGCCTCTACATTCGTCTCCCGCCGCCCTTCGACGTTCTAAGTTGTGTAACAGCGGAGATGTTTTCCTGACGTCGCGAAGCAGTGATGTTCCCTACAGGCCGTGTATTCATTTCTTTACATCTTCAGACATGATGGCTATGCAATATGCAATGCATGCGTCCAGATTTTCAAGTGTGATTCCATGCGACGGAGAATATGGCATACTGTACGTCAGAGCTAATGCACAACCAGGCACCGCATGAAGAAGACCGGAAGTGTAACACGAACCCGTTAGGTCCACTTGGCTCTGGATGTCGTCGCACGAAGTTATTTCCGTTTACCCATTCCTGTAGTACATGCCGACCGACCGACCAGATTCGCGCCAAGCGAGGATGGAAAAGAGGCGCGACGAACAAACTTTGCTCGGCTCCAGACAGGTTTTACCTCCGACAAGATCTACAGCTTGGGGGACCCCTTGAACTGCAACCACCATCGTAGTCGGATTTTCCCGTACTGCAACAGGGAGGCAATGTGGTGCACATGGCATAAAAATGCTCACAGAACACCACTGCCCCCCTTAGAACGATGATTGCTAGCCATTGGACTTGTCGAAAGACATGAGCACTGTTTGCAGCAATAGCAAACACCGACTCAAACATCGATGCACCTGCATCTTCTGCCTGACGCTGAAGTTGTGCCAGCGAGGTATTAATCTCCTCAGCTGACAGGTTCGCTCCAGAAGATATAGTCGGCACGACATGAACGGTGCTAGGGTGCCCGAAGGCGTGGAGATGTCTCGAGACCTCCGAGCTTGCATCGTGTTGGTTCGATGTGATGTGATGCATGTACAGGATTCTAGCCGCTTCATAGGGCTTCGTATAGCTGCCCAAAATCCAGATAGGTTATTCACCATGCAGGAGCGGAAGCAGTACAGTATATCTCTTACGTCAAACCCATCCACTGTTTCATGGTTTCCTCTGCATCTGGGCGTTCGTAGATGCTAAAAGGATGGCGTGTCCACAAGAACTATGTCGTTCTGCATTCCTTCGAGACGGAACCTCACCACGTTAACCATCGTGGTGCGGGGTCTCCGGCCGTCGTTCGCCCGGAAATGAACCTTCCCACATTTGCAAAAGAGCATCCAGAAACTAGTGTTAAGAGTGCCAGACAAATGTAGAGTAAGTGACAGCATTACACAAGACAGGGACTTATGTTACTCGACTCTTTCCCGAGTTAGCCGGACCTATAATGCTGATTACACTCAGTGTTACTGTGCCATCGAGGATGGCATCCGTACACTCACAACACTATGACGTCCGTGGGTAATAAAGTGGCCGTCTCTTCAGACTTGCGAAACCTGTTGAATAGACCCATCTGACGACTGGGCGTTAGAAGGAAAGTAAGATTGGCCTGGACTTCAGTGGTGTAGTCTCACCTGCACCCTGGTATCCAAATTCAGTGGTTTCCGGTTCAGCCTCATGTACCCTGTTGAGCTCTTATTTAGAGGGAAGACCGGCGTTGCTGTGCGAAGGGAAATAGCACCTTCCTGCGTTGCAGGAGGGTTGGCAACTCAGTATCTTGATGATACGAAGGAGTTCTATAAGGTGGCGTCAACCAACGCCTCCAAACAGTCAATGAATCGTGTAATATCAATGGGTGGCAGGCTGGGCTCCGTGCAGGATAGCTTTTGGATATGGCGCTTGTTGGTCCTCGCCCGTCAAAAATGCAATCCAACAAGTCAGTTATACTACTGGGTATGTACTTACCGTTGACACGAGCGCTTGATGACCTGCGAGATTGTGAATGTCAATGAATGGAGAAGGGATACCTTCAGGGTAAGTTGCCTCCCACTGGTTTGCTGTGGTTCCCAACCCCATCCGATGCATCGGCACTAGTGTCCATGGGCACCTCCCAGCTCGGGATCATCGGAGATTTTTTGTGGGTATGGACTCGTTTGTGTCGAATAATTCTGGCTTCTCCAACCCCAAACTTGACAGTGTTCACGACCTGTACGCCCGCACAAGAAAACGGGCCGCAATTTGTTGGCTTGCAATGAGACAAGATGACATTAATTGTTGACTTGGTCAGGCATGTGTACGACACACGCATACACAGATCCTACCGATCGGGCTCCTAGCGCCTCCAGCGAAATTACATCCGTTCTCTACGCAGATGTCGTCATGCTATTTGTTATAACTCCAGCCCTTCCACCAACCATGTTGGGACGGTCCTTAAAGGTCTCCTATATCCCACAGTGAGTCCTCTTGGTCAAGTCGGCTCGTTACAGTTTCCCAGCGGGCCCATAGGTCCTGCCTTCCAATGGTGTATGCGGCATGTATCGCAAGGGTCTATATACTAGTTAACGTCGCCACTGCTCATCCACACCTTAACCATATACGCGAGTCCCCTAACCGCCTTGATATTCAAGTTTAAGTCGTCAGTAAACATGGAGGGGGCGAAGAAAGCTGTAGGGTGTATATGCCATAGTGGAGTTCTCCATGGCTGCTTCTCTCTTTTCCAACTCTAGAAACCTCCTCATCACTGAGGGCCCACCCACCGCATGATCCCACCTCACGCCAATGCCCTTCAACAATTAGCTCCCTTTCCTTATCCGCAGCTCGAAATGAAATTCCAACCTCTCCCGGGACACTCGAAACGGAGACTGCGACCATGATTATATCGCGACGTCGTTCTCTATGCGCGTCTCTGGCGATTTACTTCAACCGTTGCCATCCAGAACGGGGTGGTGTCAACGAGGAAGGTTACGTCCATCCTAAATGTTTCGTTATGGGATTCCAGTGCATTTTTCGTCGGTAGCGGATAGCCAACACGATTTGCAGCAACGCATGACATCACATAAAAGTTGGCGTCCACGGAATTTGCGAAAGAATACTTCGCACATGTCTCTGTGTGCTCTGTACGGATACCTCGCTGACATCAAGGAAGCCCCTCTGCGTTTCAGGCTATTTCGTTTGCCGAGGACGAAGACATGTGCCGAAACCCGTGTCAAGACCAATGTCAGTATGACTTCGCGAGGCCTCATCCAATGCGTGAATCTCATAAACGTAACGAGAGGGATTACTTGGATATCCAAACATTTTGACCACCATGATTCTGTAGACGATACCAGGCAACACAAGCTACGACTGAGAAGCCGCGGGTTGGGGGAACAAGTTGACAGGGCACTGTACACTTCCTGCGCGCTCTGGAGATCAATGCCATCCAGTGGCACGGTCTGGTACCCCGTGAGGTCGCCAGAGAAGCACCTGTGGAACAACGATGCATTTCCAACCTGAGACATCTTCCCACTGAAATGATCCTGTTGCCAAGAGAAGTCCAAGACCATATCTGCAAACACCGTGTAGAGGCATATGTAGTTTATACGATATCTAACATCTGGAGTTCACTATCAACGATGCTAGTCAGATCCCGGACGCAAGCAACAATCATACAATCAGCGGCGATCCTCTTGTACTGTTTACCACGCAATTTCATTAGTAAAAATGCATTGAATGGCTGCCCAAGTTGCTCTAGCAACTTCCAGGGTGCATCGATGTCGTCTCCCGCTAGCAGATCAAGCAATTTGGGATGCCAAGGACGAACAAGAATATATGATAATCTGGCACCAGTACCCTCCCGGAGGCTGACCGACAGCCTGAGCTCCAGAGGGATCAGACCCGATGCATGGATCTCGTACACATAGGGCGGGGTTTTTGATGCTCCTGTTAATTTGACCTACATTTATCTGATGAATGATGGAAGGCAACAGGAGAACGTGATTGATGAATCGAGGGAATGGTAATTCGGCAAGGGCAGTACACAGTTTCCGTGCATTCTCCAGATTCACTCCCTCGCGAGTAGGAGGGCCGCTCTGAGAAGAATGCACGCGGGGCATTGTCCGGTACGGCGAGAGGCTGGCGGGGAGGCAGCTGTGGAATGACGACGCCTGTCCGACCCAGTCTAAAATCGAAACGTCTCCCGACTGCGAAGTGATTTCTGTCAAGAGGCGCCCAAGAGCTTTGTCCGCAGACTCCCCATACAGCACTGGCAAGTGAAGATCGAAGATTCCAAAAAGCGAGTAGGCGACATCTTCTGGCCGGGTGGTACGACGAGTCGACGCCCATTGGAGCCTCGACCGTGCATCGTCAGTCCCTGGGCGGAAGTTCTGAAGATGCCATTCTCGTATCCCTGTTGCCTTTTCGAGCTCTTTGAGCACGGTAACGTCTGTTTTATGATCCGAAGATTCACGGTTCGTGTACGGCGACCAGTCCCGTGTAAAGAAAATGACCCTGCGGGGAGCCAACAGTTCCTGGAGGGTCCAACCCCGTTCGAACCAAATACTTTCAGTGAGTGACGCTGAGTTGGAAACGTCGGAAAGATGGATGATTGTAACGGCCGACCGACGATACCATGCAAACATACATCCAATAGCCTCTTGCAATTCCGCACTGCTTTCTTTATCAATGCAGCACGTATCGCTCCATGCCCACGCACAATCATGTTTGAGAGCAAGAAGACAAAATTTTTGGAGTTTTGCAAGGCCAGTTTTGCCAACCAAGTCATAGACACTTGCACCTTCAACGTCGCGTAGTAGAGGCTCGTCGTCCCCCCACTTGTGAGATAAGGAGGCAAATTGAAAGAAGGCAGTCACCACTTCGCGGATCCACGCCTCCAGTTGCTGGCGATCACGTGTGGAGGCCGCAGAAAGCAACTGGATATACTCGCGGCTGTCCCCGAAATGAGATAACTGGGCAACGCGATTACACAACACTCCGGTGCGCGTGTTCAACAGTCGCAAAGGAATAGTCTTCGTGACATCGTTGACAACACTCCAGATCATTTGTTTGATATTGGACGAGTGGGTGCTTGAGTTAATGGCTCCCGTTACATGAACTGGCGAAATCCAATTGTGGATTTTCAGATCGATACAGCTCGCAAGACAATCACGGGATTTCTGGTAATGTTCTGGAGGACAAGTCGCCAACGCAGCACGAGCGTGTACGATGGCTTCATCCAACTCGGCTTGCGCACCCATTTTCTGGTAGTTTTCACGAAGACAGGCTGCAAGGTTGATTAGAAACATGCATTGATCAGAAGGTGCGGAGGGAGTGCATTCCAATGCACTTCGTCGGAGAGAGATAATCTCCTCTAAGTCGGTCAGGGTGTCATCTCGGAGTCCTTTGATCTGCTGATCCAAGGAACTTGCAAGGTTGACGAGAGACGCAAAGCGCTCGGGATGCCCCGGGGGAGTGAGTTCCAATGCAGCACGTCGGAGGGTAATAATATCCATCAAAAACTCCACATCACCCTCCCTTGTGAATTGCTGGTCCAGACAATCTGCGAGGTTGACAAGAGACTCGAGGCGTTCCGGATGCCCTGGGGGCGCGAGTTTCAACGCAGCACGTTGGTGGGTGATGGCTTCCATCAAATCTTCCATGGAGCCGTCTCTCCTAAATCGCTGATCCAGACATTTTGAAAGATTGGAGAGAGACCGGATGCGATCTGGATGACCTGGGGGAGTGAGTTCCAGCGCAGCACGTCGGAGGGTGATGATTTCCGTCAAGTGTTCCGCGCCACCCTCCCTCTTGAATAGCTGGTCTAGACAATTCCCAAGGTTGATCAGACACGCGAGGTGTTCTGGGTGCCCTGGGAGTGTGAGCCCCAACGCATCACGCCGGTGGGTGATAATCTCGGTCAAATCTTCCATGGAATCATTCCTCTGGAATCGCTCCTCCAAGCAATCTGCCAGGTTGACAAGGGATGCAAGGTGTTCAGGATGACCAGGGTGAGTGAGCTCCAAGACAGCACGTCGAAGGGTGACGGTTTCCGTCAAGTCTTCCATACCACCCTTCTTCCTGAATCTCCCGTCCAGGAGTTTGGCGAAGATGTCGAGATGCGCGAGGCGTTCTGCGTGCCCCGGAGGAGTGAGTTTCAATGCTGCACGCCGGAGGGTGATTACGTCATTGAAATCTGCTTCGTCCTCGTCCTTCTGGAACCGCCCATGCAGGACGTCAGCGAGACTGACGAGAGCTGAGCAGTCGTCTTGGTATGTTAACGGAGCGCCCTCCAATGCAGCTCGCCTGAGGACGACTTTGCGTAATGCCAACCAGTCCCCCTCCTCCCCTTCCATTTCGTTTACAAGTCCCTGCATAATCTCCCACGCAGTTTCGGGATTTCCATCAAACAGTGTCTTAGACATCGACACGCCTATATTATCTGCTTGACGTTGGAGTTGTGTTACCAAAGTTGTAGTCCCCTCTGTCGAGAGGTTTGCGCCATAAACCATGGTCGGAACGACGTGAATGGCACTAGGAGCGAAATTTCGGGGGCACGTACGCCCAAAGGCTTCAAGATGCTTCGATAGCTCCAAGTTGGCATTAAATGGGTCCGATGCGGCGTTATGCGTGTACAAAATTCCAACTGCTTTGCACGGCTCCAC
Organism: Pisolithus orientalis; assembly: GCF_024613125.1. Classification (NCBI taxonomy): domain Eukaryota; kingdom Fungi; phylum Basidiomycota; class Agaricomycetes; order Boletales; family Pisolithaceae; genus Pisolithus; species Pisolithus orientalis. Next base: position 373,964 of record NW_026260815.1, on the reverse strand, counting down.
GTAACTAGCCAGATAGGTTATTCACCCGCATAAAGGAAAACAGCATGGCTTACTTCGAAATCATCCACTTTTTCAGAGTTTGCTCTCCATCTGTGCTTTTGAGGGTGTAAAAAGATGGTGTATCTACAAGAACGATGTCGCCCTGCATTCCTCTGAAACGGCACCTTTCCGTATAAACCTCTGCGGTGCCGGACTCTTGGCCCTCATTGACCAGAACCGGAACGTGAGTGTTCGCAATTTGCAGAAGAGTGCTCAGAAGCTTGAATGGAACAAACGAATGCAAGGTAAGCGATAGTATGGAGCGGGATACGAATTAGTTTTACCCAGCTCTTCCCCGAGCGAGAAGGGCCTACGACGCTGGATGCACTCTCAATGCTACTGCATCGCCGGAGATATGTCAGTGCACTCACAACACTATAGTATCCGTCGGCAAAATATCGGTCGTCCTAGGTTGTAATCGCGCAGAGTGATGCCTGCTATGCCTCGAAGTGGTCCGGTCCCAATAACCTAGGATAATAGGTGTACGTGAGTTGACTGAAAGTCAGAGGGAAAGTGAGACTCGCCTGAACCTCTGGATGAGAACTTTGGCGACAGAAGCATAACTACAGCTTGTCCCAGGGCGCTGCCTGTCGCTGCGGGCTTACTTCTCAATATAAGTGTTAGAGGTTCCGTGTTGAAACGGGTAACGGATGATGCATTGCCGACCTTTATCGCGACAAACAAGCTAGACTCCGATGAGTCGCGGATGCTGTTGGCTGACAGGAGGGCTGTGCATGCAGGATATGAAATGGGCGGCCCGGGATTTGATGGCGGACTCAGATATCTAGAGCCTCTGGGTGGTAAAATAGATTTCGCATGCCCGAAGTGGTAAAACTCGGACTACGTATGTCCCGGAGTGTTCCTGGAGCAGCCTTCACTTCCTTATCGCCTTCCAAAACCTCACCCTTCGCTCTCTCTACCCGCAGCACCGGAACCGACGACCTAGTCAGGGGAACAGTAACTGTCAGCCTCGGCGGCAGCTCACTTGTCTCGCTTCTCCTTTAGAGCACGTTCCATCTCCTCAAATACAGACAGCACGACGTCTTTTTGCTTCATCGCTATCGATGATTGGGATGAAGTCGTACGGATACTTAGAGGCCGTTTGCTCTCAGGGATCGATAGTACAGCGAGAGAAGCCCTTAGCGTTGCGACGGACTCTTTGTACGCGTTAAGAGATTTCTCGTACAAGTCATACACGCATACGGCGCATCCCGACATGCAGCACTCCATGCAACCCAGCTATTAGCACACTAAATCGCGGACGTCCGCATCTTCACGCACCGTCATCTGCAGGAGGCTTCGGCTCTTCCGGCATAACGAATCCTGCAGTGGTATTTGCTGATGCACCGCTTCCGGATGATTTGTGCGAAGTTTGTAACTCAGAAGTGCTAGCAGAATCCCTGGAGATATCGTATGTCGCTCTTGCGAGTACGTTTTTACCCCGAATACTGTTTTCGAGTCTGCGGTATCGCTCCGTGAGATTTTGACCGCCCCTCTGAGGTCGCCTTAAGCGCCCTTGGGTAACTTGAGGAATCGAAGGGGGCACATCGCTTGAAGTAAATCTGGCACTGGAAGGAAATCGGCAGCGAAAGAGACATAAATCTCGTGGAGCTAGTTTGAGGGATATACCATGTTGTTTGGTGAACATGTAAGCCCAGTGAAAATCGGAGCTAGCTAGACCTGGCCCCATCTATGGAGCAACTATGATTTGTATGTATTGGTATGTGTGACTATGTGACTACAGTGTCCCTAGTTACACATAAGTGGTGCTCAAGGCAGCTTTGGAAGTGCTCTGGAAGTGCTCTGGAAGTGGCAAATTTGAGAGCAATGCCATGACAGAGTTTGAAAATTATGCCTCCCTATTGATGACACCCTCGACAGTCTGCTCACCTACAGTCACTCTTATCAAAACCCATGGCTTCATCAAGTGGACAAGCTCGTCGAGGAAGGCCTTCTGTAACTGTGACTACTGGTGGTGGATTGTCCTCATAAGTACCTGGGAGTGGGAGTAAAGGGAAGGGCCCAGCATCCAACAAGCAGCTGGCAGCTGACTCCTTGATGGAAAGTACCCAGCTGAAAAACATCAATTGGGATACTCCTCATACTGAAATACTTGTCCAGTGGCTTCTTAGCCATCCTGCTAACTGCAGGATTCTTTTCAGTGACAAAAACTCAGGCAACTTACCCCCATCATTATCATCTACTTTGACTGAGAGACCAGTGGGCCACAACAAGAAGGAGGTCCAAGTGATGATCGCCCAAGCCATTTTCAAGGATGACAGTGTCTACAAGGACATGTACACAGTGAGTGCTACCAAGTTTCAAGTCAGTGTGGGCAACTGTCTCAATATGTGAGTCTCCAATCATCTGATAAACCCAGGATTCACTAATGATCATCTAGGTTGAAAGTGAGCTATCAAAAGTGCCATGCATGATTCAAACAGTCAGGGGAAGGCATCATACCTGGCCATCCAAAATTTGCCAACCTTCATGGTATGTTACATGACCGATGTACAAGAATGCAGGGGCTTATGTGTACATACAGATGTCATTCTCAACAGTTTTCCTTGGTATGATGACTTATATTCCATTTGGCAGGGGAACCCATTGTTTGACCCTGAGCCCTTCAACTCCAAGCCAAACAAAAACCATGCAGAGGGCTTCTTAGCAGTTGTCCAAAACAAGATGCTTGGTATGAAGAATGTTTCAGGTTCCAGGGCTGAGACTGCAGGTGATTGCATGGGTGTGGGGGGGACAGCAGGGGAACTCAAGGAAGCTGAGGAGGATGTGCCATCTCAAGCTGGTGGTGAAGTCACTAATGAGGGCGAAGAAGATGGTGGAGCTGGGTTTGATGAGGCAATGCTGGGGTTTGGGGATGAGCAGACTGGTGGTGGTGAGTACCCTGACATCAACATGGACTCTGCATCTATGCAGGGTGATGAGGTATGTTCATGTTCATTCAGAGCAATGTTAATGAAATTTTACTGATAAGTTATTGCTAGTTACAATGGCCTTCAATGCCAAGTGACACTCATTTTCCCCTCTAGGTTCTCCCTCCTGTGAAGGGGTCATACACCCTCATCAGATAGCTGAATTGCCTTCTCTCAGTCTTCACCATATCTTTGCCCTCCTCCTTCATCTGCAAGTATTGCCTCTATGACAACATCTGACTCCTCTGGTAGCTCTTCCCAAAAACCTAGCCAGTCCCTCTGGGACTCATCATCAAAGACAAGTTCGATGAAGCCAAGTTCAACACTAACTAAACATGGCAAGTCTCAGCTTCAAGACCAGGTCATCAACTTGAAGTCACAAAGCTGAGTCACTAGTGGCTTCTTCTTCTTCTGGGAAGACTAAACACTATATGATCAAGATGGAATATCTTCATAGGAAGGAGGAATTGATGAAAGAGCAGGTGGAAATGGTGACTAAGATGGGAATTGGAGTTGGAGGTGCAAAGAAACTTGACATCCAGCTGATGAAGGCCCAGGAAATCACCTTCAATAGTGAGGCAGAGACACTTTGCCTCAAAATTGAGCTTGTGAAACTCATGAAGGCCAATTTGGATGCAACCCCTCCCACTGCATAGGTTTATCTTGTTGTGGCCAAGTTTTTACCCACACTTCCCCACTGTATCCATCTCCAGCACATTCCCACTATGTACTCATGTCATATTCATGTTTCCCCTATTCTCTCACAAGATGTACATATGGTGAATGTATTTTTTTCATCTTGCTAATACTACCATCTCCCACAACTGCCATTAATGGGTTAATTCCTGTCCAAGATGTTGAAACAACTGATCCAATAGCTTTGCTCAAAATTGCTGACCAATAGTCTCCACAGCCTCCACCACAGCAATTCCATCCCCATCATCAAGGCCACTTCCTTCATTGACTGCCCAGTCAGTTGAACACTCAATTGTATCATCCATTTCCTCCTCAAACCAGATGATCATGTTGTGTAGGATGATGCAACAAAGCACCCAGTAAACCATGACTTTCATATCTTTTTCTGTCCAGATTTTCAGGTGCACTTCACAGAGGCTTTGAAAGCACCCTTTCAAGGCAGTAAATGCATGTTCAACTCATACATGGATCTTCCAAAGCTGTCAGCCCATGTACTGTGGCAAAACTAGGTGTGTACCTTTGAAAGGTACTTGTTATACACATTCTGATCTTGAGATAATCTCCCACCTTTAGGTGTTTTGAAGGGGACAACACACCATGTCTCTGATGGGTATGCACTGTCTGCCCACATCCAATGATCACATGGAATCAACTGCATAGGGTTTGAAGCAATGCAAGTCCCCTGGAAGGCCCATGCATCATGGATGCTTCCCAGATGTCCAAGTCTGTAGTCCACAACAAGAAGATTGTGTGGCAAAACAATAAGCTATCTCAGTAAGTTTCTTCTGCTGTTCACACTCAGCATTTGAGTACACACCTGGCAGTTCAATGAGTACCTAGATTTTCTATCATAGAATGTTTCCCTGAAGATATGTGGTTTCTCAAAGAGGGGAATACTTGAACCATCAGCAGTGAACATGCCATTCCTCCAGGCTGAACAGGTGTGTGACTCAGTGAAAACCTGCACTCTTTCCATCTCCTGCGAGTCTTCAGATGGAATATTGATGAATCTATTGTGCTCATCCAGTATAGCTACCATCACATGGTTCATACAATTGACAACTGAGCCAATGCTAACACCAGCCCACTGCGCTACATCCTCAGGTGACACTGCATTTCCATAATGCCCTGCACAGAAAAGGAAGATCACCAACTGGACTGTGACTGCCAGCTGATGGTTTTTGGAATTGCTTTGGAATATCATGTGTCCACTAATCTGATCCAGAATGCAATCAAAAATTGGTGGGTCTACATGAAGGTGCTTTTGAAACAGGTGGGGCCAATGATCTGTGAAATGTTTGAGGAGGCACAGCTGAGATGCCCACATCATTGGCATCTCAGGTCTCTCAAGGATATGTGCATGCTCTACTTCATCTCTGAGAGCCATGATTGCATTTAGCAACTGAGCATAATGCCCATCACGCTCAGCTGTGGATTCTGTGTCATTGGAGGCACTGGATTCAAAATCTGACAGGATTGGAGTGACTGGCAATGGTGGAGTGATGAAGAAGAGAGTTGTGGGGGAGCTGGAGCCTGAACTCAGCAACATTGACATAGATTCTGAGCTGCTACTGTCAACTCCACGTTGTGCATTTTCAAGCCTTGCTATCACAACATGAAGGCTAGTCTTGTCCAGCTGTTTGAGCAGATCTTGGCAGACAGATTTCCAGGGCATCTGGTAGCTCTTGGATGATGGGTAGATGTTTATCGATCATGTACAGTGCATTAATATGAGTTTGATATGTTATCTGACATGTATCTTCCAGGATAAGTAACTACCATGTATTGCTAGTCAAGCAGTGCCACAGGGCATGGCATGTTGGAGTCAAATTTTATAGCAGCAGTGGCCTGTCAGAGTGCGATTCCAGAGCACTTCCAAAGCCACCTTGAGTGCCACTATAGCATGTGATATTGTTCAATTGTGTTTCAACAACTTTGCCATTGCACTATTCTGTATGATGCAATCCATTCCATGCTACATGATTCAGTCAATATGTACAAGCTGCTAAATCCACTGTAAGACATCATCATACCAGCCTCCTCACACTACAGCCATGGCACCAGACCCATCTCAACTCTGGTGTGTTTGCCAGAAGTATTGCAAGGGTTCATACTGCCAACTTAACACACTGAATACCTGGCACTGCCACCTGCATGAGGCAGAGGCAGATGAGGTTGACACAATATGGCTGGCTTCGAGATCCAATGCTTTTTGTGAGTTTCTTCACACTGCAGCTGGTTTGTCTACCAGCTCTTCTAAGAGGCAGGCAGATGGGAACATTCCCAGTGAAACTGCTGCTGCAAAGCATCCATGTGGATCACTGGTAAGGATACTTGGCTTATAGCACTTATTCTAGTTACAGGGATTACCTAGATACCCAGAGAGGATTCCACTGAAGGTATGTCAGTGATGCACTGTACAATGTAAATCTGAGTGAGATGGCCCAACAGCACAATCACAACCACACAAAACAGCAGCTTTAGATGCTGGTGATCATCTGGACACTGGCAGCAATCATAGCTTTGTGGATCAAGAGAACAGTATGCAGCCATATTAATTATTACCTAGTAGACCCAGCCAACAAAGGCCAGCCAGCAGATCCAGTTGATGGCGGCCCACCAGCAGATCCACCTGATGACAACCAATCAGCGACTCCAGTTGGCATTGGCCCACCAGCAGACCCAGTTGACAATGACCAGCAAGCAGGTCCACCCAACAACAACTGACCACTTCCAACAACCCCCAACCCTCTGTCTGGCCTCAACCTGGATGAGCTTGCACACATGGCATGCTTGCCCAAACTCCAGCAGAGTATGGCCTTCATCCAAGCAATCTGAAATGCATCACTTGACAATGGCATTGCTCTCACAGGAGAAGACCTTGACTGACTTCACAACCTGCCTAAAGAACCCCTCCAAGTAGATGACCAGTACACTGAACTTGCACTTTCCATGTTCATTGCCCTAGAACACTCTTCTGAAAGTACATATGAGAAGATTTGCCAGGCTATTCAGAAGTGTTTCCCTGATGTAGGGCTCCCAAGCTTCCACCAAATGAAATGTCTCCTTGCCAATCTCAGTGGCATCACTTCTGTAGCCAATCATATGTGTATCAACTCTTGCACCACATATGTAGGTCCTCTGTCCAACCTCAAGATATGCCCAGAATGCTCCAAGCCATGCTATGACCAAGTCAAGCTCCACAGAAGCAATGGCAGGATCAAGCATCCTTGTGCCATTTTCCATATGATCCCAATTGCACCACAACTTCAGTCACTCTGGTGACATCCTGAGAGTGCTCAGAAGATGTGCTACTGGCACAGATGAACTCAACAGATATTCCAGGAGCTCCAGAAGAGTGACATCAGACATGCCTCCATGAAGTGCAGGCAAGGACATGCATGCTCCAGGTGAGGGTGCATGTGGAAGATTATGGTACTACTAATTTTCCTTAGGCATGTCTCTCAGGCTAGTTGGAAGTACAGTTGACCAGGGCAATGCAAGCATACTTCCTCCAGCATCCTTAATCAAGAACCCACTGTAAGTGTACATTTGTTACTATATGCTTACTAACTTCGTTGCAGATTATTGGTGTCCTGCACACCATCTGTTGTTGACAACAGTCCCCCACAGCAAAACACAATGCTAGACAAAGGTGTCACTCCAGCATCTGGATTGAATGATGGCATCAACAGAGAACATGAAGATAATACAGGTAGACTGTCTGCTTTTATGGAACTGGGCTAACAATTACTCTGGGCACAGAAGCAAGTGCACTCACAGCACAAGTGTCTATGCAGACAGGGCTTGGACAAGCACCACAACTGAAGGGAGTGATGAAGAAGACATGGCATCCTCCATCAAACAAAAGTGCAAGGTGAGTAGCACCTTTAGGATGCATGACCATTAATTAATGAAATATTCTGCCAGAACTCTTTGCATGCATTGCTACCAGAAGCAAATTGGCAGCTCACTAGAAGAATTCAACTCATATTTTGACACATTGTCTGTGGACCAAAAGGCAGTAAGTTTTGATTATCTAGTATGGGGTATGTGCCTACTAATCTATACATATAGAAATACAAGGATGAGGTGACCAAACTAGTAAGTGGCTTGTACTCAATGGTCACAATCTAATGAGGATCCTGTAGGTCTCAAGTGGTGTATGGAGCAATGGGACAGCAGATGTTATCACAAAGTTTTTGGATGGTGAAATGTATTAAGCAAGGCCACAAGACTGCCATCCTGGTTTGGTGGGTCGTGCATGCATGTTCCAATGGGTATTGGCTCTGGTTTGCATGGATGGAAGGGAGGAATGGGGAGCATGTTTATTGGCAGGCTGTGGTGTGGTGGCAGCAGCAGCAGCAGCGCAAGGGTGGGTAGGTGGGTGTTTATACATTGTATACATATACACATGAATGCATAGCTGCTGTTGCAATCACAAGATCTCAAAATTGCATAGAACAGGCTACTTTGACATAGGCCAGCATAGCAAATTGAACAGAAATGAAGAGTGAGAGAGAACCTATGTAGGACCTATGGAAAAGCTATGGAATAGCAAGGCATAGTACAAAGTACTTTGACATAGCTAAATCAGCTATGGAGACACCCATTTCCTATGTGAGGCCATTCCCATCTATGGCATAGGTATGACTATGTGTACATTGCTACAGATAGCTCCGATTTTCACTGGGCACCAGCATCCAACACAGATCTGCCCTGATGCAATCAAAATCACCCAGGAGCATCACTGGAGCATGAGGTGAATTGGGTGGGCATACTCACTTTGGAAAAAAAAAAGCTTGATCCAGGAGGCATGGACTGCTGTTGAACTATGGTGTGCAAGGTTTGACCTTTGCAGTTTGTGTGGATGTTTGGTGGTGTTTGGCAGTTGTGGCAGAATATCATGATTTATTATGTCATCCCACCCACATGTGGGTTTGGTTGCACAATGTGCAACTGTAACAGTGCAAGGCTTTGGGGGATCAAAAGGAGGACAGGCTGTGCATTGGTTGAACTGTTCATCATGAAAGGATACACAAACTTGCAAACAGTGAAGAAGCAGAATTAGAAAACAGCACACAGTTCCTCTTGACTCATGCTGACTAATCTCACCAAATCACAGCTCTTACATCCCAGTGAAAATCAGAGCTATCTGTAGCAATGTACACATGTAGTCATACCTATGCCATAGATGGGAATGGCCTCACATAGGAAATGGGTGTCTCCATAGCTGATTTAGCTATGTCAAAGTACTTTGTACTATGCCTTGCTATTCCATAGCTTTTCCATAGGTCCTACATAGGTTCTCTCTCACTCTTCATTTCTGTTCAATTTGCTATGCTGGCCTATGTCAAAGTAGCCTGTTCTATGCAATTTTGAGATCTTGTGATTGCAACAGCAGCTATGCATTCATGTGTATATGTATACAATGTATAAACACCCACCTACCCACCCTTGCTGCTGCTGCTGCTGCTGCCACCACACCACAGCCTGCCAATAAACATGCTCCCCATTCCTCCCTTCCATCCATGCAAACCAGAGCCGATACCCATTGGAACATGCATGCACAACCCACCAAACCAGGATGGCAGTCTTGTGGCCTTGCTTAATACATTTCACCATCCAAAAACTTTGTGATAACATCTGCTGTCCCATTGCTCCATACACCACTTGAGACCTACAGGATCCTCATTAGATTGTGACCATTGAGTGCAAGCCACTTACTAGTTTGGTCGCCTCATCCTTGTATTTCTATATGTATAGATTAGTAGGCACATGCCCCATACTAGATAATCAAAACTTACTGCCTTTTGGTCCACAGACAATGTGTCAAAATATGAGTTGAATTCTTTTAGTGAGCTGCCAATTTGCTTCTGGTAGCAATGCATGCAAAGAGTTCTGGCAGAATATTTCATTAATTAATGGTCATGCATCCTAAAGGTGCTACTCACCTTGCACTTTTGTTTGATGGAGGATGCCATGTCTTCTTCATCACTCCCTTTGGTTGTGGTGCTTGTCCAAGCCCTGTCTGCATAGACACTTGTGCTGTGAGTGCACTTGCTTCTGTGCCCAGAGTAATTGTTAGCCCAGTTCCATAAAAGCAGACAGTCTACCTGTATTATCTTCATGTTCTCTGTTGATGCCATCATTCAATCCAGATGCTGGAGTGACACCTTTGTCTAGCATTGTGTTTTGCTGTGGGGGACTGTTGTCAACAACAGATGGTGTGCAGGACACCAATAATCTGCAATGAAGTTAGTAAGCATATAGTAACAAATGTACACTTACAGTGGGTTCTTGATTAAGGATGCTGGAGGAAGTATGCTTGCATTGCCCTGGTCAACTGTACTTCCAACTAGCCTGAGAGACATGCCTAAGGAAAATTAGTAGTACCATAATCTTCCACATGCACCCTCACCTGGAGCATGCATGTCCTTGCCTGCACTTCATGGAGGCATGTCTGATGTCACTCTTCTGGAGCTCCTGGAATATCTGTTGAGTTCATTTGTGCCAGTAGCACATCTTCTGAGCACTCTCAGGATGTCACCAGAGTGACTGAAGTTGTGGTGCAATTGGGATCATATGGAAAATGGCACAAGGATGCTTGATCCTGCCATTGCTTCTGTGGAGCTTGACTTGGTCATAGCATGGCTTGGAGCATTCTGGGCATATCTCGAGGTTGGACAGAGGACCTACATATGCAGTGCAAGAGTTGATACACATATGATTGGCTACAGAAGTGATGCCGCTGAGATTGGCAAGGAGACATTTCATTTGGTGGAAGCTTGGGAGCCCTACATCAGGGAAACACTTCTGAATAGCCTGGTGAATCTTCTCATATGTACTTTCAGAAGAGTGTTCTAGGGCAATGAACATGGAAAGTGCAAGTTCAGTGTACTGGTCATCTACTTGGAGGGGTTCTTTAGGCAGGTTGTGAAGTCAGTCAAGGTCTTCTCCTGTGAGAGCAATGCCATTGTCAAGTGATGCATTTCGGATTGCTTGGATGAAGGCCATACTCTGCTGGAGTTTGGGCAAGTGTGCATGTGTGCAAGCTCATCCAGGTTGAGGCCAGACAGAGGGTTGGGGGTTGTTGGAAGTGGTCAGTTGTTGTTGGGTGGATCTGCTTGCTGGTCATTGTCAACTGGGTCTGCTGGTGGGCCAATGCCAACTGGAGTTGCTGATTGGTTGTCATCAGGTGGATCTGCTGGCTGGCCTTTGTTGGCTGGGTCTACTAGGTAATAATTAATATGGCTGCATACTGTTCTCTTGATCCACAAAGCTATGATTGCTGCCAGTGTCCAGATGATCACCAGCATCTAAAGCTGCTGTTTTGTGTGGTTGTGATTGTGCTGTTGGGCCATCTCACTCAGATTTACATTGTACAGTGCATCACTGACATACCTTCAGTGGAATCCTCTCTGGGTATCTAGGTAATCCCTGTAACTAGAATAAGTGCTATAAGCCAAGTATCCTTACCAGTGATCCACATGGATGCTTTGCAGCAGCAGTTTCACTGGGAATGTTCCCATCTGCCTGCCTCTTAGAAGAGCTGGTAGACAAACCAGCTGCAGTGTGAAGAAACTCACAAAAAGCATTGGATCTCGAAGCCAGCCATATTGTGTCAACCTCATCTGCCTCTGCCTCATGCAGGTGGCAGTGCCAGGTATTCAGTGTGTTAAGTTGGCAGTATGAACCCTTGCAATACTTCTGGCAAACACACCAGAGTTGAGATGGGTCTGGTGCCATGGCTGTAGTGTGAGGAGGCCAGTATGATGATGTCTTACAGTGGATTTAGCAGCTTGTACACATTGACTGAATCATGTAGCATGGAATGGATTGCATCATACAGAATAGTGCAATGGCAAAGTTGTTGAAACACAATTGAACAATATCACATGCTATGTGTAACTAGGGACACTGTAGTCACATAGTCACACATACCAATACATACAAATCATAGTTGCTCCATAGATGGGGCCAGGTCTAGCTAGCTCCGATTTTCACTGGGGCTAGTGGTTGACCTCGGATGAGGATGACTTGACGGTGATAATATGCGTGCTGACGATGCTTATGGTCGTGTTGTGTAGATGGGACTCCAAGAATACCAGGTCGTCGGGTGTCATTTGCCCACCGAGTCAGATCCCACTCCAAAAATCTACCGCATGCGCATCTTCGCCCCCAACGAAGTCGTTGCCAAATCCCGATTCTGGTACTTCCTGAGGTACGACTCATCCATGCTCCGGCATCTGTCTTATCGACTTGGAATTGATACGCTTTTTGTGATCCGTTAGGCAGCTAAAGAAAGTCAAGAAGGCGAGCGGTGAAATCATCGGCGTCAACGTCGTGTGTATTCGAGCTGAATCATCTCCAAATCGCTCTGACCGCTCTTTATTCTCCTCTCTTGGTCATTATAGATATATGAGAAAAAGCCGTTGAAGGTCAAGAACTTTGGTATTTGGCTCCGCTACGACTCCCGCTCGGGCACACACAACATGTACAAGGAGTTCCGCGAACTCAGCCGTGCCGATGCCGTTAAATCGCTTTACCAAGACATGGCAGCAAGACACCGTGCCCGATTCCGGTCCATCCATGTGCGTCTTCCCCACTTGGACACACCCACTCATCCACTAACGGGGCACGGACACTCACGCGATCTCGCATACATAGATCCTTCGCGTCGTCGAGCTCAAGAAGGCAGACGATGTCCGTCGTCCATACATCAAACAGCTCCTCGAGCCGAAGCTCAGATTCCCCCTTCCCCACCGCGTCGCCAAGTCTGCCTCTACATTCGTCTCCCGCCGCCCTTCGACGTTCTAAGTTGTGTAACAGCGGAGATGTTTTCCTGACGTCGCGAAGCAGTGATGTTCCCCACAGGCCGTGTATTCATTTCTTTACATCTTCAGACATGATGGCTATGCAATATGCAATGCATGCGTCCAGATTTTCAAGTGTGATTCCATGCGATGGAGAATATGGCATACTGTACGTCAGAGCTAATGCACAACCAGGCACCGCATGAAGAAGACCGGAAGTGTAACACGAACCCGTTAGTTCCACTTGGCTCTGGATGTCGTCGCACGAAGTTATTTCCAATTACCCATTCCTGTAGTACATGCCGACCGACCGACCAGATTCGCGCCAAGCGAGGATGGAAAAGAGGCGCGACGAACAAACTTTGCTCGGCTCCAGACAGGTTTTACCTCCGACAAGATCTACAGCTTGGGGGACCCCTTGAACTGCAACCACCATCGTAGTCGGATTTTCCCGTACTGCAACAGGGAGGCAATGTGGTGCACATGGCATAAAAATGCTCACAGAACACCACTGCCCCCCTTAGAACGATGATTACTAGCCATTGGACTTGTCGAAAGACATGAGCATTGCTTGCAGCAATAGCAACCTCACCCACCACATCAGGTGACCTACGGCGAAAATTCTCCAGCTCGACGATGTTCAACATCCCTTAACACCCTCATCCGAATGTACCCTTGGTCGATATACATCCAGTTCTATGCTATAGCCAGTGCATGTTCTTGCAAGACTGCTCGCAAGCTTGCACCCCCCACCTGAGGCTTTTTAGTGAGATAACGTCTACCAGGCGCTCTATGGCGGGTCCACCACTGGTAGGTTCACGGAGTCCCACACGCCCCCGTCCACCCGACGGTTCTTCCAGGCCTCCGATATAGTGATTATACATGGCTAGAGACGTCAGTTCAACTGATGCTACATAGTATTACCATTTGTCAAAAAAGGGGGATCTACAACCCCCTAGAGCCTGTTCCTGCGACACCGATTACACACCAACATCTCACACCCAGCACATCTCTAACCTCACGCAACCGATTAAAAGGTAACAAAAATGAGAGGAAAAAGATGCCACGACGATCATCAACCTCGAATTTTTTTTAAAAAAATTACCCACTCACGTAGAGATATAACGACAATACATGGTGACAAATCTGACACCTTCCTCTTCCAGAACGATATTCCCAGTTCAAATGTTGGCAATCATGATCAACCTGCAAACGTGCGGCCATCTCGCGAATCATGCGTTGTCGGATGGCGTCGATGTTCATAGAACCTGTGTCCGCACCCCGGCGGTGGCCCGTCTGCCTCTTAGAGTCGCGGACTGTTCTATCTGGTGCCACGAGTGGAGCCGCTGGTCGGACCGCGGGGGCTCGCGGTTGGACTGCTGGTACAGGCTGAGTTCTGAGCAATACGACCGGGAAAATCGGAGGCTTACGGGGTTCGAACCAAGCGGGCTCAGGAAGAGGGCCCAAACCACGAAGAAAAGGATGGAAGTACTGGCCCCCACCGAGTTGCGCATCGACTCTCTGCTGTGCGACAGCAAGCAGTTGACGCCCATCCCACTGGGGGCAGTTACACGTTTTCCACCTCGCTTCACACAAGTAACAAAACTCGGTCCTGCACCGACACGTCATATGAAAACACCCTATTTCGAGCTCGATCAGCTGTGAACAGCCTGGACACCGCACCCAGCCCTCTGCACGCCCGAGCTCGAGAACTCGCTCGGCACCTTGATCATGCCGACATGTATGTGTAGCTTCGTTGTATTGTCCTCGGCAGTTTGCGCACGTTCGGGTTCCGCAGTGGGGTGCGGGACAATCGTAGACTGTTGTTCCAGATGTGGTTTGGGTGAGAGGACCTAAGAAACGACTACACGTTTGTCGAGCACAGTAGACCCGACTGAGCGTTCCAAATTCTTTGCTCTTCTCTCGGAATTCTGTCACCAGAGCACGTGAGAGGTGAGACTGGACTTCATCGAAAGGAATGTTTTGTCTACAGCAGCGAGGGGGAAATAGGCTCTCGTCATGTGTGGCAGTTCGGAGGAGGTCGGTGATACATGGTATGTCGTAGTAGTGACCGCAAGGAGCTCGAAATTCGGATCCGTGAATTGCATCCTGGCAAATCACGCAGATATGGCCCGTTGGTCTATGAGTAGTGGATATCAACACGCATCAGAACGGGTCCGTAAATGCCATAGAAGATATATCTAACCGTGCAGCTGCTGTTTCCTGCCGCGTGTTGGGCAGAGGCGCTGTGGATGAAATTGGCTCTTCTGGTGGGTTGGGCAAGGGCGCTATGGATGAAATTGGCTCCCAGGGTGGATTGGACAAGGGCGCTGTGGATGAGACTGTCTCTTCTGGTGGGTTGGGCAAGGGCGCTATGGATGAAATTGGCTCCCGGGGTGGATTGGACAAGGGCGCTGTGGATGGAATTGGCTCCTGAGATGGATTGGGCAAGGGCGCTGTGGATGAAATTGGCTCCTGGAATGGATTGGGCAAGGGCGCTGTTGATGAAGGTGGTCTCCGCCGCATGTCAGGTACAAGTGCTGCCGATGGTAGCTCCTGCCACATGCTAAGCACAGGCGCAGCTAGCATCGTCATAGTTGTGGTCATTGGAAGGGCGCGAAATAATCCGTTGAACATGGAGATGAGCCATTCGCTCCATGTCTGGGTTTCATGGACACTGGCAATTTCGACGAGGTTAACTGACGATCATCTCCTGATGACAGTACCTACATGTTACTCTCAGGCCTGGTCGAGTCAACTGGCGTCCGAGCTGGGGCGTGCTGAGGCCTACCCATAAAAGAGACGGTCCCAATTGAGACTGTTACTTATCCCGTATGTGCGTACTCACCGCGAAGGATTCCACAGATGGATGGTTGCATGCTCTTCACGATGTGCCCCAGGCGTCATAAGTTCGTCCTCGAGATGAATGTCTGTCGACCCTCGATGACGAGGTTGGGACGGCGCTGACATGGGTGAGTACAAGAGGGAAATGGAGAGACTGGGTGTGTGTTAATAACTGGGCATCAGTGGTTCAAGATAGACCGGACCCGGACGCGCAGCTGCAAGTGTCTCACGTGGCCTCGTATTGAAGCTTAGATACCCTCCCCGTCCGACACTCCGTTGTCACATCCAAGAGGTCCGCCACCAATACCACGATGGACAGCAAGGCCAGAAAAAAAGAGACTCTCTGTATTATCAACGAAAAGAGGCAGTGCAAGGCAAGTGGATCTGCAGCGGAGGCAAGCGCCAAAGGAACCCACGACAAGAACACCGAAAAGTGGACCGCTCTGTATCTGCCATCGTATACAGGAGAAAGGACAACGAGGCGTAGCACGCGTTGACGGGCAGGTAGCACTATTACTCCGCAAACACGAGGACGGACATCAATGTCTTAGAATCCAGATTCCAAGGGCCAACCCCAAAGCGCTGATCCTCAGTAGGGGATAGTGCTGGGATAGCCTCACAAATTTGATGGATCAAAATAGGACAGTCGGAATCCTGACACAATTCAAGGGCCTAGATTTGAAGCCTGTGTGATATAGATGACGGTGAGGTAGACCATGCAGACGGTTTGACGCAGGTGTATCCACACGTGCCTGTACAGTATTTGAAAACACTAGCATACACACCTGAACCCTGCGAACTCTTCCTCGCCCCCCTGAAATCACCATTCTGACGCATGAGATGACTTCCAAGCCCGCGATTATCGCGTATGTCTTCCCTCTATGAATTCTGCTCGTTGTTAACTACACTGTCTCAGGGTGATGGGTCCTACCGGATCAGGGAAAACCAACGTGAGCGAAGGAACGATCCCTTGTGATTCGTTGGCTAAGAGACACATAGTTTATCAACCGGCTCATGGGAAGGGGCGAGGATGGTGCAGCACATGGACTCAAGTCCCATACGCAAGCCGTTAGAGAGCATATAGTCAACCTATCCAATAACCAACAATATGTGTTGGTGGACACCCCGGGATTCGATGACACTTATCGATCAGACCGAGACATACTAAAGACAATTGCTGACTGGCTAGAGAGGAAGTGAGCGACCGAGTTTGTCAGATTAACCACTCACCAACACGTGAACAGATACCGCAATGATGTCAAACTCACAGGTATTATCTACACGCATCGCATAACAGACAACCGGATGTCCGGATCAGTGTGTAAAAACCTTGACATGTTCGGCGGGTTGTGTGGAGACACGGCGGCCGAGCGCGTGCGATTGGTGACCACTATGTGGGACAAGGCGAAAGATAAGAATATCGCAGAGAACCGAGTGTCGCAACTAGAGACAAACTTCTGGAAGCCGCTAATTGATGCTGGGGCTCGCCATGAACGATTCAACAACTCTTCGGGTTCCGCGTGGAAAATTGTTCGAGGTTTGACGGGGGGTGGGGAGGCCGTTTTGCTTCAGGAGGAGCTGGTGGATGTGGAAATGAAGCTAAACGAGACGACTGCCGGGAAAGCCCTCTACTTGCAATTCCAGAGGCTCCTACATGAACAAAAGGAAACAATCAAACAGCTGCAGGAAGAAGCCAAGGCGCAGAAAGATTCGGAGTTGATGAAGCAGCTCCAGGCGGAGCAACGGCGCTTGGAAGCTCAGTTGCAAATGATGTTGGGTAATGTGGACGAACTGAAGATCCCATTCGCAAGGCGTGCAGCCCTCCTATTCACTAAAAGAACCCAGGCCCTACCTGTGAGTGTTTGACAGGCCATCTGGCCCTTCCACGCTCACGCAAAACCACTTAAAGCGTGAGATCAAGCTGAACCTTGTTGGAAAACTAGAAATTGCAGAAAACGATTTTGTAATTTTGTAAGTGGCCAAATACTACAGTTGCTTCCAACGTCGGGTTGAGCCGACTGACTGGCCAGTGTAATCGGCCCAACCGGGGCTGGCAAGAGCTGGGTAATGATGTTCTGTTTCACAAGGGAACTTTGCTAATCAATTTCCAGTTTACGGGGAAACTGTTCAAGAATCATGACTTCCAGGTTGCAAGCACGAGCCCCAGACGTCTCGGGACAAACTCAAAGAAAGTCAAAGCCGTGAGGTGCAACGTCAGTGCCGGCTTGGACAACATCGTAGTTGTGGACATGCCATCGTTTCATACCGACCGTAATAATTTCGATGCTGAGAGTATGGTGACCAAATGGTTGAAGTCGACGTGAGTGGAATCAACGCCCCTTCATGATAACATCCAAGTATTATTGCAGGTTCATCAAAAAATGTCGCCCTGGAATTATCTTTCTCCACTCACTCGACTCCGATCTGCCACATGATGGTATGCTGATGTCGCGACATCTCGAAACGTTTGCGAAGGCGTTTCCTAACAAGTTCGCGGTTCCGTCTCATGTTTATGTAGTGCCGACTAGCAAGCCGGCCTCTACTCTTCCCAGTGAAACGCTGAGCCAACGATTGTCGCAGCTAGAAACTATCGTGGGTGGGTTAAACGGTAACGGAAACCACAGATGGCATTCATCAATGTTCCCTGGAATTTTCAAAGGCCAACCAGAAATAGCGTGGAGTGCTGTACTACTGCTCTTCAAAGGTATAGCCGAGACTGAGGTACATCACTTTTAACTGCGCTCGATCAATCTGGCAAATAACTGTATTTTCATTCCTACGTAGGCAAAAGAATTCCCCGCCTTCCCGAAACCTACACTAAAACGCACTCCCCCGAATTTCCTGCCCGGTTATATAATCCTGAGAGACGTAGCCGATTTCCTTTTCGAAGAATTCAGGAAGGAAGGAACTAGCGGTGATTTGGACGCGATGATCACGCTCGGGCGAACTGCACTAGAATTCATACCGTCGGAACACCCGCGACGCCATTCGATCCTCATCAACCTTGCCGATCTGCTGTATAAGCGGTTTCAGAAGGAAGATACGGCGGTGGATTTGGACGAAATAATTACGCTGAGGCAAGCTGCGTCGGACCTCATGCCCCCAGACGACACAGAGACACTAGCAGTTCTTCTTGAACTCGATAATTGCTTCTATCAACGTTTCGGGAGAAAGAATGCTTTGGTGGATCTGGAAGATATCATATCTCTTCGCCGCGTTGTGCTGGAATATACTCCTCCTCAGAACCGATGCAAGCCTCTTCTCAGCCTCGCTGATTCCCTCTATGAAACATACCAAGCACTGGGTTCGGTGAACGACATAGAAGAGGCCCTTAGCCTCGTGCGTACTGCCTCACAGCTTAACCCTCCAGGGCACCCTGATTTTGCGTTATCTCAAGAACATCTTGCACGTTACCTCAAAGCGAAGGTTAGAAAAGGGGCTGCGCTTGCGCACGTGAGGGGAGTGGAGGCCGGTCCTTCAAGTTCCAGTTCCTCTGATGTTGAGCAATTAATCGACAAGGCTGTCTCCGAATATCTTGAAAACATTCCGCTACGACTGTTACATACACCGACCGGCTTCTTGTGCAACCGGGATGCGCAGTTGTCCAAATTCAAGGATAGCCCTCAATACAAGCAGATCCTGTTGTCAGCGTCTTCACTCAACAGGCTGCAACTCCAAACGGAAATCAATAATGTGGTCACAAATTTCTTTCGAATTGCTATGCTATCTCACAGGTGGGGGAGTGGCGAGCCATTACTACGCAACGTTGACGGTAAAAACATCTATAACTTGGGCTGCACGGGCGGCCTGGCGAAGCTACAAAGCTTTTGCGTTCATGCTCTTAAATATAATTTGCAGTGGGCGTGGAGCGATACATGCTGCATCGACAAAGACAGCAGTGCTGAGTTGCAAGAGGCGATTGGGTCTATGTTTTCATGGTATCGTCGGTCGTCCTTGACGCTTGTTCACCTCTTCGACATCTCCGACGCTGGTTCACTTGTCGACAGTGTCTGGTTCAAACGAGGCTGGACCCTCCAAGAATTGTTGGCTTCACAAACTATCTTGTTCTATACACGCGGGTGGTCGCTCTACATGAACTGTGACGTCGGAGATCACAAAGCAGATCCCGCCGTGCTTGGAGAGCTTCAGAAGGCAACGGGAATAGCAGAAAAGCATCTTCGGGACTTCTCTCCTGGCACGGATGACGCGCGATCCAGACTCCACTGGGCATCAGGCCGCAGCACCACTCGGGTAGAAGATGTTGCCTACTCTCTTCTCGGAATCTTTGACATTCACTTACCCATCCTCTACGGTGAATCCGCAGAGTATGCACTCGGACGTCTCCTGGCAGAGATCATATCGCGTTCGGGAGACGTTTCGGTTCTAGATTGGGTCGGGAAGGCATCCTCATTCAATAGTTGTTTCCCTGCCAACCTCGTGCCATACCAGACGGTACCCCACATCCAACTGATCCCCAGCGACCCTGCTAGACGCGATAACCTGGATCTTGAAAAGGCACATAAATTGTACAGTAGCCTTGCAAGACTACCGCGTGCTGGAGTTGTCAATAGGAGGCTTACATTACCCTCTGCCGTCCACCAAGTTACGGCGGTCAAATTGCGAAGTCCCTCGATTAGCCCCTCATGCTACCCATACGAGATTCATGCATCGCACCTGCTGCCCCTCGAGGTCACACTGTCGGTTACCCTTGACGAGGGTGTCGATAGATACATTCTTGTACGTCCTTGGCATCTACAAGAGCTCCCAACGCAGACCGGTAGCGATGACGATGCTGTGTGGGAGCTGCTGGAACAGCTTAAGCAGCCATTCAACGCACTTCTACTCAAGAGGTTACTTCACAACGAGTACAGGAGAATTGCAGGCGACTGTGCGATTACTGCTTGTGTTCAGGATCTGGCCGGTGTCTTAGACAGTGAAGTGTTGGTCTTGGGGATTGTATAGGTCGTGCCTAGCACTCATGTGTCCACATTTTTTATCGAGAGAAATACGATGCTCTGACTCTGTATGGAACGTTTACGACTGCGTGCAACCACGTTACGGTACTAGCTGCGAGCTAGTGTAAGCGCAATAGTCGTCGCACTGAACATTGACAGCCGAAGATTTCGAGACTGGGTGACGTTCGTAGGTACGACCGACTTGCCTAATGAACGTTGCTGACGTGACACTGACGGTTTTTGACCACACCTCATAGTATGTAAATTGAAACGGAACACCGGGTCAGTAGCACTCGTCCACCCCTCCGACGTCTCTGGTACTGGTTTGCTTGTCGATAGCATCTGGTTCAAACGAAGCCGGACACTCTAGGAATTATTGGCTTCACTTTCTTGTTCTGCAGGCAGGACTGATCGCTTTACACGAATTTCCTCAAGTCACAAGACAGACCCTTCCTTGCTTGAGGGGCTCCGGAATGCAACGGGAGTAACCAAACAGCACCTCACGGGTTTCCATCCAGGCATGGATAACGCGCGACCTAGACTTCAATGGGCATCAAGCCGTTGCACCACACGACCAGATGTCGCCTACTCACTTTTTTTGGAATTTTCAAGGTTCACTTACCAGTCCTCTATGGCGAACCTGTGGAAAATGCGCTCGGACGTCTCCTGGCAGAGTTCATCTCACGTTCTGGAGACGTTTCGGTCCTGGATTGGGTTGGGGAGGCATCATCATTCAACAGTTGTTTCTCTGCTAACCTCGTGCCATACCAGGCGGTACCCTACCTCCATCTGGTCTCCAACGACTCTGCCAGACGCGATGACCTGGATCTTGAAAAGGCACAGAAATTGTACAGTAACTTTGCAAGATCACCACGGACTGGATTTGTCAGCAGCAAGGTTGTGTTGCCCTCCACCGCGCATCCACTGCAGCCACAGCAGTCAGATTGCAAGGGTCCTCGACTAGTCCCTCATGCTACACATACGAAATTCATGCATCGCGCCTTCTGCCCCTCGAGGCCACACTGTCGGTCAACCTTAACGAGGGTGTCGATGGATACATTCTTGTTCGTCCTTGGCACCCACGAGCGCTCCAAACGCCGACCGGTAGCGATGACGATGCTGTATGGGAGCTACTGGAACAGCTGAAGCAGCCATTCAACACACTTCTACTCAAAAAGTTGCCTCACAATGAGTACATGAGACTTGCGGGCGATTGTATGATTACGGCCTGTCCCCAGGATCTGAGCAGTATCTTAGATACTGAAGTGCTGATACGTAAGATTGTGTAGGTCGTACTCGTGATGGAAGGCTTTCTCACTGAAAGTAACCCGCGTCACCGAGCGCCACTTCATGTTTTGTCCTAGCATGCGTGTTCCCATTTTATACCTGTGCACGGAGGGTGTTGTACATAGGTACTACGGGCATGCAAAGTCGGACCCCTCATTTCTGTATACATTGTTCGCGTGTTATTCGCAAGTATGGGCAATCATTAATCAGCATTCATTTCGTTGCGTCGTCGAAGACTATACAATGTGCAACGCAACCCGAAATTGAATGGGGGGAACAGCGAAGAAAGCGGCTTATACCTAATTTTACAAACGAACAATGCAAGAAAATATTTGTGATTGTGACGAGGCGAATGGCATTGCTTAACGCCCCCGAATTTCCCTCTAATCACCTGGCATGGTTTTACATGCCAACGACAAGAAAAAAAGGCACTTTGCCCTTAAAGCCTGTTCCTGCGACATTGATTACACACCAACATCTCACACCCAACACACCTCTAACTCCCAAAATTGATCGAGAGAGACATGTAAGGGAGGGAAAGAAAAGACATCACAACGACCATAATTGAGGAAAGAGCACACAACGGTCAGTAGTATTCCCCGCCCACAAAAACAATACACTCACAAACAAATACAACGGTAACGCACGATGGCAATGTTCACAACTCCCTCCTCCCTGACGGAATTTCCACTTTGTATGTTGACAGTCGTGATCTACGCGGAGACGTTCGGCCATTTCGTGAATCATGCGTTGGCGGATGGTATCATTCTGAGTGCCGACGTTCCGGGCTGGGGTCGGACCTGTGCCCGCACTTCTAATACTAGTCAAACCTGCAGGTCTTGGAGGTACAGCAGGGCTGGGCAGTGGTGAAGTAATTGCCGAGGTCAAAGATGCAGGTTTTGGAGGTACCGTGGGACGAACACGAGGATGGGCGTTGGTCGATGTGCCTGACGTTGGTGTCGATCTCTGAGTCGACGGAACTCTCTGGATTACCTCAACAAGCGATCGTACATCAGAGTGGGGTCGAGTCGGTGTTGCCGGAGACTGAGAGGCGGCGAGACGCTGAGCCCGAGTTTGGATATGGCGCACGGTTGTATCAGCAGTCTGGACGTCAGCTGTGGGAACTCTCGGTTGAACCGGCGGTGTAGGCAGAACTTCGCGTGGTAGGCCTGGCACTCGAAGAGGTGCTGCCGGGCGGACCGGCGTAGTAACAGGAGCTCGGAAAGCTGGCGCGACATAAGGAGCCCTTGGTTGAACTACATATGCAGGCTGAGCTCTAGGTTGTACGACCTGAACGTTTTGCGGCCTCGGCTGAACGGGCTGAACGGGATCTCCAACCCGCTGAACATCACGCAAGCGATGGTGGTGCTCACCCCCACCAAGTTGTGCGTCGACTCTCTGCTCCGCCGCAGCAAACAGTCGGCGCTCATCCCACTGAGGGCATCTACACGTCTTCCAACGCGCCCTACACAAATAACAAAACTCTGTCCTGCACCGACACGTCATATGATAACATCCCATGTTAAGCTCGATAAGCTGTGAGCAGCCTGGACACCGCGCCCAGCCCTCTGTACGTCCGAGATTGAGAACCTGCTCGGCGCCTTGATCTTGTCGACATGTATGCATCCATCCGTCATATCGACCTCGACAACTTGCGCACGTTCGAGTTCCACAGCCGGGTGCGGAACAGTCATAGACTGTCACCCCAAATATGGTTTCGGTGAGAGGACCTAAGAAACGACTGCACGTTTGCCGAGCGCAGTACACTCGATTGGGAATCCCAAATTCCCTGCTCTTCTCTTGGAATTGGGTCACAAGGTCATGTGAGAGGTGAGGTTGGACTTCGGGGAATGGGATATTTTGCCTACAGCAGCGAGGAGGGTACAGACTTTCATCACGCGTAGCGGACTGAATGAGGTCGGTGACGCATGGGATATCATAGTAATGTCCGCAAGGTGCTCGGATTTCGGATCCGTAAATCGGATCCTGGCAAATCACGCAGACGTGACCTGTTGGCCTGTGGAGTAGATTTCAGTGTTAGTGAGTGTGCGTATGACTACTCTAGCGAAGATGTCTGACCGTGCAGGTGTCGTGGCTGGTGGGTCTTGCTGGATGCGGATCACAGGAGTAGCGGGTGCGGCCGCACTCGCGCTCGTTTGGGGGGCCCCGAACAGTCCATTGAATACGGAAGCAATCCAATCACCCCATGTCTGCTTTCCGTTGGTACTGGTGGTGTGAACGACGTCAGCCGACGATCATCGTCGATAGACATGAATGCATACGCGTTATTTCCGGGTCTGGTGGGGTTCATTGGCCTAGTTGGAGTGTTCTGAGGCCTATTCGAAGAAAGATGGGCCTTATTGAGACCAAGTAACCATCCCTTCTGTACATACTCACTGAGGAGGATTCGGCCGACGAGGAATGCTCGCTTCTACCACAGGCTCGTCCTCAAGCTGGAGGTCTTGAGCCAACGCGAGAGCAAGTGCCCTATCCCCCTCAATAGCTTCCAAATCTCTCGCACCCTGTAGGAACATCCTCATAGCAATTTCGTGGTCTGTCATTTGTTGACCCTGGTGATTCCTACGATCGTAAAACTCTCGAAATTGATTGGTGCCATCGGGACCCAGCTGGGCCAAAATTCGAAGGAGGTCATCTTCGTATGTACTCTGTGGCCTGTTTGATGCCGTCGAACCTCTATTGCGGGGTTGGGATGGCCCCGCTATATTCATGGGTGGATAGAGTGTGTGGCAGAAGGGGGATGGAAATAATGGCTATGCGATTTACTGCAACTTGGCGCCCGTCAGATCTCACGCGCACGGGCCCACAGCAGAGCAGACACGTGTATCTCCTCTTCCGGTAGCATATCCCACTCAAATCCGAGTGATTGGGTAAGTATAACGGAATGGTCACTTGGACGGTACTCACATCGATAAGTGTGGCTACCGCAGTGAGCACAGACAACGGCCATAATAGCACGCCCGAACTGTCTCCTTTGAGAGTCCTCAGTCGACGACACGTGGATTCCGAAAATAGCAAGTATACATCCAAAAAGGGAATATTCCGTCGCCAACAGCAGCAGTTGGTCCGTGCGTGCACACGACGTATATAAGCCCTCGTCAGGCAAAGTGGTTTCTTCATACTTACCTTGATGGCACAAGCCCCTTCATGGACATGGGTCTGTGGGCCGTGGGGACCTTCCATTGCACGGCGACCCTGTCCCCAGAGGGTACCTGCAGTTTGTATGGGCTTTGGCTCATGCACCGTCGCAATATTTTCCTGTCCTGCCATGGCCACTCTGGCTGGGTAGGCCTCTCTTTTTTGCTGTTGCTCCTTCCCAACCCTAACCCTAGTGTTATCCTACATAGACATTATCACAACACTTGTCAACATATACACACCCTTCTAGAAGCATGCACAAGAACTGCTTCATTGAATTTGCATAGGAAAACGAAGCACATGGTTTCACTACTTTACCCACTAGTACTGTGGTGATCACTCAGCCGAAGCAAGGTCAAACATGCAGAGTTCGATGGGAGTCGGCAGTGATGTGCTTGAGCTGCGCCAACTCAGATCCTGAGGTCGATTGCATACTGCAGTCTCAGAAGAGGCATAGGGAATTCCACGATGCCTGCGCGCATTGGTTCAAAACGCAGCTGGACTTAATATTGATGGCAGTGACTCCGTTTTTCCTTTCGCAGGTCGACAAGGCAGTACACATGGCGCAAGTTGGACACGGTTGTCAGTCAACCTGCGGTCAGGTACCAGTCCACCCACGTTTCCGCAGTTGGTAGCCGCAGCCGCATCATCGCTCAGTGCTCAGCACGTATATCAAAGTTGGCATTCCTTCTATAGATAAAAGAGCCTTGCTTTTGTGGACTCATCCAAGTAAATACCCTCGTAGTTACGCCCACTGCTACTCCAGCTGGTCGCTTACAATGATCGTCACCTCGGAGAAGCTCCCTCAGACTCAAGTGTGCACAGAGGACGCAGGAGAAGCTCCGATCGAGGAGTCCCACCAACCTGCGGACACTCCCACCGGTGTAAGTGGATCTGTACTAATCCTTCACTATCAAGGTTGACGAGAAGGACTCGTAATTAGGACTCGAAAAACGATAAACTGGAAGACAATCCACCCGCCTACAACGATCATGCACAGGACACCATGATGCTCAGGGGTACACAATCTGCCGCAGACACACATTCCAAACCGAAGGGAAACCCCACGAATTACCTTTCCGTGGTCGGATCGCATAGCCCAATTAAAGGGACCTATGTCATTGATCCATCGATGCACGTTCCGTCGTCGTACCTCCCACCCCTCGGTGAAGGCGAGACAGAAGGAGATCGGAAGAATTTGCATTTACACACGCGCGATGGAAGCGTAGATGTCGATATTTGGTTGGTAGGCCGTCAACAGTACTCGGACATCCGTAAACGTCGGACGACATTGCACGTGAGTTCGAGAGACGGTTCCATTGCTATCAAAGTGGTGCGTGGCATAATCGATTCTTATGTTGTGGAGGAATAGATGACTAACGCATTGATATCCAGCATGCAATAGATGCTATCCAACCTTTTTTCCTGGATGTGTTCACCAGAGACGGACGAATAACTGTCCTATTGCCGCGTTCGTTCCACGGTCCCGTCGCACTCACATCTAGAGATGGGAGCTGTACACTCTCAGACGAGCTTCTCTGCAACAGCACACCCCTCGGCGTCGCAGACCACACGACCCG
The DNA here is from genome assembly GCF_024613125.1 of Pisolithus orientalis. Classification (NCBI taxonomy): domain Eukaryota; kingdom Fungi; phylum Basidiomycota; class Agaricomycetes; order Boletales; family Pisolithaceae; genus Pisolithus; species Pisolithus orientalis. The sequence continues at coordinate 347,661 of NW_026260815.1, read as the reverse complement.
ATTCTTTGTGGGGGATTTCTCCGCTGTGCCTGACTCCGCATCCCAGTGGGAAGGCTATGAATTGAAGGCGGAGACGAGAGACGGGAGGGTAAGAGTCAAGTACGTGGACGAGGACGGACAGTCGGGTCCCAAGCTTGGTCTTTTCAGCAGGATATTCTTCAAGTAGGGAGTTCCTAATTGGCGGGTGCGTCGATCATGGACTGTCATTCGAGATTCCGGCACTGTAATATATATATGTAAAGCATCGTTTGTGTGACTCGTTGATCCTTGCAGGTACTACGCACATGTATTCTTGGTTGCTTGTTCGTCTTATGCGCTATGTACCGTTTCCGATGAGGGTGTGCTTGTACATCATGAACTCGAATTCAGTACTTGTTGATTAACTACTATCAGTTCATGAGGAATGGTCGCGACTTATACTCAGAGACATTCCCAGAGTGCAAATTGATGTGTTCGTCGCACATACATAGGGCCCCAAATGATTAATAGAAAGGGTGTTCCAACCAGATGGGATACATAGCTGACAAAAGTCGAGAGAAAGGAAACAATAAAAGGCGTCTCCAACCAGGAAATTTTCACTGTTACATGACATCGTTTCGCGAACATACTCAAGGGGTAATCTAGGAGCAAGATCAATCAAAAAGTCCAGAGAACGGTGCACTGGAAACACGAAGACGGGGCACTCCGGATGACCTGTGAAGATACGCCCTCATATCTTTTTTTTCCGCCAGAATCGTTGACTCCAGTCCCCCGATACTAGCGGCAACATCGTTATGGACGTGAAAGAAGGTTACGGCGTCATACAAGACGGGCGTTCGGGGCACGCGGACTTGGATTGGAACGTAGTGCACTCACTCCACAGCAGGCGATGTGTACCTGGAGGAAAGGTGAGAAAGGAGGTATTGTATAGATAGGGTGAGATCTGTTGGGATAGACGATCAGTAGTCCATCAGAAGTGTATGCGTGTCCCTCGAGAGACTTTTCTTTCGGGACGAATGTCACATCTAACGCGTGAATGGCAGAATTGGAGTACAGAGACGTGTTGAACATACCACCGCATTTGGAAGCATCCGCCAGCTAGGTGACCATGGCTGCGAACACAGTGCATACTTAAGAGGGTCTTTGCACATCTGGACGTCCAGCTCGTTCGTAACCTCGCCATCGCCGTCCTTGTGACTAATGACATAGACGAGGGCAAATCGGAGCTCTGTCAAGTAGCACTCGTCGAACTCTCTACATCGACATGAAGTTCTTTGGAGGGGGTAACACTTCACCGAAGTTACTATGCAAAATCAAAACACGGTGTCTCAGAATTGTGCACACAACCACGCAAGTAAGAAGTAGCGCACAGATAGAAGACCTTGTTTAGAGTAACTTCTGATAGAAATGAAAGCAATATGTGGACTATTAGTCAACCAGGGAGTGATCGCTGCATGCCGGGTTCAATATTGGAGAGTTGCGTATGTTTGGCACCAACGGAACCGCCGTGGTTGGAAGGATATAACCTGGTTCATGGTAAGTGGTCGTGGATCAATTAGGTATATATGGGGCTATGTAAGTGCCTTTCCTTTACGGACAAACGCGATGATCTAACTGTGGACTCGTCGTCTGAACCTGTCAGGGCCCCAATCAATCGAGTAACCCTGTGTCCAAAGACAACGCTCACACACGCGGCGCAGATGGTGGCAGAAATGATTTAATAACGTGTAAGCAGCAGCGTCTGGGTGAGCGGAATACGCCGTTGCCGCATCCTATACCCGATTGTCCGCCTTCAATTTGCTTAGGTGTCGTGGACTATCATCGACATCGTGACCCTTCGTTGTGCGACGAGTTAGGGTTAACAGGGTTCTGATACGCTTCTTTCTTGCCGTCCATATCATTTCATGGCGAAGCGCCGGAGGAGCTGTACGCTCAGATGGGCAAAGCTCCTCCCTTGCATCGTGTTCGCCTTTGTGCTCACCCATTGGTTGTTCCAAACACGACATCCGAAGTCGCATGCCCAGCATGTCTCCGTACTCCAGTTCTGTCCTTCACGTGTTAAACATGACACCCATCCTCAAAAGGCCCTGGCTCTTGAGGGACACACATACACTTCCGATGGCCTGCTGATCGTTAATCCCAACGGACCTCACCCTATCTTCGAGCTTATGCGGGATGCGGAAGTTGAGTGGAGGAGAAAACTTGCGCGTGCAAGCAAGACGCTAGCGGAAGCTGTCGCGGAATACAGACGCCGATACGGCCGGGCGCCACCGCTGGGATTTGACAAGTGGTAAGAAATGTTTTTGCATTCCGGGACTACTCCCTTATTTTTCGTACAGGTGGGACTTCAGTCGTCAAGCACGACATCCAACTGCCAGATGAGTATGATGAGATATACAATGATATCGAGCCGTATTGGGGATTGGACCCAGCGGATGTTGCCAAGTCAATAGAAGAAGCAGAGATGCGTGATTCCATGTTTACACTTGCGAAAACATCGTCGAACCATGGGTTGGAGATCGTTTACTCGACATTCGCTGGAACCGACGACTCGTTTCGTGAGCGTACCACAGCCATCATTGATTTAACGCGGGAGTTTGGTAGCGACCTTCCACCTATGCGTATTCCATTTTATCCTCACGACACTCCCACTATGCATACGGATTGGAGAATCAAACAGATGGCCCTAGACGCCGCTAAGAGAGGAACAAGTGCGTACTTCTGATTGCGTAGACCAACTGAGTTCACAGCCCCTCGCTTCAGCGGTCAGGCAGTCTCAATTGCCACCCATCATAGAACGAGGCTGGAAAGAAGGCTGTCCACCTGATTCACCAGCATGGTTGAACCCTCCAAGTCTCCCATCTCACGATCCGTCCAGTCCTGTGATATCGGAATCCCCGAAAACACTTGTTGCGACCCACCAGCTAGCTATGGACCCATGCCAACATCCCAGTCTGTTAGTCACCCACGGGCAATTTCTCGCTCACGACCGGGGCCCCTATCCACAACACACCCTCGTCCCCTGTTTCTCCCATAGTGCGACACTCCTCCATCACGATATTCGACCCCCGATACCCTACGACTGGACGTCAGGTGAAGATGCAGAAGCTGCTGGGGACGTGCCGTGGCCCCAGAAAGTCGACGAACGTCTTGATTGGAGGGGTAGGACGACGGGTATATATGCGTCGCCGACTTCACTTTGGGTGCATGCTCACCGACAGCGGTTAGTTGCCCTAACGAATATGGTGGAGGGCAATGTTAGCATTTTGGATGTTCCCATGGATGCATCGGTCCCTGTGGGAGAACCAGTGCAGACGCCGGTGGCCCGAGTGAATCCGGCGTGGATGGATGTGGCATATGTGGACAAACCGCTTTCATGTGAGGAACGTGCCGGGACGTGTCAGATGTTTGAGAAGATGTTCGAGTTTCGGAGAGTGCAAAGCAGAAAGGAGGAGGGTCGATACAAATTCATAATCGATGTCAGTGTTGTCTTTCGGCCAAAAGCCCCCGCATGAGCTGACGGGATATCGTTGTTAGGTAGATGGGAATGGGTGGTCTGGGCGTTTCAAGAGACTCATAACAAGCAACGCGCTCATTTTCAAGGCAACTATATATCCGGAATGGTGCGTACAATAGCCGATACAATTCCTTCCTTTTGACCTCTCCTTCAGGTACACATCGCGCATTGCGGAGTGGGTGCACTATGTTCCGATCCAAGCTACGTACTCCGACTTGTACGACGCCGTAGCCTTCTTTCGCATCCATGACGACGCTGCCGCCAAGATCGCCGCAGCGGGTAAGGATTGGAGTCGACAATTCTGGCGGAAAGAAGATATGAGCGCATATCTTTACAGGTCAGTCGGAATGCTCTGTCTTCGCGTTCCTATTCCACCGTTCTACTGACATTTCTGATTGATCGTTCGATTTCTCGCTTCTAGATTGCTCCTTGAGTATGCTCGCGTGACGAGTCCTGACCGCGAATCGATGTCACATCAATACGGTTGAAAATTGAAACTTCCCTGGTTGGAAACGACCTCGCGAACCATCAAGCTGTATTCTCATGTCCATGTTCTACTTATCCTTTTCACTCGATCTTTGGCAGCCGTGTATCGGACCTGACTTGGGACACTTGTATTTATGCACGACTTGGACCTGTATGTGTATGTGTATGTATCAGTACGACGAACACACCAGTTTACGCGGCGTCTGGGAAGGTCCCCGAGTATAAAGCTACCCCCGTCATGGTCGACCACTGACAGTCTCAGTGACTCGTGCGACGTTATCCCGAATTTTCGGAGGCGAATGCCAGTAGCCGATCGTTTCTACTTTGATATGGCCATTCATCGCACGCTGTAATCCACCGAAGAGGACCGTTAATGCGAGGATGCAAGGGCTTAGGGTGATCTACATTTGGAACGGCAAGTAAAAACGTTGTGAACACTCAATGAGGTGCCGCTTCGTGCCCTTCTCCCTCGTCCTCTGCAGGTCTCAATTAACACTCGCATCGATAGCTTCTGCACCACCTGGCATAATTTCGGTTTTTCCCCGCATCAGAACCCAACCCCATACAGCCCAGGTCCCCCTTAGTCATGCCACAGTTGGATAACAGGCGCGCGCCAACTCAGGCCTCAGGGAGTCGCAAACCAACAGATTCTGTATTGGTGAACAATAGCGATGACCACACAATGCTAGATTCTCAAGGGTTAGAGCTCCTGTCGGATCTGTTGAAGGACAAATCTGAAAAACTAGAGCTGGAACAAGGGAGTGCAAAGGATGCTATAATCGTGTAAGTAAGATGACTTTTTCTCGTAGCATCTTCTCAGCCGCATATTTCAATTGCCAGGTTAATATTGGGCACACTTGGTGCTGGGAAAAGTTCGGTGAGCTCCTTGCGGAATATGTATTGCACGCTACTCAACCAGATGCAGTTCATCGACAAAGCCACGGAGAATACGGGTAGGGGCGTAGGACATGACCTCAGGTCTGGTACAAAAGAGGTTACATTCACCAAGGGGGTCGCCACTGATGGATCCAATGTGGTTCTGGTGGACACTCCAGGATTGGATACAACACAGTCCCCCGTCGCGATCTTGGGGAAAGTTTCCACCCTGCTTAACGAAGAGTAAGTGTCCCCTATGCTGCTTTTATGACTATTATGAACCCCCTCATGCGTCCGTTTAGATATGGAACAGGAACCAAGCCTTCGGTCGTTCTTTACTTTCAGCCTATATCACCAAACCGTGAGGTCTGGCGTCCACACAAGGTTATTAAGGAACTCCAAGTGCGGTGGGGGTGGGGGGAAGATGCCATGTCCAAGGTTTTCTTTGTTACTACAATGTGGGACGAAATGGAGGACTCGGAGGATGGCGAGGAGAGGCTGAAGGAGCTTGAGGATCGGGGGGCAATACCTACGAGGGTACCCGATGTTGAAGCATCTGAACACCCGAGCTTCTGCCATCGAATTACTTGATGTTATTGCACGATGGGCGAGTAAACAAGAAGAGATCCAGTCGCAAAGGGAAATCCAGGACATGGATCGGACAGGCATGAGAGATATTCATAATTGCGTGAGTATGATGAGCTGTTTCATGCTATCTTCTCAGTCATTCATTTTCATTGCCAGGCTGGTAGGGCAAACCGGTACTGGGAAGAGTTCGGTAAGCTTCTTGAGGAATATATACCACTTGACATTGCTCAGCCGCTGGATGTAGTTCATTGACAGTGTCACCGGGAACACAAGCGAGGGTGTTGAGGCATGACTTGACTCGCTGCACAAACGAGATCAAAGTCACCAAGGTGTGCAATTGATGGATTCAATGTGATGCTGGTAGATACTCCCTGGCTTCAATGATACTGAAGAACTTGTCTGAACTGGAGGTTTTGGAAATGATTTCAAACTGGCTGAATACGTAAGTATCTCCTATGTCTTTATCGTGTCCGCTACAATTTCACAAATTCATTAAGATACGAGACAAGGCCCATACTTTCGGCCATTCTTTATTTTCATCGCATATCGGACAACCGTGTATCATCGTCATCTGGGACCCCGACAAACAACCTTCGAATCCTTAAAACACTGTGCGGGAAAAACGTTATGACCAGAATTTCCTTGGTTACTACGATGTGGGATAAGGTGGAAAACAAGATTGGTGAGGGAGACGTTGACGGAGCTGAAGAAGACTCACTGGAAGATTTTTCTAAGGGATACAACGTGCAAGCATCTGAATACCAGGGATTCAACCATGCAGATAATTGAATCCATTTTGCAACAAACGATGGAGCAAGAAGCGTTCCAGTTGCAGGAAGAAACTTCGGGTATGAAGTTGGAACTATGGGAGACTACTGTTACGCGAGAATTGCGTTGTCACTTGGAAGACCTCGCAGAGAGGCGGAAGGAAATTGTTCGAAGAATTCGACAAGAGGGAAAGGGAACAGACCAGAGGGCTATGCAAGACATTTGGAAAGAATATGCCCAAGTTAAGGCTGGACTCAACTCTGCCTTGACCGAGGCGCGGAAATTGAGGACGATATACATATGCACGGCGTGGATTAGTGAGTCAATTACCCCTTCCTGTTCAGCCTCCTAAATTTCTTTCTTTTAGGCATCATATTTGCCAAAATGTTGGTGGATCGTTGGGCTGATCGTGGTTCGGACTTGGAGTGAGGGTTATGTTTTTCGATTTCTTTGCCACTCGAGTGTTGTGACCTTTGTTGCCACAAGTTAAGGCCGTGGTCCGGATTTCGGACTTACAGCTATATTTATGGACGTATGCAAGAATGCGTTGAGTACGTAGTTTTCATGCGGCGGAAATACCAAGGTAGGAGTCTAGGACCACATAAGCACGTTGGTGAGGACAATAATGCTTATTGTGTAGCACCTTGATTGGATCAATGAACCCGGTTGCGTCTGAAACCAGCACAGGGCGGGAACTCTTCGAGGCACTATGTATATAGTCATTTGCGTGTGTTGGGGAACACTATACTCCTAGGCCCTGGAGCTTGGTTCGTATAATACCACTTGCTTAGGTAAGCTACCCCGCGAGCCGCCACCACTTAAAGAACCTGGGATCGAGATCTGTTCATGCTAACTGGCGTGGAATCCAGCGGCTGGAACACTTATTATATGTATTCTACTATGGAGCCGCTTCGTTCGTCGCCCCCGGTGGGTCCTGGAGGCCGGGCCGGTCAGGCATCGCCAAGACCCAAGACGGTACTACGCTACGCAATTCGGACCGCGTTTCCTTTGGGAGATACTGAGAAATGGAAATGTTGAACGGACAAACTGTTCACCAGCTACATGTCTCGCGCCAATTCTGCTCAGCAAGTTTTCTTCACGCGCCACGTCTCCCTCGTTTCCGGAATTCTGCCGCAAATGTGATCGCATGAGTAATAGCTCGAATGACCGATGAGTCCTGTGTTTCCAGAAAATAGCCATGCTTCCTGGCTTGCTTAGTGACAAGTGCCCTTCTTCGCCAGTTTCTTGATCTTCTCTTCATGATGCTGTTTGACCACTGCTAAGAAGCACACAATAGATCCGACCAGGGTTCCATGGTGCTTCTATCCGATGCTGATATGCCTATGTGATAGGTGTGCAATAGTTTTTTCACCCCCCACGTGCCACACGCGAAGTTGGATGGTTTATCTGTGCCGATGGATGATAGACCTTCCTTCGCCACGGGTGAGCCATCATGCATCAAGGCCTCTACATATGCTCAATCGTCACACCTTTTCTTTGCAAATAATGCTATCTAATATCTGATATGTTACCTGCTTAGGGCATTTGGTATGTCCACCCTTGCGATCAGGATTGTGGCGGGTGTCAGCTTGCCCCCTCTCTGAGCTGTTTCGGACGTCGCATGTGTCGAACAGCGACGCTGACTAGGCGATGGTGTGTGACATATGTACCTACGCTTCATTCGTTCGTCGTAGGAACCGCAGGCATTACACAGGATCGTACCATCTCCGTGAGTAACTTAAGTTATCTTCTCCACCCGTGCTCGGACTAACAAGTGGTGTGATAGAAGTGAGTAGGTGTCTTCGCATTCCCATGATCCTGGGCACGGGTGGGCGTCTACAATCCACAACCAAACTACACCCCCTGTGACAGCTGGCTGCACTTAACTAGATTGTGGGAATGATGCATGATGCTTTAGGGCTGGATGAGATCTTTAGCTGGGATCTTCGGTACGTGTGCTTCTCGTAGTCGAAAACTGCGACCCTATCATCACGTCCATGGCACTCTTTACGAAACACGAAAACCTACTCCGCGGAGGATATCGCAGATGCGACTTCCAGGAATGGACCTCGCAGTTCATGAACACTTTGCGCCCAACAATTCCAAGAAATCAACTCCCATCTTTGCACTCGCCGCACGCACGGTCACACAGCACCCTCTTGCTCCGATGTGCGGTATTCTCATTTCCCTGCCCTTCACCTATCTGTGCTTTCAGGTGCAGAGCCAATCATACCTACCATTTGTGCCATTTACTTCCGCACCCCCGCTATTAAATTCCGTGCCATCACTGAACTGCGTACGCGCCGGTTTGCTTCCGTCGATCGCCGATCGATCGAATTAAAACTAGAGGTCCATAGGGGTATACCGAACGATGGTGTGAAGTATATACAATTGTGTTAGCTACCCAAACCTTGTTTGGCGTCACCTCTGTACCATGCAGTAGATACATACAAGCACGAAGGAAGGGGGAACAACTCGACTCCGGTGTCTGCTTTGAGGCAGAGGAAAGTCAGTGGTATATACGCAATATACGTACGTACATATGAACCCGATGAAAGGAAAGAATCCAGGAAATCCGAGAACGGTCGTGAAAAGTGGTATTTGGTGGATGGTAAAGACCGTGCTGATAGATAGTTTACTAGATTGTAAGGTATGATAGATAGACAACAATGGGGAAATGGAGAGATGCATAGAATAATGGAGTTGGGCGAATGGATTGATAAGGGGAGGACGGCTAGATAGGCTGAGCGATGTTGTTGCTCTAGGATCCGTTAATCCGCAAACGAGGGATAGAACTGTCAAGTGAGGGTCAAACCGAAACTGACCCAAACGACTCGCTCACTCACACTCATGCGCTGTCGTTCTTTCCCACTACGTCATTCGTCCCACTCTTACCCATCCCGTTTGCCTTTACCGCCTCCTCGACAACCCTCATACCTTCCAACACCTTCTCTTCCTCCAACCTTCTACCCACGACCTCTACTCCCACCGGTAACCCTTCCATCTTGCTTGCGTCATACACCCCATAAACCCCTTTCGCAACGAGACCCATTGCGGCATACTCGGGGGAGTTAAGGAAACCGGGAGGGAGAGCGTCGAGAGTAGATTGAACAGTGGTGATTGGGAGAACACCAGCTGTGTAATCGAGCTATGTACCAGCCGATCAAGAATCACACTCAGATGAAAAATGAAATAGTAAGGGGCGAAAAAGTGACCCACGATATTCCAAATTATCATGTTAGCGCAGCTGACCAACGTCACCTTCTCCGCCGTCCCTTTTGGTATCGCCGGACTTGGATGAGGAGCGCACACCAGGAAATCCCACTCATTGCTCTCCCACACTTCTCTCCATTTCGCTCGGTATTCCTCGCGCGCCACGACGAGTGCACGTTCTTGTGAGGGGGATTTGGCGTGCACCGACGTGAGCATGGCGTATTGGACAGGGTCTGATGTGAAGCGAGCGAGGAGGGATTTAAAGAAAAGTGGAAGAGAAAGCAGGGATTTTGTTGCTGTGAGAACTGGGTCGAGTCTTTCGTCTTTACGAACTGCGTTGAAGAAGTCGACACCACCGTCCGAGAAAGCGAGTTGGAAAGCGATCATGAGGCCCTCAAGTATCGAAGGTGGGGTGCTATCGGAATGGAAATTAGCAGGACCGCATCTACGCACGGAAGACTAATGGAGAGCGTGGGCTTACATGTCGATGACATCGTGACCTTGCCTTCGGAGTGCGTCGACCGTTATTTGGAGAGCACGTCGACATGCGGGCGTAGGTGGGGTGATACCTGCGAAACGATAGGGATCAAGAGACTGTCGAATCAAATATGGAAAAGGATATACCGTCATCCCATAAGACACCAAATCGCAATTTCCTCCCTCGTAAATTGACAGGTCTCCACGATAACGGTATACACTACATAACCCGAAGTCCGTCGTCAGTCTCTAGACCTGAGGTCCCTCCCCCCCGGACCGAAAAGGAAGCACGGACCGTATGATCATACTCCCACGGCTTCATAGCAATGACTCTCTTCCAAAACTCCTCCAAATCGTCTAAGCGTCTTGCCATGGGCGAACAGGACGTCTCCAGGCCCTCGAGGCCAGGCAGAGGTGGAACAGTGCCCCATGAGGGGAACCGACCAATCGACGATTTCATCCCATAAACACCGCACCAGTGTGCCGGCAATCTCGCGCTCCCGCCGATATCCGTTGCAATCTCGATCATGCTACCTCTCTGCGCGAGAAGTGCGCCGCCGCCGCCTGTCGATGCGCCAGACGAGTATTCAGAGTTGTACGGGTTGGACGTGCGGCCGAAGAGGTCGGAGGAGGTGTCAACGTTGAGGAGGCCCGGTGGAACGGTGGTCTTGACGTGAGTGAGCGCACCTGCGTCATGTAGGAGTCGGACGATGGCTGCGGAGGACGGAACCGGTTTGTTGGCACGGGAAGAGTAACCTACGGTGGTGTCGTATCCTTTAATGTCAATGCAATCTTTTATCGACACCGGGATGCCAGAAAGTAAATGTTTCTCTTCCAACAGTGAAGACTGGCTCGAGTCAACGTCTACGGTTGCGGGTAGAAGTAGCTGCGGTGCATTAGAGTGCAGAATGTCGGGTATCAGCACAGCAGCAATGCAATTGGATGCTTGCTGAGCTGCAACGACCTTCTTCCCGTACGCTTGTAAGATAGCAGGCGTCGATATCGAAGCGGACGCATGTGAGTGGGCGAGGTCTGAGAGCGACAAGTCAAGGATTTTATCGTCTTCTTCCGTGCACGCTTCGTTATATGAGGGTGGTAACGCATCAAACTGGCGCTGACGCTCTTGTTGTTTGGCCTGGCTGTTTGATACGGGTAAGCCTCGTCACCGGCATACGGACACACTCACCAATCGCGGCGGTGGGGAGAAGGACTGAGACTGAACCACATGGCAGCCTGGGGTGTGACGAGGACCTCAGGCAAACTGGAATATGCGAGCGTATATAAACATCCGATCAAGAGAAGATGCTTCCTGATTGGACAATGTCATCATGGGGGGTAGCGTGGTTGTCTCAATCGGGCATTTCTTCTCCGAGGTACGGGATCGCCATCAATCCCGTTTTGGAGTGACAGATTCCTCCGAAAATAGCGCGGACTAAAACACTACGCCACTACCCCACAGGATTTGATCTGATGAATAAGGACTGCATGCGGGTCTCTCTTGAGATAGTAACCCACATCAAGGTATGAGAAGGATAACAGAAATGAAGCATGCATGCGAGTGTGAACGCAGACAACAACCTACAACAATAAATACCTCTAACAAACTAACAGCCCAAAATGTTTATACGATCACTTCAGCGTCTCCTGTCAAACCCACCGACAACACTAGAACATACTCATGTATCAAGTTCCCATCAGATGTCATGCAAAAATGGTTTTAACAACAAGAATCACTCCGACCTGGTATGTACCTCGCTTCCGCTCGTCTAGGACTTAGCGACTTGTAGCTCGCCAGGTGAGTACTTGCACGGTCTCTCCATACTGACCAGCGTAGCTTAAGTACTAATGAATGAGTGAAATTTCACTTTAGAGTAGTATGTACCTAGTTAGCACTGATCACGCCGACGACCCCTCTCTGACTTTCCCATGTCCCGAATGTAACAGTTCGGGGACAGGCCGCCCATACGACGTAAGCATAGAGTCGAGGCCCTCTTATGAGCTCTCACCACAGAGTCAGCGAGCACCACATATGTAACCTGCATCAATCAATAGCACGCTGCCCGTAGTCCTGCAAGCACAGTAGCACCCGCTGTGTGCTCTGGTGCCAACGTTAGAACCAGAAACTTGGATTTGACCGGGCTTCGAGTGAGAGCGACATCCGGATGATATGCATGTCCTGAAAAGATTCGTAGGTCCACTGGCACAGTACGACATGACGTAGTGCCCCTGCATCTTACACGTTACCGGCAGGACGCCGCCGGTATGTCAGTGGTAGAGCTACTCACCTTGGACCTACCTTGAAGCTTGACCTCGGAACTCCGAGGATGGGCTAGAAGACGGAAGAACTGATTGCTTCCTTACGGTAGAAATACAAGGATCTTTCCGTTTGTGCGCAAGCTCTACAACCCAACAAGGCACGTTGAGGCAATGACTGGCAACCGATGATCTCAAATGAGCATTCGCACCGTCAAGTAACCAATTGCTCGTGATCGCAGTCAGCTCCTCATGCGTACCTTCGAGACACACGCACATAGTCTTGCCTGTCTGCATATTTGTCGCCGGTATCAGCATGGTTTGGCGAGCCGCACATATGCAAGTACCAAGAGGTGCCGAGTGACACATGGAGCGTACCTTAGATATGTCTCAATTGGGATAACTCGTATATACATACACGCTAACTTGAAACCCGTGCTGGGAAGGTGAAACAGCGGAGATTCGTAGGAAACTTCGTTAGTGGCGGGTTCATCGACTCTGTAAAAACTGGTGAGGAAAGCCTGCATGCGAATGTGGAGGTTTCATGTTGAAAGGTCCTGTCAGGGGAATGGCTAACTGACATTCGCGGACCATACTCCCCTTAACCTTCTTCAATATGCAGGCCCTAATCGCGAACCTACCAACGCTTGAGCTACGCACGATTCCAAGAAATGAAGATGAACTGATGGCACAGGTACCATATCATCACCTGTTGACATCGACAATCTAACGGGAAGTACCAGGTACGCATAGTGGTGGATGAGCATAGTAAAGTTGTTGGATGAGGGGTACATGATGCTAATGAAGTAGTCTTACATACCATTCTCTTCATTTCGTTGGGCGTGGCCAAACTACGAAAGCGTCACGGGGGTGAGCACGGAGGTGATAGTCAACAACTAGGTTGGGTTCTTCTTACGGTCGCGGTAATAGTCATGATACTACAGGATAGGGTCATCTTTGTGGTGGGATGGGGACCGGGGGCCTCAGCGACACAACAGAAGGCATACCGAACTCACCTAGTCCGAACTTAGTGCTCCATACCGCCCAGTGGTAACAACGTAAGGTGTACGAACGTGACCATATTGAGAAGCTTTTGCGTGCAGTGTCCGCCGAGTCAAAGCCTGTGAATAACATCCACAATGTCGAGAAGATGTGAGGTACCTTTGCAAACAATGTGAGAAGTAAATCTGCCCAGTTTATCACGAGACCCAAAGTTCCCGTAAGTTTTTTCCATTCTCCCCTCCGCTTTTGAGATTGTGATACAACTCTTGCTCGGGGAAACGGACGAGAAATGAAGATTCGTTACGAAATCTAGGGCGCTGTCGGTGAATGTGTCAAGACCCTAAGTGACTTGGTCCAGCAATACGGCATGACCGCACAGTTCGGAATACACATATTAATTTGCTGGATTTTTAGGCGATCGTGCACTGCACGTATGAAGACCTAGACTTCGGGGGCAAGGCTGACGCCGGTGATGCAGGCTTGAACAAGAAACGCTTGCATGGCACGAAGATGGCGATTTTGTAGTAGACAGCCACCAGTCCCAGTCGATGCCGTCCATATCTTGTGGCTTCGTGGGCAGGCTGGAAGGGGGAGATCTGTCGCCGCCCGCACGATTGCGTGATGGATCCAGGACGTCAAGGGACCTGGGACCCTTTTGCTTCGTGCAGACCGAACGCCGCGAGGAGAAGGAAGTGACGACCTATAGCGGTTAGGCGAGCATTAGCAGGTGCTCGTCCGCCAAGACTACTCTCCCAGGACGGCGCCTAACGTGATGCAACGGTGGCAGCAGCTCCAGCAAGTTAGGTGGAGGAGTGATAGTTAGGAAATGTGGTCATAGTGATCGATGTTTTAGGCGAGGGCGGGCCAGACGCATCACAGAATCAAATCCTGACACTTTTCACGTCGATTGAATTGCATAGGGTATGTTCTTGGTATGTTCCTATGAATTCTTTGCGGTGAGTTTCATTTCAAGTGGGACCTGCAAGTTGGAAAGTTCCCACACTACCGTCTAAGCAGCAAAGATCCCAGGAATGGGTGAACACCTATATACCCTCGTGGACATATATAAATGGTTTGCTCACAAGCATGTGTTGTATCAGGGGGAGCGGTGACCAGGAAGAACAAAAGAATGTAATTATACAATGCATGTAAATACAACCTTAACATACCGAGACCACAGATAGACCATACCTCTCTTAAATGCAAAGCATCAGCGTCTTCATGACATATCCATATCCTGATCGTACTGGTCCGCCACTGTCCGCTCAGCTTGGGGACGTCCCAAGCTATCATCCTCAACGTCGCTCCACGACGAAAACTCTTCTGCTGAAAGGTCAATGTCGGCAAAGTCAGCTAGTGCGGCATATTCTTCGGCATATGCAACCAATTCTTCCTCGGGGTCATGGTGGGTTAGATGCTGTGCATGCACGCTTGAAGGCGGTGCAGATATCAGAGATAGAGGAGGGGTTGAAGATGTGGACATTGCATGAGAGGACGTTCCTGAGTTAGGGACCGAGGCGGTAGATGTGGACGTCGACGGTGGTGGCTCCGCTATGCCAGGGAAAAAGAAGACAAGACCTAAGCAAGACGTCGCTGTATATGAGAGACATCGGGACGAACCTCTCAGCTCGCTCTCCCATACACTGACGTCCTCCAAGTCCGGGTCAAAGGATGACCCAACTTCGAGGGAGTAGCTTAGTCGAAAGGCATGTCTCGCGCGATGATTGGCGCTTTCCACGATTCGTCTGAACAACTATAAGCATGTCACGGGTCAGCAGTCGAGTCTGGAACACAGTCACAGAAAAATAGGGACCTCGTCTTGCAAAACATCCTCGTCCGTTTCCTCCGCGTCACAATCCATTTCATCGTCAAAGTACAATCCGGCATCGCTACTACCCATACTTCCCCTCCGCTCGCTCACGGCGCGTTGTCTTGCTTTCCTTGCGTGCTCACGACATCGCGCCTGGAACCGCTCTCGCAGAAATGATTTTGTCGGATCCTATAGCATTATCAGGACGGAAAGTCACTAGCCTCGCACGACGAACGACAGCTGGTGCTTACAGTTGAGCAATCCAACTGACCCACATTTGCAGTCGAAAACAACCTTCTCGATACGGATGAGGATTCTGGCGTCCTGTAAGAGAGAAGGCTCTTGTATTGTCCCTTTCTCCGCTCTTGTGCAGAAGCTGTGGGCGAAGACATTTGCATAGGCGGAGACGAGCCCACTGGTGGTGATGAGCTACGCTGGACGAGCGGTGAGGAGTGACGGGGTTGGAAGCCCTTGGCGGTCGCCGCTGCACGGGATGACGAGCGTGTGGGTGTGCTAGGCGGGTAGCTAGCGTGCACTGGACTATAGAACCCATCTGAACTGTGTGCGCTGTAGCTGGACAACATGGATGGTGTTTTTCTTTTCCAAG
The DNA here is from genome assembly GCF_024613125.1 of Pisolithus orientalis. Taxonomy (NCBI): domain Eukaryota; kingdom Fungi; phylum Basidiomycota; class Agaricomycetes; order Boletales; family Pisolithaceae; genus Pisolithus; species Pisolithus orientalis. The sequence goes on along the minus strand of NW_026260815.1, from coordinate 332,085 downwards.
ACGTGGTTTCCGACGACGAGACGCGGTCGCGTAGGACATAAATGAATGTAGGCTCCAATTCAATTCAACGGGTGCCGCGTCTTGTTGGTGTCTGTTTACGCGTCTGTAATGGACTATAATAGACTCAGAATTCCGAAGGGCGACAGACATTTACTGAAGCAGGTCTGAGCTCAGGTTGACAACGCTGAGGGAAATCGCCTGCGTACAAATTCAAAAAAGACCATTGAATGGGAGAGGCAAGGGGCACATGAGTAAGGCAAAAGATAAAAACACCATACTCAGGTGACTGGTGACCCATCCACCCTATCGTCACCTCAGTTACATCCTACGTAGTCAGCACTTCAGCGCTCAGATTTTTCCTGTCTCACATAAACTTGTGCTCAATCTCCCAACGAGTTGTGTACTGCCATAAACTATATCATACACATCAGGACCGATAAAATAACAGTTAATACCATGTACGAGGCCAACGTAATCTGACAATTCTTGTTCGTGTCTTAACCGGCGTTTTGAGTATAATTGGTCGCAGCGACGCTATAGATATACACTGTTTAGATGTGCCCGAAGAGATTAAGACACAACGAAAGCTCATTCAAAACAGCGCACCTTTGACACGAGCCACTAAGCTACAGACTCATCACCCCATTTGTCGTCGTCTCAACGCCAGGTAAGCCCTGGGTCGAGGCAAACGCACTCGGATGGGATAGCGGAGGAAATGAAGCTACTGCCCTCCCGGCGACAGATGGGTCTCGAAGATTCAGCATCAACCTACTGATCATCGTCGCTGAAATTCTGAGCGTGTACCAAACGCGCCGTTACGATCATAAACACCACCAGCATGATGTCGAGTATGAGAAACCTACATGTTGGTGAAGCTGGGAGCGATGTTTTTTACATTATCCTGTCCGGCAACGATCAAGACACCCTTGGACAATAAACATACGAAGTGTCGTGACCTACATTTACCACCTAAGTTCAGCTATGTCGATAAGGTGTCTAGAGAAAGTGTCATTCTGGAACTCACTAAAAGCATAATGATGTTCCCTAAGTTCGCGATGGACATCACTCTATCCACCCTGTCAGCACGCGCATACGACGTCTCATTCCGGAACGCACGCAAAATATAGGCAGCCTAATCATCCACGCATCAAGATCGTATTTTTGAGGAAAATCACCAAGGACAGACGCACCATCCCGCAATAAAACATCTGATATGCTTCTCTTTCCTGGTGTCCGGGAAGATACCGATCTCCAAAGTGTCAGTCCAAAGACGATCATGTCAAAAAGCAACTGCCCGCTCCATGCGGCTGCCAAATCTACAAGATGAGTCACAACGTTGCGTCGTTCAAGATGTGGTCAGATAGGAATTGTCGTCGGAAATCGTCATTCGTACAAGGCAAGTAGAATCACGTACATAATCCCCTATCGCACATCAGTGTTTCAATACCAGATGGATCCACGACACACATAGAGCAAGGACTTACTGGTCGAAGGTAAGAAGCCCCTTTCCAGGACAACCGATCAGAAACTCCAGTGTCGGGACCGCAGGCGGAGAAAAGGGTAATGAAGACACAGCCCACTTTCCGTCCACGCGCGTCATCAGCCAATCATCGATGAAAACAATCCAACGATCGGTATCGAGCAGAGCAGACTCACAGCGCCTACAAGAATCCCACAAGCCCCAAAAAATACGAGCATAGCCAATACGCATCGACTCCTTTCGTATAGAGCATATACGCGCATGATCATGACGACTGCGAAGGTTCATTGATGGTGATAAAATGAGGAAGAGCATATGTGCACGGCGGAACATACGTACTTCCACCGACCGCCTGAACGACGATGGCTAACCATCCATTGTATAGGAGCAGAGGATTACACCTGCGAATGTCATCTGAATTCATCATGAATCTGCAACATGACAAAGTGTTCTCACCACTACATCGATATGAGCAGACAAACCAAAAGAGATTGAGCCATAAGTGAAGGACGCAACGCCACAAACCACGCACACTATAGTTCGAACCAACACCTGGAGACCAAAAAATATAAACCGCCAACGGGACATGGCCTAGAACGATAAGGTATCGATTGGCAATAAAAAGCACAAACGGCCATGACCATCGAGGTAGTTTCCAGAATAACTCAATTTCTCTGCCGAGTGTGAGCGCGTAGTCGTAATAGAGGAGCGCTGTGCGAGGGTGGTGAGCGCCGTAGGCTGAGTGTGGGGGGACGCATTGTGGGGAGGAAGCTCGAAAGGCGAGAATGGGATGGGATAGCTTACAGAATTGAACGACGAAGAGAGTTGTCACGATGTCCCTGGTATTTAGGAAATCATCAGCCTCCCGTGAAGATGTGCTAGAGAGTAAATATTTCAATGGTGAAAGACGAGACTCACAGCGACATTGGAACTGTGACAATGCCAACGGGATCGTCAGAGTCGCCAGGAAGCCAGACTGGACACGATAAGTAACGCAAAAACCGAGGCGAGCCGACCTATCAGGGCGCCCACATTAATCACATCACATTGTCACGATAATATATTCGAAGTTGGTCCTCTCGACGCCGGTTGCTGTACGCTTTTCATTGTGCCATCATTAGGTAAAAGATGTGCTTCTTGCCGTCGACCAGGATATTTATGTAGGTCGATACAGCCATCCGAAGTACCTGGAATCGTTCGGTTGGGCGTAGTGAGACGAGGTATCATGCTGGTACCCAATCGTCTATTCACAGCATCCTCGGTAGACCTTTTCCTCCGTCCAGCCTTAGTGCAACTCGAAGTAGTTCAAGTCCAGTACCGTCGAGTCGCGCAAGTCCATCAGAACTAAGTCGCTGATAAAAATCCGGTGCTCAGTTTCACCTCTGATTATGGATGACCAGTGATTGGGTGATGGAAGGGTCAAAAATGGTGGGCGCACTACGTCAGGTTTTGCACCGCATGTATGAGGAGCCGGATCTCGAGGGCAGTGCAGCTTGAACACGATTAAGGAATGCCTGGACGGCACGAGGATGGAGACTTTTGTCCCAGATAGTCACCAGCTCCACAGTCGATGCCACTCGCGTCTTGTGGCTTCGCCGCTTCACGGGAAGGCTGGAAGGAGGAAATCTGTCGTCGCTCATACGGTTACGTGTGGTGGATCCAGGACGTCGGGGAACCTGGGTCTTGCTTTCACTTTGCGAGTGATTGGCAAGGAGAACGCCGCGAGCAGACAGCGACGACCTATCTGAATGTTTAGGCAGGCATTAGCAGATGCTCGCCTCTCAGGACTACCCTTCTGACGTGATGTAACAGTGGCAGCAGCTTCGGCAAGTTGGGTGGAGTGATAAGTTGATGCTAAATCACCGAAATCATGTCCTCACGTCACTTCTCACGTCGACTGAATTGGGGATCTTGCTGCCAGTGAGAATTAATTCAAGTCCATCTATAGGTTTGCAAGTTCCTACATCAGCATGCAAACTATCAAGTCAGTGCAAGTCATCACAGCTGCGCTGGTTGGTGCCTTTCTTTTGCAAGACATGACTCTCAGAGTAGCGCGTCTTGTTGGCGTCTGCTTATGTGTCCGTGTCCAAGAGGGACTATGTGATTTGTCTAAGTGAGGGAGACTAACTAGCCGGTCTGAACTCAGGTTGGCAACGTCAAGGGAAAGTGCCCGTGTACAACCCCCACAAAAGCATTGGATGGGAGACCAATCGTTGCCTCAGCTGCATCATATGTGTGGTACATCGTCAGTGCTCAACGTTGCAACACTTGGCATCGTGCTTTTCTTACACATATCTACACTCAATCCCCCAGTGAGTTATTGTCACAGACCATATTAAACACACCAAGACTGACAAAATAACAGCTAACCCCAAGATAATCTTGTCAGTGACATACATAAACGGCGTTTAGAGTGTAATTAGTTGCAGTGATGTCATGGACATGCATATGTGCACTATAGTTTGACCCGTAAGCAATAGAACACGACGAACGCTCATTCAAGACAACGCACCTTTGACACGAGCCACTAAGCTACGGACTCATGGCTCTGTCGTCGTCGTCTCTGTGCCAGGTAAACCCCGTGTCGTGGCAAACGCACTCGGATGTGATAACGGAGGAAATGCAGCCACGGCCGGCCCGGCCATGGATGGATCTCGAAGGTTCAGCATCAACCTACTGATCATCGTCGCTGAAATTCTGAGCGCGCACCAAACGCGCCGTTAAGATCATAAACTACACCAGCTGGATGTCAAGTACGGAGTGACCTACATGCTGGTGAAGCTGTCTGCAATGTTTTTCACGTTGTCCTATTTGAGAGTGGTCAAGACACCTTTTAACGATATATGTATGAAGTGTAGTGACTTACATTTGCCACCTAAGCACAGCTATGTCGATAAAATGTCTAGAGAAAGTGCGATTCCTGGACTCACCAAAAGTGCAATGATATTCCCAAGGTTCGCAGCGGACATCACTCTATCCACCCTGTCAGCATGCGCACACGACGACTCGTTCCGGAAACGCACGCAAAATATAGGCAACCTGATCGTCCACGCATCAAAATCATATTTTGAGGCGGATATCCAAGGATGGACGCACCATCCCGTAATAATACATCTGTTATGCTTCTTCTCCCTGGTGTCCGAGAATACACCGATCTCCAAAGCGTTAGTCCAAAGACGAGGGCATCAAAGAGCAACTGTCCGCTCCATGCCGCTGCCACATCTACAAGATAGGTAGGTCAAGCCACTATAAACCATAAGCGAGGACACACACGTACACCATAGTTTGTATCGTTTGTAGACCAAAACAAGTAAATCGACATTGGGACGCGGCCTAGAACAGTAAGGTATCGATTGGCAATGAAAAGCACAAATGGCCATGATCGTCGAGGTCGTTTCCAAAATAAATCAATTTCTCTGCTGAATGTGAGTGCGTAGTCGTAATAGAGGAACGCTGTGCGAAGGTGGCGAGTGCCGTAGGTAGGTTGAGTGGGGACACATTAAGGCAGGAACGGCAATGGCATGCATGGGATAGCTTACAGAATTGAACGGCGTAGAGGGATGTCGCGATGTCTCTGGCGTTTAGGAAATCGTCAGCCTCCCGTGAACATGTGCTAGAGAGTCAAATACATGAATAGCGAAAGGAGAGACTCACAGCGACATTTGAACTGTGAATATGTTTCAAAGGTGCCAACGGGACCCTCAAAGTCGTTAGATCTGAGCCAGACTGGACAGCGATAAGTCATACTGCATAAATAATAGGTATCCATACGCATCGCAAAGAGCGAGGCGAACCAACCCTATCGGGGCACCCACATCAATCACATCAAATTGTTGTGATAAACATACTCAAGTGAGTCCTCGCCATCATTAGGTAACAAAGATGTGCTTCTTGGGCGCAGATAGAGTGCAGCAAGTTATTTAGGTTGATACAGCCATCTGCGGCACCTTTGGCAGCGTGCTGCAAATATTGTTGGCGTACTAGTGAGCCGAGCCATCACTAGAATCACTGGGGTACCTACCCAAACGTATATTCACAGCATCCTTAGCACAACTCGACGTAGTCTATGACAAGTTCGACTTACAGAACGCATTGCCTGGTACAGTATAATGTGATGGCAAAACCGGTGCTCTCTGTTTGACGGGTTTCACATGCGGTCACCGCTTGGGCGATGGGAATTCCAGGGTGCGGAGCAGTCCCAAACGCCGCGTGATTTCAAAATAAATAAATAAATCTAAATCTAAATTTTTTCAACATCACGAGTGTTTGATGTCATGCATTTCCGCAATCCCATATCTACCATTCCTTCCGAGAATCCGACGTCTTTGGATTGCTCTGTTTCCTTACGGTCATGACCGATCAACGTTCCCTTGCTGCACTGACACTGACAGTTGATGTTGTCCGCGAGGATGATCGTACGTCGTTAAGTTATGCTACATTGAGGGAGAGTTATATTTTTGCCGGGTTTGCTCATAGTAGGAGCTCTCCACGAGATCGTCTTCAAGGCGGGATGATGATCGCTGTTGCAAGTTCGTTGAAGGAGTTTATTGAACAGTTCCAGTTCCTTACACGAGTTGACTTGTTGTCAATCTGTGATCGGCATTGCATTGCCATGGTCAGTCATTTATGTTTGCAGGGACTGCGAGACGTCTTTGCTGTAATCAGCATTACTTCCCTAACAAGATTTTTTTGCAAAGGTCAAACCAAATACGTTTTCATCCCAAATAAAGTAGTATACGCCAGCCGGGCAATCCAGGATGCAGCAAGGTTGGTCGTGAGTCAGTGTTCTGCCGGTCAGGGAACGTTCATCGCAGTCACTGCACATTCACTGGTAAACTTTCCCACAAACGCAAGTGAACTGAATGTTTGCAATGCCAGAAGTCACGGCTCAAGTGTGCGTGAACATATTAGATACCAAAGCCCTCCAGGCGCTCCTGGACGCATATGGTCAAAGCACGAAATCAATTTTCTAACTATTTCAAACAATAGTGGTGCTCAAGGTGGCTTTGGAAGCACTCTGGAAGTGCTCTGGAAGTGGCAAATTTGAGAGCAATGCCATGGTGGAGTTTGAAAACTATGCCTCCCTATTGATGACACCCTTGATGGTCTGCTCACCTGCAGTCACTCTTATCAAAACCCATGGCTTCATTGAGTGGACAAGCTCATTGAGGAAGGCCTTCTGTAACTGCAACTACTGGTGGTGGATTGTCCTCACAAGTACCTGGGAGTGGGAGTAAAGGGAAGGGCCCAGCATCCAACAAGCAGCTGGTGGCTGACTCCTTGATGGAAAGTACCCAGCTGAAAAACATCAATTGGGATACTCCTTGTACTGAAATACTTGTCCAGTGGCTTCTTAGCCATCCTGCTAACTGCAGGATTCTTTTCAGCAACATAAACTCAGGTGACTTACCCCCATCATTATCATCTACTTTGACTGAGAGACCAGTGGGCCACAACAAGAAGGAGGTCCAAGTGATGATCACCCGAGCTGTTTTTGAGGATGACAGTGTCTACAAGGACATGTACACAGTGAGTGCTGCCAAGTTTCAGGTCAGTGTGGGCAACTGTCTCAATATGTGAGTCTCTGATCATCTGATAAACCCAGGATTCACTAATGATCATCTAGGCTGAAAGTGAGCTATTGAAAGTGCTGTGTGTGATTCAAACAGTCAGGGGAAGGCATCATTCCTGGCCATCCAAAATTTGCCAACCTTCATGGTATGTTACATGACTGATGTACAAGAATGCAGGGGCTTATGTGTACATACAGATGTCATTCTCAACAGTTTTCCTTGGTATGATGACTTACATTCCATTTGGCAGGGGAACCCATTGTTTGATCCCAAGCCCTTCAACTCCAAGCCAAACAAAAACCATGCAGAGGGCTTCTTAGTGGTTATCCAAAACAAGACACTTGGTATGAAGAATGTTTTGGGTTCCAGGGCTGAGATCACAGGTGATTGCATGGGTGTGGGGGGGACAGTGGGGGAACTTGAGGAAGCTGAGGAGGACATTGGAACAGTGTGGAACTGTGTCCCTGTGTCCTGTCATGTTCATTCTTGTACAGTGTTTTTCCCAACCTAACGTCTCTACTGCCACTCCATGCCCACACCTTGTCCCTGCTGACAAATCATCTATGGCTGTGTCCTACACCCCTGTCCTGCCTCCCCTACTCCATGTGCCCCCCTTTAAACATGACAATGTCCTCATCATCTGTTGGCTTGCCACCCAACTCTTCCTGCATGCTGTCTGTTCTTCCCCATTTGACTGCTCCCAATGCTGCCTCTTCCTCTCTTCCAGGTGACTAAGATGGAATTGGAGTTGGAGGCAAAGAAACTTGACATCCAGCTGATGAAGGCCCAGGAGATCACCTTCAACAGCAAGGCAGAGACACTTTGCCTCAAAATTGAGCTTGTGAAACTCATGAAGGCTGATTCAGATGCAACCCCTCCCACTGCATAGGTTTATCTTGTCATGGCCAAGTTTTTACCCACACTTCCCCACTGTATCCATCTCTGGCATGTTTCCCACTATGTACTTGTGTCATATTCATGTTTCTGCTATTCTCTCACAAGATGTACATATGGTGAATGTATTTTTTTCATCTTGCTAATACTACTGTCTCCCACAACTGCCATTAATGGGTTCATTCCTGTCCAAGATGTTGAAACAACTGATCCAATAGCTTCACTCGAAATCACTGACCAATAGTCTCCACAGCCTCCACCACAGCAATTCCATCCCCATCATCAAGGCCACTTCCTTCATTGACTGCCCAGTCAGTTGAATGCTCAATCATATCATCCATTTCCTCCTCAAACCAGATGATCATGTGTGTAGGATGATGCAACAAAGCACCCAGTAAACTGTGACTTTCATATCTTTCTCTGTCCAGATTTTCAGGTGCACTTCACAGAGGCTTTGAAAGCACCCTTTCAATGTGACAAATGGATGTTCAACTCATATGCAGATCTTCCAAAGCTGTCAGCCCATGTACTGTGGCAAGACTAGGTGCATACCTTTGAAAGGTACTTGTTATACACATTCTGATCTTGAGATAATCTCCCACCTTTAGGTTTTTCAAAGGGGACAACACACCATGTCTCCGATGGGTATGCACTGTCCACCCACATCCAATGATCACGTGGAATCAACTGCATAGGGTTTGAAGTGATGCAAGTCCCCTGGAAGGCCCACACATCATGGATGCTTCCTGGATGTCCAAGTCCATAGTCCATGACAAGAAGATTGTGTGGCAAAACAATAAGCTATCTCAGTAAGTTTCTTCTGCTGTTCACACTCAGTGTTTGAGTACACACCTGGCAGTTCAATGAGTACCTAGATTTTCTATCATAGAATGTTTCCCCAAAGATACGTGGTTTCTCAAAGAGGGGAATACTCAAACCATCAGCAGTGAACATGCCATTCCTCCAGGCTGAACAGGTGCATGACTCAGTGAAAACCCACACTCTTTCCATCTCCTGCAAGTCTTCAGATGGAATATTGATGAATCTATCATGCTCATCCAGTATAGCTACCATCACATGGTTTGTACAATTGACAACTGAGCCAATGCTAACACTGGCCCACTGCACTACATCCTCAGGCAACACTGCATTTCCATAATGCCCTGCATGGAAAAGGAAGATCGCCAACTGGACTGCAACTGCCAGCTGATGGTTTTTGGAATTGCTTTGGAGTATCACATGTCCACTAATCTGATCCAGAATGCAATCAAAAATTGGTGGGTCTACATGAAGGCACTTTCAAAGCAGGTGGGGCCAATGATCTGCGAAATGTTCAAGGAGGCACAGCTGAGATGCCTGCATCATTGGCATCTCAGGTCTCTCAAGGATACATGCATGCTCTACTTCATCTCTGAGAGCCATGATTGTGTTTAGCAGCTGAGCATAATGCCCATCGCACTCAGCTGTGGAGTCTGTGTCATCAGAGGTGCTGGATTCAAAATCTGACAGGATTGGAGTGACTGGCGATGGCAGAGTGATGAAGAAGAGAGTTGTGGGGGAGCTGGAGCCTGAACTCAATGATGTTGACATAGATTCCAAGCTGCTACCATCAACTCCACATCATGCTTTTTCAAGCCTTGTGTTATGCCCAAGCACAGTGACTTCTTCAAATGGAATAGGCATGAAGCACGTGAGGGGGAGTCTGCAGGCTGAATGTGTTGTAACCCCTATGGCTCAGTTATTGCTGAAGTCCGACAGTGGTTCACTCTTCTGGTGATCTGCTAGGGTAGTCACATGGAGAGGGAACAAGGATGAGAGCAAAGGGATGAAGCTGAGTTGCAAGCTATTGAAAAACTGAGGATACAAGGTATGGTACATAGGTTTATATACCCCTAAGTATGAGTACTGTACCAGTTGCGTCAGACACATTGCGACGCATATCCACAGTTAATCAACAAAACAATCAGACAAACACATAAGTTAAGAGGAGTCATATAGTGTCATATGATGGGGGTAGTCAGGGGAACAAAGGCTATACTGGCTGTGCAATCAATGCACAGCAATGAGCCAGACACTGGAACTATAATACAACATATAAGCAATATAAACAAGTCAGAAACGAGTCAATGGAACAAGAAGGAGACAAGTCATCCATCAGAGAGGGCAGTGGAATGCTGGATCACAGGGAGGCTATGGTCTCGACAGGTATTGGAAATACCATGACAGCAGGAGATCCAAAAGAGCCTTGCAGCATCCAAACCCCTAGGATGGCAATGATTATGAGGGATATGACAAGGCACATGATGCATGTGACTGCAAGGAGTCAAAAAAGGAAAGACCCCTGATGCGAGCATAACACCTTGCTATCACAACATGAAGGCTAGTCTTGTCCAGCTTTTTGGAGGATGACAAGCTGCAGGATTGTCAAGTCTATGGAGAGGAATATACTCAGACTTCAAGTTGGTTGAAGCTAAACAATTAACTACCTATGGAGAGGAATATACTGTAGGTAGGTAAGTAAGTGTTCCAATATAATGAATGGAAGGAGTCCCACCTCAGACTTCAAGTTGGTTGAAGCTGAGGTGCAGTAAGGAAAAAACAAACTGCTAAGTGTCCGCTTTTGGATTATGTAATGCTGTGCTCAGGTGAACCACAACTAAGGTAAAAGTGATAAACTCCAACACAGCTGTTTGAGCAGATCTTGGTGGACAGATTTCATGGGCATCTGGTAGCTCTTGGATGATGGGTAGATGTTTATTGATCATGTACAATGCATTAATACAAGTTTGATATGTTATTTGACATGTATCTTCCAGGATAAGTAACTACCATGTATTGCTAGTCAAGCAGTGCTACAGGGCCTGGCACATCAGAGTCAAATTTTATAGCAGCAGCAGTGTGATTCCAGAGCACTTCCAAAGTCACCTTGAGTGCCACTATTGATGGAGGTTCCAAAGAGATATTGTGATTTTTCTCTCAGACAGTGTGCATCACACCAATGGCTCAATATCTCTGAATTTTCAGACATTTTCTAGTCTTCTTGGCTTAGATATATCATCACTTAGTTGTCTCAATAGATTCTGTTCTCTTTTCATTCTTCAAAATGCTGTATATGGTCAAAAAAAAGTACAGATAGTAGGTTCCTTCCCAAAAAGTCACAAATAGTCACAATAGTCACAAAAAAGTCAAAAAAAGTCACAAAAAGGCCAAAAATAGTAAAGTGTTAATTTCCTGATGACCATAATGATTTGCAAGCTGCATGAACCTGCCACTGAAAATGACAAGCAAGGCAAGATTGTCAAACAAGTCCCTCTCATGACAAGTTGGGATAGTCAAAAATGGTGTGGAGAGTCAAAACTAATAGTACAGATGATCAGAAAATAGTAGTATGGATAGTTAACATTGAAATTGAAACTACTAGAAATAGTTCTGGTGGCTATCTAGACATTTTTGACTCTCTGTGCATGTAAAAGTACGGACAGGCAAGGATAGACATTGGTTAATTTTCTGAGGTGAATCGTAAAATGGACAGAAAATTGAATGTGGATAATGGGCTATGGGCATCACAGGTTGAGAGAACATGAACATTTTGGGATCGCGGAGGTTGAGCATGAGACGAGAAATCATAATTGAGGAAATACTGTCATCACAAGAATGGGTGAGAATGAGCAATGCAAAGAGTAGAGAGGTGGGAAGGGGAGGATACGTTAGGTATGGTAAGGATGGGGCTGGGAGAAGTCTCACACGCTGGTAAACCCGGCAAGGAGCGATTTCGTTGGTGACTGATGAGCGGTAAGGACAAATTGGCAGGTCAAACCTGTAGCTAAAGAGGACACACCGTGGTGCCTACCTAGACAAGAAAAAGTTCAGAATAAGTGAAAGGCGATGCAGTGCAGCACATTACCAGAAAGGCAGCGATATTCGCGACATTGGCGCTGGTCATAAGTCTATCCGCATAGGTAGATCGGCACTAATCCATAACCAATTCGGCAAGAAACGACACAATACGCACCCGAAATACAATACACCTGTGCATGACGAACGACAAACAATCAGCATGCGTACATACAGGTCGAGAGACCGAAAGGGACGGACAATCGGACATTCATAGCACTCACCATCACGTATGATGACATCCGATAGTGTACGACGACCTAATCTTCCGATATGCAATGTTCTCCATAAGGTAAGTACGAACACGATGGCGTCGAACACCATCTGGCCGCTCCACGCAATCGCCATATCTGTGGATGCCATGAAGTGTATAATTTCCAAGGACAACAATGCGACGAACATTCAGCCCTGCCAACCGGGTGGCGAACTCATTTGTGGTGTCGAAAGGGGAAGCAGAGAGACCCACTGATCATAGGTAATGGGGACATTACATCCATAACGCAACGCAGGGGTTGGTACAGCCGGAGACGTATTCAGACGAGGGTGACAGAATAGCCCACTGACCATATCATCCAACATCGCCCATGAGGATATGAAATCATGATTATCATGGGTAGCTATGACGACAGGCATCACACTTACGCAGGCTATCCCAATGGCAGCCAGAGCAATCGAAACCAGGAAGACGAGCACTCTCCTGCTTTTCTGGTACAGAGCGTACACCCGAATGATCATGATGACTGGTCGCAATGTGAGGCACTGCCCTTGATGGAGTATGACACCGACCTGCTCCCACGATCTGTACAATTAGGATTGTGATTTGCTCGTAGACACCAGCCGCTTTGCAGCTACGGGAGGACATATTAGTTGCATGTAACACTTCCGATGAGCAGTCACTGACAACTGAGAGCACGGAATTATTCCGCATTAGACATCCACGAAAGACAAAGGTATCATGGTCACATACAGTACCATCTTGTACCCAACTTCGTGGCCAGAACGTACCCACCATTACAGGCATACGAGCCAAAATGGTGAGATAACGATTGGTGACAAAGAGTGCGAACATCCATGACCTGCGGGGTTTCGTCCAAAAGAAATCCACTTCTCTCCTCCATGTCAGTAGATAGTCATAACACAATATCACTGTGAGACAAGCGTGTGATCGTGACGTTGGTCATGTACAAACGGACACTCACTGCTTGCTACCAAGTCCGATACAGTGTGACTGTCGGATATGAGTGAATGTTCATATGTCGGGAAAGGTGATTGATCAAGCTCACAGTTGAAGGGGCATGAGAGTAGGCATGCGGCTGTTGAACCTTGAGAGTCAGAGAAGCTCATAGAATATATAAGATACGGCGCCGTGCATAGACCGCTGACCATTGCTTCCAGACCTTGGCGGGAAACTGTTCACATCATGATTCAGGGGATATAATTAACACCGGTATATACAACGGTGCCACCCAATATAATTTCACTTCCCCTCTTGCCGTTCATTGCCTGACATACGCACCCATATTCGTATTCGTATCAGATTGGGGAGAAATCAGAAAGACTGCGCCCACCTCGTTTGTTTCATTGATGCTAGACCAAACTTGTCGAGTTTGCTTGTCTGCAACTGTAGTTACTGTGGGACCGTCCCAAAAGAAGGGTTTTGCTGATGTCTACCTTACTGATCTGTATCTAATATGTTTGCACACTTCGGACAGACCTCGCGAGGTGAATGGCTTCGGGCGCAGTTCGTCCCAGTTCGAACGTGTCGAAGTGGGTCCTCGAAGTTGCCACTCCGGGCTCGAACTGAGTTCGGTTCGACAGCAACACTGACTCCCACCATATATCAGCGTGTTCCGCCTTCGGTGTTCGGAAATCCCCTCTCTCGACGACTCCTTGCAGCTGGAGTAACATGCTGGACCCGAAGTCTCATGAAGGATCTGGAGAGCGAACTCTTCAACTATACTACTGGGCGTTTCCTGCAAGTCTCTTACATCTTGTCTCGTCTGTGTCTAATTCATAATGTGACGTACTCAGTGCCAACGACGCCCTTCGCCTCCGAGAGCGTAGGCGCATCTTCGACATCCCCGGACTCTTTAAAATCATTGCTGAGGCACTCCATTGCAAGACTGAAGAGATCGTCGGCTTTCGAAAGCTCGGAGAGGGTGGCTTCAAACGTACCTTTCTCATCACCTTAGACACCGGCTTCCGGCTCATAGCGCGCATTCCGTATCCCCTCCTGATTCCCAAGGCGTACGCTCTCGCCAGCGAAGTCGCTACCATGGACTTCCTTCGTTCCAAAGGCCTTCCCATTCCCAAGGTCTACGCGTATTCCTCTACGCCAAAGAACGAGGCCGAGACGGAATATATTCTAATGGAGTACGTTGAAGGCACCGACTTGAGCCAGATATGGTTCGACCTCAAGAAAGATGAAATTATCTCACTTATGGGCCAACTCGCGAAGGTCGAGTCTACTATGATGTCCATCTCTTTTCCCGCTGGCGGGAGCATCTATTATGCCAGAGACCTGAAGAATCTGTCTAGGAACGAAGGCATCCCACTCGAGGAGGACGAGGGCACCTCACCCGAGAAGGAGCGATTCTGTATAGGCCCTGATGTATCGGTACCGTTGTGGTATGGGCGAAGGGAACAACTGGACGTATTCCGAGAACCATGTACTGCGCACTTCTCCTTTCTCTCCTACCTCTTCTCAACCAATCGATCGCCATAGATAAAGACGCCAAATCGGTGCTGGTCACGGGAGCCTAGAAAGAGCTCGTCCTACCTCGACCGGTTCGGCTCACCGAGGGCACCTTACCAACGCTTCCGAAGGGAGTACTATAACTACAAGAAGCAGCCACCGTCGGACCACGCCGAGAACCTTCATCGCTACCTCCGTCTCGCACCGTCTCTCGTGCCAGACGATGACTCCCTCAGCGCTTTCTGCATCCGCCACCCCGACCTCACCGACAGCAATCTCAAGGTTTCGACAGATTCCAGCGGCTTGCAGATCCTTAGCATGTTGGACTGGCAGCACGCCACTATCCTGCCCCTCTTCGTCCTCGCCGGTATGCCCGACGTCATCCAGAACGAAGAGGACGAAGTCTCTCGAAGGATGGTCAAGCCTAAACTACCGGACGACTTCGACAAGCTAGCGGAAGAAAAGCAAGAATGGGAGATGGAACTCTTCCGTCGTCGTCTTGTTCACTATCATTACATCGTGAGCACAGCGACGTACAACAGGATCCACCGTCAAGGGTTTTGTCTACCCGTTGAATGACTTTACGTCGCCGCATCTTCATTCATGCAACTGCTGCGTGGGAGGGTGAGACGATCAATTTGCTGGACTCCCTAATAGATATAGGTGTTTGGCTGGGAGAGTTTTGCGAAGGACGGCACACCTTGTCCGGTCGTGTTTACGGAGGACAAGATAGCTGCGGCGGTGAAGCTGTATGAGGCGCTGGCGAACTGCAGATATGGGTGAGAGGATGCTGAGGGACAATGTCGGCTGCGGGGAGGAGACTTGGGTGCCCGTCACTCAGTACGAGGAAGCCAAGGCAATCGGTCAGGACATAAAGCGGAGAACATTAGAGGCATTCGCGGAGGACGAAGAGACGACGGAGGAGGCATACGCTATGATCGAGGCGAACTGGCCCTTGGACGATATGGACGAAGAGTTAGAGGAGTACAAGTAAGGATCCAACTCTGTATACCTATTCTGCGATGCTATTGTCTATCTACTGTTGATACCGCTCAGGCTCTTTCGCAAGGACTGTCAACGGAAACTCCTTCACGTCGTTGACGTCGTTTAACCTCTTTAGCTCGCTGTTATCGCGAATGTTAAATGAGTCGCACCTGTCCACTTTTCAATGAATTATACTCGTCTGTTCTCCTTCGAAGAGCTTATATCTCGATTCTATCCTACCACTCGTTTCATTGGAATGGGACTCGACTCCAACTTTAAGGGACAGCAACAATGCAATATCTATTAGGCTCAAGGCCGAGTGCAGTCCCAGTCCCTTTTTTAGTGAAAAAGGGCGCTATCAGTCTATCACATATCTTCGTGCACCCAAAAGCACAAGGTCCTAATGACTTTGTATGGTGTGTTAAGGGGCGTTTTGCAACTCCGGGCAAGTCACCGATCCCGCAATCGATGCTCCTCGCGTATATACATCAAGGCTGATGAAATAACAACCAACGCGATGGGTGAGGCCAAGGCAATCTGATGAATTCTGCTCGTATCCTATGTAAACGGCATTTGGAGTGTGCACACCTTTGACAAAAGCCACTAAGCCAGCGCAGACATCACGCCATCGTCACCGTCGTCTCAACGCCAGGTAACCCTCGTGTTGTGGCAAATGCACTCGGATGTGATAGCGGAGGAAACGCAGCCACTGCTGGCCCGACAATAGATGGATCTCGAAGGTTCAACATCAACCTACTGATCATCGTCACTGAAATTCTGAGTGTGCACCGAACGCGCCATAATCAAGGTCATAACCTACACCAGCTGGATGTCGAGTAGAGGGAACTTACACGTTGGTTATGCCGGAAGCGACGTCTTTTATACCATCCTATCCGAGAGCGATAAAAACACTTTTGAACGGTACATGAGGTATTGTGACTTACATTTGCCAGCTAAGTTCAGCCGTGTCGATAAAGTGTCCGAAAAGAGTGCGATTCCTGAACTCACCAAAAGCGTAACGATGTTCCCTATATTCACAACGGACATCACTCTATCCACTTTGTCAGCATGCGCATACGACGTCTCAGTCCGGGACCCACGCGAAATATAGGCAACCTAATCATACACGCATCAAGACCGTATTTTGAGGGGGATAATCAAGGATAGACCCACCGTCTCGCAACAACACATCCGATATACTTCTCTTCCCTGGTATCCGGGAATACACCGATCTCCACAGTGTCAGTCCAAAGACGACTACGTCAAAAAGCAACTGTCCGCCCCATGCCGCCGCCATATCTACGAGTCACAATGATGCACCGTTGAAGATGCGGCCAGATAGGAATCGAATTGTCGTCAGAAATCGCCATCCGCACAAGGTAAGCCGAGTCACGTACTCAATCCCCTATTGCACATCAGTGCTTCAATACCCGATGGATCCACGACACACGAAGAACGACAACTTACTGGTCGGAGGTGAGAAACCCCTTTCCAGGACAACCGATCGGAAGCTCCTGTGTTGATGCCAGAGCAGCAGAGGGAAGAAGAGGATGATGAAGACAAAGCCCACTATCCGTCCAAGCATGTCAGCAGCCAATCATCGATCAAGACAATCCAACGATTGATATCGAGCAGAGTGGACTCACGGCGCCTACGGCGATCGCACCCACTACCACAAATAAGAGCACAGCCAATACATGCCGGCTTCTTTCGTATAGTGCATATACGCGCATGATCATGACAACTGCAAAGATTCATCGATCAAGATAAAATGAGGAAGAGCAGATGTACGCGACGGTGCATACGTACCTGCACAGATCATTTGGACGACGATGACTGTCGCTCCATTGTATAGGAGAAAAGGATTGCACCTGCAGATGGCATCAAACGAAGGCTGAATCCATCATGAGTCTGAAACCATGACAAGGTGTCCTCACCACTACGTCAATACGAGCAAGAGGGGTTGAGCCGTAAATGACGGGCACGACACCACAAACCACGCACACTATATCTCGAACCAACACTTGGAGACCAAAAGTAATAAAGCGCCGATGGCACATGGCCTAGAACAGCAAGGTATCGATTGGCAATGAAAAGCACAAAGGGCCATGATCGTCGAGGTTGTTTCCAGAATAATTGGATTTCCCTACTGAACGTGAGCGCGTAGTCGTAATAGAGGATCGCTGTGCGAGGGTGATGAGTGTTGTAGGTTGAATGGGGGGGAGGTATTGTGGTAAAGAGAATGTCGGGAAAGGCAGAATAGGATAGGATAACTTACAGAATTGAACGACATGGAGAGATGTCCCGATGTCTCTAGCATTTAGGAAAGCATCAGCCCCCCATGAACATGGGCCAGAGAGTCGCACTTCAATGGCAAAAGAAACCACTTACAATGCCATTGAATCTGTGAACACTGTTTACGGGATCGTCGATGTCGCTAGAGAACCAAACTGGAGATATAAGTAATACTGCGTGATTGATATCGATACGCACCACAACAACTGAGACAAACCAGCCTGTCAGGGCGCCCATTCACATCAAGCTGCCATGGTAAGTACATATACTTCATCCTCAGGTTCTTCCAGCACTGGTTGTTGCACGCTATCGGGCCATCGTTATGTAAAAGCACGCGTGTTTTTGCCGTGCCTAAGAGTAAGACAGGTACATACTAGCTGAGTCCCGCCTTGTTGACGAAGTTGTTTAGGTGACCGGTCGATACAGCCATCTGCGGTACCTTATGATTCCTGGGAACGTGTTGCAATCGTCGGCGTAGTGCGCCGAGGTGCCTGGTTGGTGACCTTTTCCTCTGTCTAACCTTACTTGGGTGCAACTTGAAGAGCATCGTCATTTAGACCAGACCGGCGTACGTACCTGCCAATTCTTTATACATACAATCAACTCCCTCGGATAGGCAGGTGGGTATGGGTTATGAGAGAGTATGGGAATTTGAGAAATGGAAAAATGTATGGGTTATTTATGGTATGGGTTGGGAGGGAGTTGACTGTATCAACAAGTCGAGTTCAGAATCATCGACGTGATGGCAAAACCGGTGCCGGCTATTTGGTGCGTTTCATCGATCGTCTTCCGCTGAGTCTCTGGTTCGCCTAGAGGAGACTACACTTCTAGTGGGCAATGAACAAAAGAAAGAAAGAACAAAGGCTTGCAACAAATGATACCGAGGCACCCCCTTTGATAATTGTACGCGTTCGAAGGCTATGTCTTTCAAAAAGAACATGGCGCCGTCGGATCATTCCCCGGATCAAACTCCTTATTGCCCACCTCTAAGATTACTCCAGTATACATTTGGTATACATACAGTATTAGGTATCCTCTGTGAACCGCAAGCAGTACCGCCTGGAGCATATTGTAATCAATATAAATATTAAGTATGCTTGCCCCATATCCCCTCGAAAAATTACTTTGTGGTGCATATGGCCAGGAAATATGAACGCACGGAACTGGAAAATCCCTGTCGGACTCATGATATATGTGTCATCGCTATCCCCTTCAGCTTCCGCTGCAGCTCTATCCCTGGCTCAACACCAGCTGCATTGTGGCAACCCCCCATTGATTCATCACCATGATATCCCACACACCCACCTACAGGGTGACAAGGCCTTGATGTATGTGGACATGAACATGACCATCCCGCTTCCATAACTGTCGTCAAGAGCATTGGTGAATCGTAATATGAACAGAAATTTGATGAATGGTCCATGGGCGTCGCAGGTTGAGAGTACATCAAGATTTTGGGATCACGGAGGTTGAGCATGAGGCGAGAAATCATAGTTGAGGAAATGCTGTCATTACAAGAATAGATGAAAGTGGGGGTGCAGAGAGTAAAGAGGTGGGAAGGGGAGTATGTATGTGCGTTAGGCATGACAAGAATGGGGCTGGGAGAAGCCTTACACGTTGGTAAACCCCGCAAGGAGCGATTTCGTCGGCGACTGATGAGCAGTAAGGACAAATTAACAGGTCAAACCCGTAGCTAAAGAGGACACACCGTCGTGGCTACCTAGACAAACAAAAGTTGAGTAAATGTGAATGGCGACGCACTGCGGCACGTTACCAGAAAGGCAGTGATATTTGCGACATTGGCACTGGTCATAAGTCTATCCGTGTATATCCATCGGCACCATTCCATTACCAATTCCGCAAGAAACGGCACAGCACGCACCCGAAATACAACGCACCTGTGAACGACGAACGGCGAGTTATCAGTACATGTGCATCCAGATCGATAGACCGAAAAAAAAAACAAGCAGACATTTGTAGCACTCACCATCACGTATCAAGACATCCAATAGCGCGCGGTGTCCTAATCTTCCGATACGCAACGTTCGCCATAGGGTAAGTACGAACACGATGGCGTCAAACATCATCTGACCGCCCCACGCAATCGCCATGTCTGTGGATGTTAAGAGGTGTGTGATATCCAAAGACAACAATCCGACGAACGTTCAGCCCTGCCAACCAAGTGACGCACTCATTTGTGGTGTCGAAAGGGGAAGCAGAGAGACCCACTGATCATAGGTAATGGGGACATTACATCCATAACGCAACGCAGGGGCTGGTACAGCCGGAGACGTATCAGACGAGGGAGATAGAATGGCCCACTGACCATATCATCCAACATCGTCCACGAGGATATAAAACACGATCATCATCCGTAGACATGACGACAGGCATTACACCTACACAGCCTACTCCAATAACAGCTAGAGCAAATGAAATCAGGAAGAGGACTACCCTCCTGCTTTTCTGGTACAGAGCGTATACCCGAATGATCATGATGACTGGTCGCAGTGTGAAGCACTGCCCTTGATGGAGTATGACACATACCTCCTCCTATGATCTGTATGATTACGATCATGATTTGCTCGTAGACACCAGCTGCTTTGCAGCTACGGCGGGATGAATTAGTTACCTGCAAAACTTACAATGAGCAGTCACTGACAACTAAACGCACGGAATTAGACATCCACGAAAGACAAAACGCATTATGGCCACACACAGTACCATTTTCTCCCCAACTTTGTGGCCAGAACGTACCCACCATTGCAGGCATACGAGCCAAAATGGTGAAATAACGATTGGCGACAAAGAGTGCGAACATCCATGACCTGCGGGGTTTCGTCCAAAAGAAATCCACTTCCCTCCTCCATGTGAGCAGATAGTCATAGCACAGTATCGCTGTGAAACGAGCATGTGATTGTGACGCTGGCCGTGTACAAACGGACACTTACTGCTTGCTACCATGTTCGATACGGAAGCGACCTCCCTGTCGGATGTGAGTCAATGTTCACATGTCGGGGAAGGTGATTGACGAGCTCACAGTTGAAGGGGCATGAGAGTGGGCGTGCGGCTGTTGAAACTTGAGAGTCAGAGAAGCTTATAGAATGGATATGTATAAGATACGGCGCCGTGCATGGACCGCAGATTATTGGTTTTAAACTTTAGTGGGAAATTATCCAAGTCGGAAGATATATATTGGCACCGGTACAACGGCGTCATCTCTCCGAAAGTTCGCTTTCCCTAATTTGACGTTCGTTGCTGTACACACGCAGCTGTAAGTATTCGTATTAGATTAGGGGGAAACTAGACGGCACCCACCACATCTGTTTCACCGTGCTCCGAGCCCGAGCCGCATTACTCCTTGACTTTAAATCATGAGAATTCCCGCACCCAATGCAGCTGAACGTTTGTCCTTAGGGCGCCAAGCATTTGTTACTCCCCGCAAGAGAGTATCGGTG
Source organism: Pisolithus orientalis (assembly GCF_024613125.1). NCBI lineage: Eukaryota > Fungi > Basidiomycota > Agaricomycetes > Boletales > Pisolithaceae > Pisolithus > Pisolithus orientalis. Next base: position 310,812 of record NW_026260815.1, on the reverse strand, counting down.
AAATTGAAGGACTCCATTCCTGGCTACGAAATGACCCAAACAAGAGAAGTGGAGAACATGAACATCCGAGATTTCGAGTATCCTCTAATATTCATCTCAGTCATTGCCATTGATTTAGAATGTGCAGTAGGAGACGGATGTGAAAACTTTGCACAAATGACATAGCAGCGCAGCATCGAGGCTTGCGTCGCCTGGGACTTGATCATGTAGCTTGAGGCTGAAACAACTGCGATCATAGGACTCGCACAGCACCACTGTCACGGACCATTTTCCAATATCTATCTAAAGAGTGTGTATACAACAACATGAATGCCGGAGGCTGGCAGCAAAATGATTACTAGTAGAGGGATAGGATATAATACAATTGTCCATATCATGCCCCATCCCACCCCAACGCGACTTCTCCCGTCGTCTAATGAACTATCTCATACTTGGATTCCGCACAGATCTCCAATCTACCCCCGCAAACGGCTCTTCCTGCAACAATAATCGACGCATCCGACTCGATCCCGCGATCGAGTCGATGTCTAATAGACTGATATTCACCTCTGTATGCAGAGGGTATGGTCAGCAATGCTACAGATATGATTAGTTGACCCGAGGACGACGTTGGCGTTGGCGATTTGTATCAAAGCCAAGGCTAGCACCAAGTTTCCAACGTCGTTCCCCACGCTAATACCAGCCCCAGGCGCCAGCACTGGCGTACGGAAAGTGGAGGGGGACAAGAGAAATCGGACGCGCACTCACCCTTCCCTTATTGGATCCCTCAAATTCAACATTAACCTTGATATCAGAGCCGCACACAGCCTGATATCACCAAAATCCCCAGAAAAGGTCACATACAACCCAACACAGCAATCCAGATCACGGCGATCAGATCAGACCAGATCAGATGAGGCCAAAACACAAAGGTAACAATCAGTATGAAACATGGCGCGAACGAGCTAAACTTGCATATTCGTAGGGCTTGAAAGGACCGATTTCATATTAGGCTATCAATCGTTCATAAAAGATGTGTGAGTTCGTCGTTCGTTGTCGATTCTGGAAGTGTGGCTCACCCGCCCTGCCTAGAAGAGCTCATCAGCTGTCATGACAGCGGGAGAGAGGTGAAGAGGTAAAGGGAAAGGGAAAAGGGATACTCACGATAAAAATAATGATGTTTGCCACATTGATGGTAGTCATCACACTTCCGAACATCGAGCATCAGATACGTTCCATCTCGTTTCAACCAAATCAACTCACGCGAAGTACATTGCGCCTGTGTACGTCCGTAGAACCAGCATTGATATGGACGTTAAAAAACGACGCACCGTCACGCAACAAAATATCCACTAATGACCTCTTGCCCATCGATTCCATGCGCAACAGCTTCCACGTCGTCAATACGAAGACAGTCGCATCGAAGATGAGTTGTGTGCCCCATGCAACGGCGTAATCTGCGCATGCATCATCATGATTAGAACATGTCGCTCGTACGTGGGAATCGGCGGATTTAGGTTGGGAGGGGGCATTCGTAGAGGGAATGGGCATATTACTTACGAAGCGATCTAGGTAGGAATCACGTGCAAATGAGATCCAGCTAGTTAAACCGAAAAATCTAATCGAAGACGAACTGCTGTTGAGAGATGAAACGAAGACACCCATGGCCTTGCACGGGCGCCGCAGGAAGGGAAGAATTAGAATTGACAAGGAGTGCCCACTGACACTCGTACATGAGCATCCCTGTCGCTACATAAAAATGAAACAACACGATCACACACCAATGCGACTCCTGCACCAATCCCTATGAACGAGAGGAGGAAATACAAAACTCGCCGACTTTCGCCGTACATAGCGTAGACGCGTAGTGTCATGACGACTTGGAGGAAGAAGTCAAAGTGTTGATGAAGGACTAGAGGTTCGGAGGACTCACTGGAACCCGTGAGCTGGACGATTCCCATCGTGAGTTGGTCTGCTAATAGCAGACTATCGCACCTATACCAATGTCAGGGTTGGGGGAGCAAGAGGTTTCGTGGACGCAACCGACAACTAAGTAGATGATGAAAAAATGACCAAAATCGGCAGCTAGGACAAACATACGGGGCTGTAAGGTCCGAATTTTGACGCAAGAAAGTTAGCAGTAAATGACGGTGGCACGCGACCCAGCAGTGTAATGTATCGATTGGCGAAGAAAAGTAGGAATGCCCATGATCGACGAGGTCTCGACCAGAACAATTCCACCTCATCTGCGAACGTAAGCACGTAGTCGTATAAGAAGAGCGCTTAGGGTAGACGCATGATCGATGAACAAAAAAAACGGCTGATTGAGGAATCAAGTCTCACTGTAGGCTACGATATTGAGAGCTGTGGCGACGTTGCTGGTCCATGGACGTTAGTTCGTCCGGCGACTCGAGTAGGAGGAAGTTTACTCACAACTGAGGCATTGACAGTGGTGGGGCATGTAAATGGGACAGCCCAAAGGAGGAGGGTACAAGAACCAGATCAGGTGGGTTCTTTTATGACAGAAATAAATATCAAATATCAGAGTGGAACTTGGGATGACGATTTGAAGCCGCAGCAGGTTGTCGAGAAGACATACTTAAAACTCACATGAACACGTATGTACCTGTATGTACGTACCTCCGACGCCGATGAACCTCCGAGGGACGACGGTACAATACGGCTGGCATGAATATATTAGACAGGGTTGCGTGCCTTCCAAGATACACTCCGTGTTCGATGCTACGGGCGTCAATCAGGGGATAATAATCTGAACCTGGACCTTGGCAAGTAATCGACTTAGAGTGACTGCTCCCCAACACGCACGAACAATTGTCCCCTACTTGGGTAAGCCAGATGGATCAGGAAAAGTCTCATGGACTGGGTGTTGCGAAGGGGGGGACGCGACAGATACTGGCAGCTACAGGCAGGTGCTTCATAGTTCGGGCATGTCGGAAAGCCGAAGAGCGGAAGCCTATAAGTACATATTACATAATATTAATTTGTACGATATGATGACTGTACATATATAGCAAGGTGAATGATCGAATAAACAATGAAATTTGAATAGGCTGCACCTTGTTGAAGACATGACGCGTTGCAAGAAAGTGGCTCGCCATGTCCACCTAGCACTGTGTATCATATTTTGGTTGAGAGGAGTCTACGCAACAACCGGTTATCGTTGAGTCGGGGCTCGTCGGACCCGACCAGCGCTTGAAGAACGTCCTCCAGCGATGTCGACGGGATATATCAGGATAGATAGGCTATTGATTTAGGCATTCGAAACATTGCGTAGACATCCACACCGTGCATGCCTTCAAGATCTACAATCCAAGGGAATGATCTCAAGGCTTCAAATGCGGATGATCAATATCCAACAATCGGTTTCGGCCACATAACGCTGTTCCTGGAGCCGACGGGACGCAACCGGCGCCGGACGACGGTAAGCAGAACCCTTTGGCATGCGACAAGCACTGCAAACCGTAAGTCGCGGTGTACTAATATGTCCTTCAATTTATACAGTGACTAAAACCAAGCACACGACATGTTGACGAATGTGTGTATAATATTAATCTGTCAGTGGTCAGCGAGCCCCGGAACTCACGCGGAGTCCAACAGCGGCGGTACATACTGACAAGTTGTACATTGTGGACCTTGTCCCTGGCGGCGACACGGTTGCGGCTGTGCTTACTTACCAGGGATGCGATAATTGATGATCGATGATCGGGGGGTACTGTCGCAGCCTCACTTTGTTTCGACACGACCAACCGCCTAGCTATGTCTTTCCCCAAGCCTGATGCCCGTTGGGGGAAGATACGGAGCACATCTCCTTCAACGGCCACGTTCCTCCGTGTATACGTGATATGCAACCGGAGCGCCCTACCTAGAAAATACAGGCTGCTCGTGGCAACACTGGTTCATGATTAGGTCGCGTTATGTATTTGGCGTTTGCCAAGCTCATCCACAAAATTACAATGCTGAGCACTGAGCGGGTATGACACTCTGTTTCTGAGAATTGCACGGCGGCCGGTCTACCGGCGGCGCCTTGATTTCCTTCGGGCCGGGACGCCTTTTAACGACGTGTGTCCTCCTCCTTCTCGATCCCTCTCTTGTGAAAGCTGATACTGTCATATATCCCCTTAAATGGTACGTTTAGTCGTACTAGTGCACTGCAGAAGAGATTAGCAAAGCAGATTTAGCACTCACCAAGTTCGAAAGCAATCCCGAACCGTGACTCTATGCATCCGTAGTTTGCACGACGGCGAAGGCCTGCTGATGGCAGTGGCGATACGCGATACCTATCCAGTTCCGACCCAACTCGTCCGAGTCGGGCTGACGTTAGCTGTGCCATTCAAAAAAACTTCGCTGAATTGACCACGTTGATATCGTCCTGTTGGTCGAGTCTGGCAAGTTTTTCTAGGTTTGCGTCATCCAACCACCTCGCATGTAAGTGTGCGGGATGGTTGATTGCGACGTTTACAAATGACGCTCTATATCTATATCGAATCACCTTCCCCGAGAGAGTTCAGTAAGGATAATGGACACATGGGAACAGAGGTATAGACACGATCTCCGACGGCCCTGAATAAAGTCGTCCCAGGCATATACCAACGTCACTACGAGACACCCTACTTTTCCACTTCTAATTCATGTGTTTTGAAGGCAAGTAATATATGGTTATCGTCGCTCGAACGGCGCCGCAGATCTGAGGGCAGGACATGTCGGGTTGTACGTACATATGTACTTCTGGGCCTCCGGCGCCCCCTTTCAAGGTATATCACCATGACACACTATCCGCTCCCACATGGTTTTTGCCCCTGAGTGAGTTTGAGACCCATTTAGGTGTCTGCAAACCATTTCCTGCAAAATTACCTTGATCACAGTTCGATTGGCGAGGGCCCTTTGCGATCTCTGCGCCAGACGTTCAGAGCTCATCAACGGACGTCCTACAAGATCGTGAAGCTCGTGAATCAGATACTAAGCATTGGTCTATTCGTACAGTGCGTTTCGTGATATACATGCATAACGTGATCTAGCATTCATATCTGAGTGGGCGCCCACCGACAAGGCGCAGCAACGAATAACGAAGAAAGTAAACAAGAAAAGCGGCGGTATAACAGGAATGCGAAGCAGCTGCACAGAAGCGCACAACGCAAAGATGACAGGCGGAGAACACCAACAAGTGTCGTGCCTTTAGCATACGAACGATAGATGGCCTGATTTTTATGGTCCGTACTCTGAAGGACGTATGTCGGGCGTAGTCGTGATTAAAATACTGCCAGGTATTGCATCACGAACTGGAAATGGACGTGACGCGCTTGGCACGAGAGATACGGTTTGCAGGGAAGGATCGGTCCATTCGGATGACTCGTCTCGCGCCACGTACCGAGGCGGATGGGTGAAATATGTGCCGAGGAAGGACTCAAGTCCTGCCTCCTCAAGCACCCTCTCATGTGCTCTTGATAACTGCAACGACAACCCCTGCCGTTACGCCAATCGCAAGGACAAGAATGAGCAGCGCCCAAGCACACCGCTTCGCCCACCTGATCTCAGCCACCCTCATCATGCATATCAATTCCTGGCGAGCAGCTTCTGGTTTGGTGGGCTCGAAATCGGCAGGAGCGTGGAGTGGCGAGAGGAGAATCATAGCCCCGAGGATCCAAAACGGGGGGAACACTGATGTAGAATGTGAGTTACGTGTAATGTAAGGAGAAATGCAGGGGATAAACTTACAAAATCCGAATTTGAACAGGTACATTGCGAGCGTGGCAGGTTCGCCGGCTGCCACGGTATATGCTGGCAATTCAGCACCGTCCACGTAAGGAGGGGGAGCTTCCCCATTCATAGCAATCACACCCACGCGAGAAGATACAGACGGGTAGGCATCATGTCTGCTCTCTCTTGTAGCACGTGGACGCGTGATACCGAAGAAGTCATCGATGGGGTCTGAGGTGGGGGCCGTCTCGTCTGCAGGAGCAGGTGTGTGTGTCGGTGCAGCAGCCGAACGGGCTTGTTCGGGAACAGCTGGTAAAGGTAAAGGTGTGTGGTACCCAGTGATCGTCTGCGCCTCGACATCAGTATCCATCGAGGTCTGCGAGATACCACGCCAGTGACCGATGACGGCAGAAATACGAGAGACTGCGTTGGTGTTGGCGTTCATGTTGGTGGATGATAATATCGAAGTAGATGAGATTGCGAGGTGGATTCGAGGCTGGTGGGGATCGAGGAGGGCATCGTTGGCCCTTGATATATACCCGCCCAGGGCTTCCACCGTCGTAAAGCAATCACACAAAAAATGACAGGACTGGCAATCGAAGCTCAAAATTACCCTTTATGGTAAGTAGACCAGCAGCCCAAAAAGGCGAAAATATCGCTACAGTCACTCATTCCGTCGTTCCTCGTCGCGTCTTTCAGGTTGTGAGACATATGACAGCACGAAAGCCCATGTGTATGAAGAAGTCCGCTAGATTTGTGAACGGACGCGTTATATCTATATCGAGACACGGGGATTGCAATCAGTTCCAAAGCAATCATACACTCGGCAACTCAAAAATACCAAATATGGTATATCTTGTACTTTGCGATTGCCGCCAAGCTAACAGGCCTGTGTAACCTCTCTTTCTCAACTCCTATTTCTGCGACCCACACGAATTCTGGCAGCCGGCGAATACTAGATGGGACTGCTCGAAGGGCTTCGTTGGTCTAGGAAGACCACTAACATCTCACCTACGGATACGGTGGTGTTGTGAGTGTAACGATACCATCTTCGACGACGCGGTAACATTGAGAGTGAAATTAGCATCGTAGGTCCTTCTGGCTCAGGAAAGAGTCGGGTAATACCAGCGCTCAGTAATTCATTGCTATCGCTTATTCTGCATTCGTCTGTTGCCCGCTCCAGTTTATGGATATCCTCTTGCAAAACGCAAACGTTCGTGCCGTTCGTAACAACAAAGGCCAGAGACCTGGCACTACGGAAGTTTATGCGGAAAGGTGCCGTTTCGAAGGGATGCCGAGTGACATCGTTCTTGTGGACACGCCATCATTTCACACGTACGAGGACCCGGATGGCGAGGAAACCTTGAAGAAATGGATGGATTCAAGGTAAGATGCTATATTGTTCCAGAATGTGGATAACCTATCATGTCAGGTGCACGAAGTGCAAAAGAGCTGTAATCCTATACACGCATGACATCGCATCGAACCCACACGACGAAAACTTGGTCATCTCGAGGCATCTCGAGGCCTTCAGACGTACGCTTCCTCGAAATCTCACTGTTGACACTGTTCACGTCGTTCCAACTATGGCTTTCGGGGCAAAGTTACCTGTCGAGAAGATTAGTGTTTTAATGGACACGACTCCAAAGTCCAGGCGGACGATGTAGGCGCAACAATGTCCAGGACGCCGTTTAACGGAAGACCCGAAGTTGCATGGGACGTTGTACGGGAACTCTTGAATCATTGCGAGGAGAGAGAATGGAAGAATTTGGGTGCAACAATCGAGGTCCAGAAAACCAGATTAGAAGCTGACCTTCCAGGTCAACCCGAGCACTATGTGGCTCTTGTCAAGCATGCAGATCTTCTTCTTCAACGGTACCAGAGCCAGTACTGGCACTTGTACGGGGAGAAAGAGCGGAAAGATGATTTGGACGAGATCATCACCCTTAGGCGAAAGGGTGTTGGAGTGTGTTCCCTCAGAACATCCAGACCACCGTTCAGCCGTCGTCAGTCTCGCCGATATCCTTTCTGAACGTTTCGTAAGGGAAGGAAGGAGGAGGGATTTGAGCGAAATAATTACCCTACGACGTGCTGCGTTGGAACTCTCTCCTCCAGGGCATGAAGGACGCCTTGAATCTCTCGTCCACCTGACAGGATTACCTGGTTCGGCGCTCCAGGCTGGACGATGAATTAGACTGATTTGACGGAAATTATCACCCATCAGCGTGCTGTGTTGGAGCTTACTCCTTCAGGACACCAGCAACGCTTCGCGCATCTCGTCAACCTAGCGAATAGCCTGGACCAACGATTCCAGAGAGAGGGCATTACCGCCGATTTAGAGGAGATTATTCCTCTCCGACGAGCTGCGTTGGAATGCTCCCCTCCGGCGCCTTCCGATCAATGCATATCTCTGATCAACCTTGCGAACTGTCTTCGCGAGAAAGTTGAAACAGTGGGTGGGATAAAGGAATTAAATGAGGCCATCGCACATGCTAGTACTGCATTGGCACTCTCCCCTCCAGGATCTTACAGCTCTTCTCGTGATTGTCTTGCGAGCTGTGTCGAGCTGAAGATCCAGAATATACAGGCTCGGACAGGGGGGGCAAGCTCCCGCTCGTCCAGTAGTATCAAAGAAACAATCTGGAAGATCGTCGGCGAAACCGTCAAGAGTATTCCGTTACGATTACTAAACACCCGCACTGGAATACTGTGTAATCGGGTTGCGCAGCTATCCAATTTCGAGGGTAGCCGCGAATACAAGCAGCTACTTGCATCGGCCTCCAAGTATAATGGCCAGGAACTAGAAGCACTCATCCGGAAAGCAGTTATTTCCTTCTTTCAATTCGTCACACTATCTCACAGGTGGGGGGATGACGAACCCTTGCTACGCGATATCGAAGGTAGAAATGTCTATGGGCTGGAGGATAAAACTGGTCTCCCAAAGCTTCAAAAATTTTGCCTCCTTGCCCTCAAACACGAATATGTGTGGGCGTGGAGTGATACATGCTGCATTGATAAGGAAAGCAGTGCGGAAGTGCAAGAAGCCATTGGATCTATGTTCTTCTGGTATCGCCAGTCGGCACTGACGATCGTGCACCTTTCCGATGTATTCGACAAGTCATCGTTCACTGATAGCGCCTGGTTCAAACGGGGTTGGACTCTCCAGGAATTGCTGGCTCCCCGTGTGGTCTTGTTCTACACACGGGACTGGTCGCTCTACATGAGCTGCAGATCTTCGAATCACAAAACAGACAGTACCGTACTCAAAGATCTCCAAAAGGCATCAGGGATAGGAGAATGGCATCTTGAGAACTTCAAACCTGGGATGGACGATGCACGATCAAGGCTCCAATGGGCATCGGGACGTCGTACAACCAGACCGGAAGACGTTGCCTACTCGCTTTTCGGAGTTTTCGATCTCCATCTACCAGTCCTGTACGGCGAGTCTGCAGATAAAGCTCTCGGACGACTCTTGGCGGAGATTATTTCACAGTCGGGAGACGTCTCGGTTTTAGATTGGGTCGGAGAGGCATCGTCGTTCCACAGCTGTTTCCCTGCCAACCTCACACCATACCAAACAATGCCCTGTGCACGTTCAACTCCGGGAGACCTTTCCGGTAGCGAAGAGGATCTCGAAAGCGCACGGAAATTGTGGAGTAGCCTTGCCGACCTGCCCTCTCCCTCGATTCATCAATCACACGCTCACGTTGACTTCCATCGTCCACAAGGTTACTGTGATCAAACCAGCAGGAACGCCGGGCCCTCAGACTCACACGTATGAGATCCACGCATCGGGTCTAACGCCCTTCCAGCTCACATTGTCCGAGTCGCTCGGGCTCTGTAAAGGTCCCGACGCCAAGTTGACATACATTCTTGTCCGTCCTTGGCACTCCAAGTCGCTTGATGTGCTCGCGAGCGACGACACGCATGCTCCATTGAAGTTGTTACAGCAGCTCGCGCAGCCATTCAATGCGCTCCTGCTAGTGAAATCCCGTGGTAGACAGTACAAGAGAATTGCAGCTGATTGCACAATCAACTGTCGTACCCAGGATCTGCCTAGGTATCACTAATTGTGAAATTTTGACCCTCGATATCGTATAAGTTATGTCAGGCTATTCTCCTGTCATTACACATTGTTTCTTCTAGGAACAGATCTCACTATGTATCTAATACCAGCGCCTATGCGAACGACTTTGCTTTTATGCCCCACGCCACGGGGGACGATAGTCGGCGTAGTCGTGATTAAAGGTACCGCCAGCTATGCTTCAAGAGTAGGAGCGTGACGCGCTTAGGGCGAGAGATACGTATTGCGGGTAAGGCGACGTAGCACACCGGAACGTCACTTGACATGGGAAGTGGCGGAGGGAGCATTGCGACCGAACAGGGGTCGATCCGTTCAGATGACTCGTTGCACGCCAAGTACCGAGACGGGCGCGCGGGCGGGAAATAGCGCAGAGGAAGGATCAAGTCCTCCCCCCTCAAGCACCCTCTCACGGGCTCTTCACAACTGCAACGATAACCCCTGCCATTATGCCGAGCACCAGCACAAGAACGAGCAGCGCCCAAGCACACTGTTTCGCCCACCTAATCTCTGCATCCCTGATCATGCGTATCAATTCCTGGCGATCGGCCTCAGGTTTTGTGGGCTCGAATTCAGCAGGAGCGTGGAGTGGCGAGAGGAGAATCACAGCACCGAGGATCCAAAACGGTGGAAATACTGGTGTGGGATGTGAGTTATGTGAAATCTAAGGAGGCGAATGCAGGGGTGCACTTACAAAATCCGAATTTGAACAGGTACATTGCAAGCGTGGCAGGTTCACTGGGCACCACGGTATACGCTGGCAACTTAGCACCATCCACGTAGGGAGGGGGAGCTTCCCCATCCATAGCAATCACACCCGATACGCGAGAAGATACGGACGGGTAGGAATCGTGTCTGCTCTCTCTTGTAGCACGTGGACGCGTGATACCGAAGAAGTCGTCGATGGGGTCTGAGGTGGGGGCCGTCTCATCTGCAGAAGTAGGAGTGCGTGTTGGCGTAGTGGCTGAACGGGCTTGTTCAGGAACAGCTGGCAAAGGTAAAGGTGCACGGTATCCAGTAATCGCCTGTGCCTCAACGTCGATATCCAGCGAGGTCTGTGAGACACCACGCCAGTGGCCGATGGCGGTAGAAATACGAGAGACGGCGTTGGCGTTGGCGTTCATGTTGGTGGATAATAACTAGTGTTATCGAAGTAGACGTTGTCGATGAGATTGCGGGGTGAATTCGAGGCTGGTGAGGATCGAGAAGCACATCGTTGGCCCTTGATATATACCCGCCCAGGGCTTGCGCCGCCGTAACGCAATCACACCAGCGATTGCCTGTGAACCCACAAAAAAAAAGATGGCTGGCAATCACAGCTCGAAATTACCATGTATGGAAAGTAGACCCACAAGCCAAAAAAGGCGAAAATGTCCTTGCAAGCCACTCATTCCATCGTTCCTCATCGCATCTTCCAAATTGCGAAACATACCACAGCACCAGAGCCTGTGTGTATGAAAATATCCGCAGGACTTTTGGATGAAGGCAGTATATCGACGTGGAGGGATTGCAATCGGTTCCAAAGCAATCATCACCCGCCAACTCAGAAATACCAAATATGGTATATCCTGTACTCTGCGATTGCCACCATCAAGCCCGTCACGGTTCCTGGCAATCCATCCCTTGATTGTTGCTTGATTGCCCTCACGTCATTTGCCACTAAGTTCAAGAGCTACACACCACGAAGTACGGTTGGTACTGAGCGTGTACGTGACTCAGTCGCTCGAAAGTATTGAACGTTTCACTAAACTGGGGCTCAATCGAACAAAGCCTTCGAACCTACTGTGTCATCACTTGGTCTATATAGGGTCGAGAGCTAATCGCTAGCAGTCAGCAAGTAAATGATTCTTCGGTTCGGACTGTCGATTGAGTCAATTCGTCGGTATGACCCACGAGACGTTCTTGGGTAAAGTTAACACCTCTGTCGTTCATAGTAAGTTGCAGGCTTGCACCTGTGAGCGCATACCCCGGAAACGAAAGATCCCCCCGTAGCCAAGTGGCTTTATTTCTCTTGTGTCCTACGAGGGTGCCCAGTTACGAAGTAGTATAGCGACTGTCTCCATTTCCTTTTGCTCGACTCTCCACCTACCTGTGAGTTTGGGAATGTTGGTGTCGGACACGTAGGACGAAACTGCCTCATGTTGACAGAGAATCGTGGGAATGCTCCGGTCGTTATAGGATGCTGCAGGTTCACTTCGAGATACATAACGCAAAGGTAGGATAAAGCATATACATCTTCGAGCGATCCGACTTACACAGCTGCCCGAGTCAAGCTAATGTTCTCTTCACCCAAGTATCGCGTGTAGACGAACGGCCAATTTAATAGGTGCGTAGGATGGGATTGGTGCCACGGGACCGACGCACCCGGCGTTCCTTTTCGATTCATGAGGTATAGTCGAAAATGGTCAGTATCACCGACATCGTTTTAGCAATGCTTAGGGCCCGAACAGTAGTGGAATTTCTGCTTCCTTATGCAAAACATATACAAACCAACTCTGTGTGGAGTTCAGCAGACTTCTAAGTTGATAATTGTGGACTATCTGCAACTGTGGTGTTTACTGATCAGGTGATGAATCACAGCTACCATGTATGCATAATATGATATGCCACCTCGACAAACCAACCTTTATCACAGGCTAAACCATTCTGTGTCCCCAACTTGCCACTCACATCAACTTCACAGCAAGGTGGAAGGTAGGGGTTCTGGGTCAAAAGGAAAGGCTCTGTCAATCAGTTTGAGCTCTGAGCCTCAGCTGAAGTTGTGAGCTGTATGGCCCCATACAGATGTCAAGATGCTTCTTGATTTTGTGGAGGAAATCTGACCCAAGGCAGGTGATCATATGGTCTTTCAACTAGGGCACTTCAACAATTTGGTATCTTGGTTACCTATCCAAGCCAATGGCTACCATAAAACTGTGAAAAGCTGTTATGACAAGTGGGAAAGTGTGCCTTTATTGATTTATCCTTGTGTTCAATATCACTCATCTCATACAAAGCTGAAATGGGATTACTATGCAGCTTTAGCTGTTGCAAGGGGATCAGGGCTTGCATATTCAGCAGCAAGAGGTGCTGATGTCATAACTGAGGCAGGGCAGCTTGTGATGGATGATGTCGTTGAGGTATGTCTGAGATTTTTTCCTGGCATGGCACAAAAATCCTTGACCTTCCCCTAGAATTGACCAGATACTGCCCAATACCAAGACACAGGCTTCAAATACTTCAATCATATGTGAGATCTTGCCCTTCCTGACAAGGCAAGGGGCACCAATGCACACCATGCTGCCAGTGCCCAACCCCCTGCCCAAAGGTCCTGGGCTTCTACTTTCATGTCATCCAATTTTCCCAGCTCCATTGCACACCCTGTCATATCGCCTCAGCTTGCATCTATGCAGCTCCCCACACCACCATCATTCCCACAGCCTGCCATGCAGCATCAGCTACCATTCACACATCCTCATATGCAGTATCAGCTACTGCCTGTGCAACCCACCACACAGTTTACCTTTGTGCAGGATCAATCCAGGTTCCCTAATCAACATCAAATCACACAGACTCCCTGGAGTGTGCAGCCTGCTGTAAATGTTCAAGGTATGCCTGTACCACAGGGTATTTCACAGGCCCTGTCCAGTGTGCCACCTGTGTCCCTGCCTGGCCCAACAGTTTCCCCTTTGTCCATTCCTACATCACCACCATCCTCCACAATGACATCAGTAAGCACTTCCATCAATCCATCATCTAGTTTGTCATCTCGCAGCAAGAAGCACAAAAGCAATGCCACTGCTGGGCTCAACACCACATCCACAGTGGCTTCCCTGGGAAGTTCCAGTGGTTCTCAGAAGCAGCACTCACAGATGGCTGGCCTTGAAGATGCGGTGTGGGATCTAATGTCCAGTGTGCAAGACAGTACCTCCAAGATGCTTGCCACCCTCAACAATCCCAAGGGCTGAAGTCTCAATGAAGCATGCACATTGATGTTTGAGCTTGAGAAGAACCTTTCGGAGCAGAACCTAGTCCACTTGCAAATGTTGTTTGAAGAGAAATCCTCCTATGTTGTGGGTTACAAGAATGCTGCTGCTCAGTTGGCAACATACCAAATGTTGTGGGTTAAGATGAGGCTCAAGGCTGCTGGCTATGAGGTTCCAAGAATAAGTGAATTTGGGGGGGAAATAAGTAGTTCATCTGTACTTGTGTGTCTATACAGCAATCACCACTGTTTTAAAATTGCCATGCAAGCATGAAAATTGAGGGTGGATAAGACATGGATGAAATTTGAGGGCAACATAGTGGATACATGGATATTATGCAAAACTAGCTACTGAACTACTGAATCAACCCCTTCTTGCAAGCTCAGCATGATAATCTTCCCACATTTGTGCTGCAATTGTGTCACACATGGCATTCATCTGACTATGTGACCCAGCATTCAACGGAGTATCTTGCAAGCTTCCAATGTCTGTTTCTTCAGATGTTAAAAGTGGCCTGTCATCTTCATCAAATTCATCAGGATCTGGCATGTCAATGTTGTCAGGATCATGGAGGTGGATGATATTGTGAACACAGCACACCACCACAGGCAAGTGGGACTGGATTGCCATGTCATATTTGGGTGGGAGAATAAGGGTTTGAAAATGTTGCTTTATAACTCTGAAGTTATGCTTGATGTTGTTTCAGAGCATGGCATGGCGAAGGTTGAAAAGCTCTTTGCCATCCCTCAGCCTGTAGGGAATGAATGAGAATCAAATGCACATAAAAATGTAGTGGTACTTACCATAGATTGGCTCGCCCCCACTCAGCCAAATGATAGTGTTGGCCACAGTATGGTATGAGTAGCTGTGGAGTTGATGGATACCCTGCATCAGCAAGGTAATACTGCCCATCAGGAATAGCAAAGTCCCACAAGCAGGCATTGTGGTAGACAGTGGCATCAGCAGCTGACCCTTCCCAGCCTCTGAGAACATGTTACATTTCACCCCTGTTTTTCTCTCTTCTCTTATGTTTACCTTGTGTTTGATCTGTTGGACTATCTTTCTTTTTCGAGCTGTCTTCTTGTTGATCTGATGGCTCTCTATTTCCACCACTAGTGTTATCTTCTCATCACATGTGTAGAATGTGTGTTGCCATTGTTCAACCAATGGCATAGTTACCTCATTATGTGCAGATGCCTCATGGTCCATTCCCTGCACAGTATTTAGTTTGTTGGCTCAAGTCCTGGAAACCCAGACTTGAGCTGCTCAATCATATGCAGTGCTCTCAGAACTTTGCCCTCAGTGTCCCTAACCCAGATCACTCTTACTGGTGTTGCCCCAAATCCTCTGTTGTTTACAGAGGTTACTGCAGCCATTGCTCAGTAGAAACCCATAGTCTGCATTTGAGCTCTCCCTACATCTTGACTTTGGTCAAGTGTAACAAAAGCTCAAGTCTACCAGCCTTTGGCTGAACCAGTCACTGCTTAGTGCACCACCATGATCCCCTGAAATAATTGGTGTTGGACACCATTGTGACCCACTCATGAAGAATTGTCATCTGATGAAGAACAGGAGAGCACTGTCACTGACACCTCCTCCAATGAACCTGAACAACCAGATAGAGGATTTACCTCAGGTATCCTCTTGAACCTCTTCATCCAGTCCCTTGCTACACTCAGTACTCCCATCCCACCAGTACCTGCCACCACTGTTCCTACACCCCTGCCTCTACCAATGACTATGATGTCTGGTTCATCATTGAAGGCAATGGGTGGCACTGTTGCTACCAAAGCCACTGAATTGAAGATTGGTGTCCCATCTGATTTTGATGGCAACCAAAAGAATGCTATGAGTTGGCTGTACTCTGTACAGACCTATCTCTTAGTAAATGAAGAGATTTATGACAATGACACCAAAAAGGTTGTCTATGCCTTGTCATATATGAAGAAAGGTGTTGCTCATTCCTGGGCAGCTACCTTCCAGAAAACTTCTCTGGAAAAGAACCCCCCAAGTTTCAGCACCTTTGCTGATTTTACAAAAGACTTCAAAAGTTCTTTCACCTCCTCCAACACTGCTGGTGCTGCAATTACCAAACTATGTGCCATGAAACAGAAAGAATCAGTGGAACAATATATCACTGATTTCAGAACTGCTGCTGCCAACTTGACCATCATGGAAGATGTCACATTGATTGAGTTCTTTTCTCAAGGACTCAAACCTTTCATTGCAAACTGAATCCACATGATGGAAACCACTCCTACTGAGGTCACTGGGTGGTACACACAGGCACAAAAGTTTGATGCAAAATGGAGGAAAGTAAATGAACTTTCTGGAAAGACAGAGAAGAGGATGTTCTACCCCAAGAATAACCTTGGTGAAGAAAAAGATCCAAAGACCATGGACATGGATGGAGTGAGACTCTCCAAAGAAGCAAGAGACTGTCACATCAAAGAAGGAAGATGTTTTGGTTGTGGAAATAAAGGGCATCTCTCTTGAGAATGTCCCAACAAAGGGAAAACCCCCCAGAAGAAGGTAAAGAAAATCCACAAAATTGTGGAGGTTGAAGAAAGTGATGATGAAGAAAAAGTTGCTGGTCCATCCATCGCTCTGGTAAACATTGCTAGAGCACTTGGAAAGGGTGTTTTAGATGGGAACTCTGTGTTGATGCCAAAAGTTCCCAAAACAAAGGACAGTTCAGTTTCTGTTGCCCTGGTGCTAGTATCTTCTACTCCAGATTGTACTATGCAAATTCCCATCTCCCTCTACACATCAGAAAGAACTGAGAAAGTCATCAAAACCACTGCACTGGTTGATTCCAGTGCAGAAATCTCCTGTATCGATTGGGGATTTGTGCAAAAGCATTGAATCCCTATGCAGTGACTCGCTGAACCCATCCTCACAAAGAACACAGATGGAACCCAGAACTCCAAGGGAAAAATCCTGTTTTCCACCACCCTCTATTTTAAGGTTGAAGGGATTGTCCACCCAACCTTCTTCCATGTCATCAACTGTGGAACAGAGAACATCATCCTAGGTCTCCCTTAGCTTCAGGAAAATAACCCCATCATTGACTGGAGAATGGGAACCCTCTCCATTGATGAAAAGACCAATAGGTCTAAAGAACTGAAACACAATATCTCTTCTGTTGCAGTTGAAGAACCCACCATAAACCTTGTGTCCCCAATGGAAAAGAAAGGGATAAACAAGTTTATGGATTACAAAGAACCAGAAGATGAAACCATCCATGCCCACTTCATGATGTTGGTTGGAAAACTCATAGAAGAAAGCAAAGAAGATTAATCTGAACAATAGTCTTCTTCAAAAGATCACCATGGCCACTGAATTGGCCCAAGAACATAAAAAGAAATCAAAACCTGTTCTCCCTGAAGACTACAAGGAGTTTGCTTCAGTTTTTGAAAAACCCTCCGATGGAGTCCTTCCTCCATCACAGCCATATGATCATGCTATCAACCTTGCTGAGGACTTTGTCCCCAAGGTGGCAAAAGCATACCTGCTCTCTCCTTTGGAAAGAGAGTCTGGAAAAGTTCATTGAGGAGAACCTCCATGAAGGAAAAATCTGCCTGTCAAGATCCCCCCAAGCTGTGCCCTTCTTCTTTGTAGGGAAAAAAGATGGCTCCCTCCACCCCTGTCAAGACTACTGATATCTGAACAAAAATACCATGAAGGATGCCTATCCCCTTCCTCTCATTTCAGATCTCATTGATAAACTCAAAGGAGCATCTATCTTCACAAAGATGGATGTATGATCAGGCTATAACAATGTCCATATCAAAGAAGGCAACCAATGGAAAGCCACATTCATCACACACAAAGGGCTTTTCAAACCAACTGTCATGTTCTTCAGGCTATGTAACTCCCCTGCCACCTTCCAGTGCTTTATGAATGACTCGTTCCAAGACATGATCACTGAAGGATGGTTGATCATCTATATGGATGATCTCCTCATCTTTTCTACCAACCCTGAAGAACACACATGAAGAACTCGCCAAGTTCTTGAATGAATGAATGAGTTGTCACTTCCTCTCAAGTTGGAGAAGTGTCATTTTGATCTTACCAAGGTTGAATACCTCAGAATGATCATCAAGGAAAATACCATTGCCATGGACCCCATCAAGGTTCAAGGCATTGCTGAATGGCCAGTCCTGAAGAAGGTCAAAGATGTGTGGTCCTTCTTAGGATTTGCAAATTTCTATAGAAGATTTGTCCCATATTACTCAGACATTGCCTGACCTCTGATAGACCTCACCAAGAAAACGGTCACTTGGGATTGGTCAAAGAAATGTCAAACTGCCTTTGACATTCTAAAACAGATCTTCATGGCACAACTGACCCTCCAAATGCCTGATACTTCTCAGCTGTTCACCATCACTACCAATGCATCCAAGTATGCAACTGGAGGCATCCTCCTTCAGGAAGACTCCAATGGCCAGTGGCAACCCTGTGCCTTCCTCTCCCAGTCATTTAACCCCACTGAAAGAAATTATGACATCTATGACAGAGAACTACTAGGAGTTATTTGAGGATTGAAAGCTTGGAGACACTATCTCCATGGCTCTCCATTTCTGGTCAAGGTGTTCACTGACCACAAGAACTTGACCTACTTTAAAGCACCCCAGAACCTGAACCATTTCCAGGAATGCTGGCTACTTGATCTCACAGACTTTGATCTGCAACTTGAACATGTCCCAGGAAAAGACCTGGCCACCCCTGACACATTATCCCACTGACCTGACCATATTCCTGATGATGATGAAGACAACAAAGGAGTTACCCTCCTCCCACAAACACTGTTCATCAACCTCATTGACATGAACCTCACCCAAAAGGTAGCAACTTCCTCCATGAAAGACCCCATGGTCCAAATGGCACTTTGTGCCATAGAAAATGTTGATATGCCACTCCTGTTCAAATCCCATCTCTCTGATTGGTGATTTGATAATGGAGTGCTACTCCATAAAGATCAGGTTTATATCCCAGATGATCCCTCCCTTCGCTGAACTGTGGTGTCAAATCACCATGATCACCCTTCTGCAGGACACCCCAGTGTCCTGAAGACCCAACAGCTCGTCTCATCCGAGTTCTGGTGGCCTGGACTTGCTTCCTTCATCTGCAAATACATTGAAGGCTGTGCTGTATGCCAGCAAAACAAGGTTAACACCCACCCAATGATCTGCCCCTCATGCCCATACCCTTGACCTTGACACTCAGAGCAATCCTGGGTCTGAAAATTTTAGTATTGCAAATGCACAAACTATGCTGCACCAGTGGCATGACCCTGCCCTTGAAGGGACACTCCAACATTGGTGGATGCATTCCAGGAAAAATATCAAACCAGAAATCATGTGGTCTCAACTTCATAGGTGTTTTACTCCCAGTTTTGAATCACTGCTGGAATATGGGGTTCATCAAGGCTGGTATGACATTGATAATACACTCCAGTGGTAAGTCTTAGCACGTATCATTGTGAAGTTTTGACTACTGACATTGTTATACTCAGTATGATTTTTTGGTGGATTTTTATACCCTGGCTTCAAGAAGAACTCAATGGTTATCAGTGAGTGTGTCAATCACACTATGAAATGGCATGATCATCACAAGGTAACTGCTGCTTACTTCTAAGTTGCTCAGCATGTCAATTGACACTGCTTATAGGTACTCCCTCATGGTGTTCCCAAATTAATGTTTTGCTCTCCACAGGACTATGGTGTGATAGATTTCAAGGTGAGTTTGTTACACATGTAGTATGACATCCATTGACTAACTCTACTTGTAGTTCATGGTTGACAAGGCCACATTGACTCATGTTCACAAACTATACCTCAACACAGGCCACCCTGTGTTTGATTTAGTACCACATCCATTGAATGGACACATAGAAGAGTGCTATCACTTTTGAGGATGACAAGCTGCAGGATTGTCAAGTCTATAGAGAGGAATATACTCAGACTTCAAGTTGGTTGAAGCTGAGGTGCAGTAAGGAAAAAAATAAACTGCTAAGTGTCCGCTTTTGGATTATGTAATGCTGTGCTTGGTGGACCACAACTAAGGTAAAAGTGATAAACTCCAACAATCACTGCCTTGGACGTCCAGCCATCACTCGCTCGAGTGTTTGGGATGTTTACCTCAACCTCCTGCATGCACTTCAGAATCACACACTTTTGCCGCCCATTTTAGATTCGCTGCCCATAGACATTGATGTGGATGACTCATTACCATTACTCGGAGGACAACGTGAACTTCCTTTCAAGAAATGCAAAGATGGCTATTGCTACATGGGTGGTGCCGGTGGAGGCCTTGGTCTAGGTAAGTTACTACTAATCAGACTCAGATTAAATGAAGCTGAGATTTTTTCAGATGATGATTGTGTCGACGAGTTGGATGATGTAGAAGGAGAACTTGATGTTATGGAAGAGGGCCCCAACGTTGTTGTCTCGGACTTTTCTGATGAGGAGGTAGATGATAATGACTCCAGCGGGGATGAATCAGGTTGAGTATATAGCAACTGACTACATACTGTATGTCCACTGCACGTCGGTCATCTGTACTACTGTGTTGGTCATTTGTACTACCATTTGCCCGTCATGTGCCCTACCACACGTCCGTCATCTGCCCTACCGCACGTCCGTCATCTGCCTTACCACACGTCCGTCATCTGTGCTACTGCACGTCCAAGTTCTGCGTGACTGCGTGACCAACGACTGCACTACCGCGTGACCAACGACTACACTACCGCAGTGTCTGGTGTCCCCCTGCTGACAGAACTTCGAAACTTTGAAAAACGTACTGCACGTTCGACATCGGCACAAAAATCACCTGCCAAACAAAGCGCGGTTGTCTGGCTTTCCATACTGTTGTGAGTTTTGGCCAATTCTGGTCTATCATTATGAAGGTCGCTGTAAGTAATGCTTATGCTCGCAACACTGGTTTGATTACCGGCATACTTCAGGCTTATGCACCCCTGACAGGCGTCAGAGGGCACTCGCTACAGTCGTCCTCTGACAGTTCTACGACCCTCTCCTGATACCTCACCAACTAGCTTTCCCTCCTGATTCAATGCCTGATTCTTTGCAGTGGCCCATTCGACGACCTTCTCCACGAACCTGTCAACCTCCGCCTGCGTATTTCCAGCATGTACGATCACGCGCACCCTCGACACTTTAACAACCGGGTAGGTGACTGCACTAGCATTGTATCCGCAGTCGATCAGGTAGTGCGACAGCTCGACGGCGTGAGGGCTGAGTAGGGGAATCACAGGAGAGTACAACTTGAGTTCTGCACTTCGCCGGGCGGCGGCGCGGTCCAAGTCAGCAGGGGTGAGGGTAATGATTTGCGCAGGGAAAGGCTGCAAAACATTTCCGAGGTGGGTCTGGGCATATTGGACGATGTGGCTGAGTTTGTTTCGGAGCTGAGAGGTGCGCGAGGAAATGAGTAACGAACAAAAGAGAAAATCTCTGCTTTGGACATACCTCCTGTCCTTTTGGTCCGGAGATGATGTCGAGACAGGAGTTGATCACATGGACATCCATGTGGGCCATGGCAGTGGTGTATCCAAATGCTTTGGCATAATTGACCAGGTACTTGTGCACCGTGGTTGAGGTCAGAAGAACGGCTGTCCAAGTTCAAAGGTTTGAGGTACAATATTCAGCTTATCAGGGAGTGTTGAAAGGAAAAAAATTTAAATCTACGGACGGACTGACCTCCTCGATGTCCCCACGCTTTCCCAAGTGTATGCATCATCGTGTGGATGCGCCCCTTGAGACCAAGAAGGGCGACATATCCACGTCCATCGGGTCCAAATATTCCTGAACTATGGGCCTCGTCGACATAGATATGGGCATGGCCTTTCGGCACTGACTCCTCCACAGTACGCACGATATCCTCCAAAGGCGAGAAATCTCCGTCCATGCTGTAAACACTTTCAATAGCGACGAACACCATCCCCGACCCTTGCACAATCTGTGCATGGTACTTCTTCAAAGCATCCTCCAAGCACTGCTTGAACGCCGTCACGGAATTATGCCTAAATTTGTATTGTTTATCTTTCGGGATATGCGAAAGACGCACACCCTCGCGGATCGAGCTGTGTACGAGTTGGTCAAAGATGAGGACGTCGCCTGGTTGTGGTACCGTAGACCAGAAGACCTCATTGGCGACGCAGCCGGAGGTACAGAGCAGTGCATCAGGGGATTGGAAGAAGTGGGCGAGACGCTCTTCGAGAGCACGGTAGCCTTCGCTGTTGCCAGTGGCGAGGCGGGTGCCTGTCGAACCGAAGAGGCGGGGGGCAGAAAGGGCCTTGGACAGGAAACGTTCACGGAGTAAGGGGCTTGTTGACAATGAAAGGTAGTCATTAGAGAAGAAGTCCGGGGTAGGGGATACGAAGGGCCCGTCGATAGCAAGGAGGGGAAGGCCAGACTGTTTACGGCGGGTCAAGATATTATCGAGAGATTTTGTCAAGGCTGTTTCCTGAGCAGACATCGATGAACCAGAATACAGAATACAAAATTGGAGTGCTTGTGCGCGAAATGGCCCTTTATGTAGTCCGGAAGTGAACTCGGCTCGCCGCAGCAGATCTGGCGATTTCACAGCACCGAATTTTCCGGACTGATGAAATGGGCGTAAAGTATCGCATTAAGATGTCACCGTAGTTGTAACGGGGTTGACCATGTCTGGAGTTTTCTAAATTTGTCTGTTAGTTTACCAGGTTAGTATGTAGAACGGGTCATATGTCGAGCGTACACGTGCGGCAGTAACAGTATATACGTAGTAGCTCTTGGTAGCCTCTTGCAGACGCTCATCCGTGTGGAGTCTTTGTTGGGTCCGGAAGTAGTAACGGAGAGATGGCGAAATATGCGGCCACATCCACGCACATCTCGGCTCACGGCGCACTCGACACGCGTATATGTTGACTCGGCGAACATTCAAGTATCATATCGCCTGAACTATTCTTGATATGATTGCTATAAGATGGGATCTTCTTAAGACTGTGAGTGAGCATGAGAAGAGAAAGGAACTGCGCGCGGCCTCACACGCCTCGCATCAGCATTCACGCGAAGGGGCAGCTCGGGACACACTGACGATTTTGGTGTCGACGATGCAAATAGAACGGGATAGTTGCGGATGTCTGATCTGTTGATCGTGACGAATATATAAGTAGTTTGCCGCAGGCCGGTGTACTATCAACTTACCGGAGTTCAACAGGAGGTGCAAAATCACGATTCTACTACAACGCAGTCGATTTCTTGCCCATAAAAAAAAGGAGCGAGATTTGCTCAAGATATGTCAATTTAAGCAAATAACCCCCTCAATAAAAATAGGTGTATATAGGGACCCAACAAGCCGACAGGTCTCTACAGACCTCAAGTGGAGCATTGGTCTAAAAAAAACAGGATATGAGTATGAGTGTGAGGTCAGTAGATGGCAATCACGCTGTGGCACAATTCAGGCGCCGCTTCGACATCACAAGAAGCGATCAGGCCGACATCTTGTCGGAGTGACTTTCGGAATGCAGACGGCAGAGATGCCATCTGTGACAGTCGGTGACAAAACTTTGCAACTCCGGCTCCAATTGTGGTCATCAATCACTGCGGAAATGGGATTTTAATCGGGTGTGGTGATAGTTGGGTGATAGGCCATAGTCATACTATATCCTAAGAGTAGCAAATGCTAATAATATGTCTGAGAATCATCATGAGGTGTTCTCATTTTGAAGTGTAATCTGGTTGGATTCACAAACTTATTGCCATGACAATTCCAACATTAATCAACTATATTCTAAGCAGATTACACTGTGATTATAGGATATGTACATGAGTTGCATCATATAAATCACATTGATCCTTGCCATCTTCACTTGTGCTATTCAGAATAATAAGATCAGATTATATTCAGAGTGCCTACTACATGGTGCACTTCAAAAATGGTCACCCCCCCTGGGTGCC
Organism: Pisolithus orientalis; assembly: GCF_024613125.1. Classification (NCBI taxonomy): domain Eukaryota; kingdom Fungi; phylum Basidiomycota; class Agaricomycetes; order Boletales; family Pisolithaceae; genus Pisolithus; species Pisolithus orientalis. Next base: position 287,113 of record NW_026260815.1, on the reverse strand, counting down.
ACCCTTGCTTGCTGCTCCCCCAGCCCCCTCATCTGAATCCAGCACATACAAACACATCTTCTGTTGTGAGTCAAAGTGTGGAAAGGTGGTGAAAACCAACCAAAATCAACACCAAAGACAAATATGAGTGAGTGGTGGTTTACCTCTGTGGAACCTGGAGGGCAGAGAAACCTAAAGTGGGGGAAATTTTGATGGCAGGTGCTCCTAGCACAAGTTGATGATGAGTTATGCAGGAGAAGATGAATGAATGCTGACTGAGAAGGGGATGCTGAACAGAGTGAAGGTGTTCAGCTGAAAGTACCTGGGAGTAATAGACTTTGATAGAATATGCTCCTGGTGCAAGTCAATGACAAGTTACACAGGAGTGGATGGATGACTAAGCAGACCTGCTGACTAAGTGTGGATGAAGCTTCAGATAATGATGGAGGTAGATAGACCCCTTTGTAGAGCCTCAACTACCAATGATATGAATGAAGACAGATAGACTCTTCTGAATGAGCCTCAACTGTTGACAATGAGTTATGCTGAGCTGAGCTGAACTGACTGCTGAGTGAATGGCTTCTGGTTCACTGGGGGTGTAGCTAAGTACATGGGGGTTTATATACTGTGGGGGGAGAGCAGCTTGTGACAAACAAGGCACAAACACTTGGTAAGTAATGAGTAAGGACTGAGTAATCATGATGAGTAAGCAAGAAATGAAAAGTAAGCAAGCAAAGAAGATTGGTAAGTATTGGCAATAAATGAGCCAAGGACAGTCAAAATATCACAGAATGAGTCAAATGGAGTCAGAAACTGAGTAAGCGCACTGATATCACATTAGGGGGTGGCAATGCAAGTCAGATCTCAATGGAGACATCTCTAGACCCAAAGATGGCATGACAGATGGATGGTGTTTCCAGAGAGGGAAGTATTAATTCCAGAATTGAAGGGCATGAGTCAGGCATCAAAGGGGCTAGGGCATTGGGGGTCTGTGGGGCAATGGGAGCATAAGCAATCATGTCTCCCACCCTTTCATCACTCTCAGCAAAGTTAACAAAAGCTTCATGAATGGGGCTCTGACAGAGGAGGAGGAGAAGGGGGGATGTCTTCTGCTGGATCTTGCAGTAAGAAGGCAAGATGCATGTCATACTCATCATGAATGCGATCAGGGAGGCTGGAGAACAGTAGACTATGCTGCAGCTATTGCAATGTGGGAAGAAGGATGGACAAGATTGGAATAAAGATGGTGCAGGGAGCAGGGAGGAACAATCCATATGCTTCATCAAGAGGGGAGACCAAAATGACCACATAAGACCTTTCTAACTGAGTGACAGACCTGCAGTGACCAAAGAATGTCCTTCTGGAAGTCATACTGACAAGGAGAACATGCTGACCAAGCTGCATGGGATGAGATGGGGCTGACAATGATGGGATAAACCAGGGGGCTTCAGGACAGAAGCTGGTGGGAATGCCTGGCAGATATACATAGCCACTGTCTCTGGAAAATGAGACAAGTGAGATGATCGATGAAGGGGCAGCCATGATTGATGGACTTAGTGAAATGAGTGTCTGATGGATGGCATGCTGTAGAAATGTGCAAGGTGTGAGGATCCTCTCCAAATTTGGAAGGCAGAACTGCATGGCTGAGCACATAGTGTAGTCACATTTAGTCACAACACATGGGCAGCCTGTGCACCAAAACACCAACACTTATATAGACCCCAAGACAGGCCCGCCTAAATAGATTAGCCAGTACACATGGACAGGCCTGAGGGACTAAAGTGAGAGCAACATATGTACAGGCCTGTAAGTGCATTACCACAACATATGGGAGGGCCCATGGTGGGTAAGGATGTTGAAACATTTAGATGGGCCCATGACCAATTAAGTATACTGAGTTGCTGTAAGACATGGATGGGCCCATCCTGGTAGGTTACACCCCTGTTGCATGGAGAGGGTCACAACATAAGGATGGGCCTGGAAGTAATATCATTTATGGTGTCCCAACATCTAGACAGGCCCGTTCATAATAAGCTGTACCCCTGTCACAACATAAAGACAGGCCCATCAGTAATGTCATTTCATAATGTCACAACATATAGATGGGCCTGTCAACAGTAAGATGTACTGCTGTTGAAACATAAAGACAGGCCTGTCACTAGTATCATTTAATAGAGTCACAACATAAGGTCAGCCCATCAGTAGTATTATGCAACATATGGACAGGCCTGTCCACAGTAAGATGTACCTCTGATGAGACATAAAGATGGGCCCATCAGTAATCTCATGTATAGCATCACAACATATGGACAGGCCCTTCAGTAGTATTATTTATATCGTTACAACATATGGGCAGGCCTGGCCCCAGTAAGATGTACCCTGTCAAAACATAGAGATGGGCCCATCAGTAATGCTATTTAATAGTGTCACAACATAAGGATGGGCCCTTCAGTAGTATTGTTTATATTGTTGCAACATATGGATGGGCCCATCAGTAATATCATCTAATAGTGTCACAACATAAGGACAAGTCTGTGTATGGTATTCTTAGGCAGCAGAAAGGGAGATCCAAGCTATCTACATAAGGACGGTCCATGGAAGGCATTCTCAGGCAGCAGAAAGGGAGATCAAAGGGATCTATGTAAGGATGGGCCCATCCATGGTATTCTCAGGCAGCAGATAAGGGAAAACAAAAACCAGTGTTACAACATAAGATGGGCCAATCCGTCCATCGCAGGATTACAAACCCTTGGCACTGCATAAGATGGGCCAATCTGTCATATCATAGATAGCTCACCACAAATGGATGGGCCTATCCATAATTGGGTTATCCCCCTGTCACAATATAAGATGGGCCCAAGAAGACAAGAAATGAAGAAAGTGGAACCTCTCGCACTATAGAGTATCTGAATTTCCCATTATAAATTGTGTTTCACATTGGACAACTTGCCTATTTAGTTGGAATCTCAGGCACTGGTCTATGTAGCTGCAAGTCAGGCTCCACCATTGGAGCAGATGGGAAACATGCAAAACAAACAGCAATGCTATTCCAGAACAACACATCATATTTTTATCTGAGCCTCTGCTTCATATATGCATTCAGGATTATTGACTTGTACCAGTATTGCCATCATGCCATGGGAATCATTCATAGGCAGGATATAAAATGTGACATCCATGTATCTCATTGTCTGTCTTTAACCTCTGACTCTTCCACTCTCCAATCACCATCACCACTCTCACCATCAAACTACTCCATTGTCTCATCATCAGACACATGTCATCATTGTTGTCTCACAAGCTCTTCAAGAAATTGCCTGAGCTTGATGCTGCAGCCAACTGCATCCTTCAAATTTACTTCAAGGATATCATGGAAAGTAGCAAGCTGGGAGAGGTGGACAAGATTGCAAAGTGGAGAGGTGCCATCAAGGTGATAAATGATGAACTAGTGTGTCATAGCATCATCACATTTTTTTCACTAACTGATACATTCAGGATGCTGTACATGACCTCATTGCTAGGACAGATGAGATTCTGATGACCCTCATTGGCATCAACACATTCTTAAAGTGGCATGAAGACCTCAGCTCGATCAAGCACCCATGGCCTGAGTGGAAGACCACCCTATCCCCTTCCAAAACTGACATTGCCAACCACAAGTGGCTCAACATCATCAAGTGTTGATACAACTACCACCAGTTGGGCCTCCCTATGCCCTGTGTGGTGTCAACACCCACACCACCTGCTCAAGAGACTGAAATGCCTATGAGTGACAAAGGAAGATGGAAAGTGACTGAGGCAGAGGTGGAGCAAATGATAGCAGATAGCTCGCACAGGATGGAGGTAGATGATGAGGGTGAAGATGAGGTGCCAGAGAAGGAGGAGGATGAGGAAGAACCAGTGTGAGGCAGGCAGAAGCACAAAGCTGCCATGAAAATGACATCCCATTGATCCAGATGTTGATCCCACTCTAGGAAGGAAACAGCAGAAACTGATGATGACGAAGATGTTCCCACTCAAGGCCAATTGAAATGCAAGCCTTGTCCACCATTGGATGGACTATACAGTCATGCTGCCATAGCTGCCAGAAGGACACCTTCCCCTGACCCCCATTCCTGCAAGTCATGCCACAGACACAAGGTCCAATGCTACAAGAACCCCAGGAAGTCCTGCTTCCTGTGTGACAGTCACAAAATTCGATGTAGCCATGCCAAAGGTGGGATTGCTGCTCCCACTCAATGGAATCCATCATGAGCCAGGGGAAAAAAGCAAGCTTGAAGTCTGTCCCTGACAATGGAGGCCCAAGAATCCCAAAGCCCAAAGGAATGTCCCCCAAAGCAACATGTTTTGATGGCTTCCAAAGTCATCAATGCTAGGGTTGGGCCCTCCAACCAGGGAGAGATGATCCCTGAGGGATCTTCACTCAGTATGTTCACAATTTCATGTATTTACACTGACTCAAATTTTATTTAGAGATTTGTATTCCTGCATTCAAATGCAGGGATTCCTGCCCAATCCTGGCTGCTGTATGAGCAGATTTGATTGTCAAGGCTGGCCCATCTGTTGCATGGGAAGTAGAGGGATCTACAGCAGCAGGTACATTTAATCACTCTACATTTATGCTAATTATCACAGTTAACCCTTGTATTCAAAGCAGACACCCACCCATTGACAACAGCAGCACCCATCCAACTCACAACTGCTGCAACTCCCAGCACACCATCACCCATCTGTGCCCCAATTGCCAAGGTGTTGCAAATGTCCAACACAATTGAAGAGTGAATCAAAGGTTTGGAATGTCGACTCCACAATGCTGAGGCCCACTGCCAATACTATGAGGATTGAATGTATGATTTCCAAATACAACAGGACAAAACCATGCAGATGCTGGACAGGATGGCTCATGAGCTGGAGGCTCTGCATATTCAGGTATATGGATGAGCATTGGGTGATGATCTCATCAATCTCTTAGGGCCTCTGGCAGATGAGACAAGGGTGGATAGGACAGCAGGGTGAATGAGGCCATCTATCATTTTACTCCTCCATGGTACATATGATGTCATTTTGTATTTCCATTTTAATTGACTACTCATGCTGCATTGTATATTCAACCTTTATTTAAGAGTGAGAAAAAGACAATAATGGCTAGACAGCCAACAGAATTGTGAAGGATAATCTCATTCTACTAAAACAACTGCTAAAGTATCCTGATAGGTGGAAGCTTAGTGAATGCATGGCTTTGTGACATAGAATAGTTAACTTGAAACTTAAAAAATGAGATAGCAGGATGGTCTCATTCTGCTAAAACTGGAGCTGATGGAACCTGATAGACAGAACCTTTGCAAATGAACAGACTGTGCGATATGCAATAGCAACCTGCCATTCAACACAAATGCAATTAATAGTCTGATTTGGCCAACACATCTGAGTCTGCTAATATGGCCACTGATGAATCCCAATAGATGGACACCTGGTGAATGAGTGGGCTATGCTATTTACAGTGTTCACTTGAGAGTTACAAAACAAGATAACAGCTAATAATAGGATAATGATGCAAAGAAAGATGTCAGCCTGTGAAAACAGCATTCCATGGATCCTGATAGACAGAACCCTTCCAAATGAGTGGCCTGTGCAATATGCAAGGTTGATATGGACTGTCTTGACCTGCTAACACAGCATTTGATGGATCCTGATAGATGGAACCCTTCAAAATGAGCAGACTGTGTGAGATGCAAGGCTGAGAGCAATCAGTCATTGGATGCAAATGCAAAGCAATATTCTCATTGTGCTAACATAGGATCCAAGGTATGCCCACAGGTGGGACATGTGCAAATGAGTGGATTGTGAGATTTGCAAGGTTCAATTCAGGGAAAATGTTGCATTCTGCTATTGCAGGAGCCAATGTATTTCAATAGGCAGAAGCTTGGCAAATGAGCAGATAAATATTTCTCCACAGATCAAAATACAACCAAGGGCATTCAGCCAGTCACTAATGACCAATTCACCCTCTGTAGTGAGCAATAAGTATTCTGTTTCCCAACAATGGTTTGTTGCCCTTCATCTCAGCCCACAGACACATGAGCCTTTCAAGACAAATGATATACATATTCATGTCATACCAGACATATATACACAATGGAAATAAAACATGCAAAAAGTGAATGAATGGGCTAGCTTGCCACTGGACATCTCCTGTGAAGTACCTGCTGACCTGCCCATCAGCTACAGGGCAGAATGCAAGGGTGGGGAACAGAAACTGCAGGTTCACATTAAGCCCACATTTAACTACAAATCTTTCTCCAGAACAAACTGAATATCAGTTGCATTCATGGCCTGCCATTTGTGTTTGGCATGCTTGGCCAACCTCAAATACATCATCCTCTGCCTCACTGCATAACACTGCACCCCAGGAGCTCCAATAGCACTGCTTCCCATCTGTATCTTATGCCATTCTTTTGCTCAAAATCTGAAGAAACTTATAGCCCATTGAAATTCTGATATTACAAGCTCTTCCTCTTCTTCCCAATGATCTTGGACAGATTTTGCTCGCAGCCGATGAATGCAATAAACTAATTGAAGAAAGTTCATCAACCTTAAAGCACTGTTGAACAGTAAGGTCAACATACATTCAGACATCCAACTCTTTGATTCTGTGTCCCATGGGATGTCAATTGACCAAAACCATGGAAGATGGGTTCTGCAGTGCTGCTGTGCATTTTGGGAGAAGGCCACTGTCTGCACAGCCAGGTCTTCTTTATGAAGCTCTTGATAACATCCTAAGATATCTGCACCTGCACCAAGTACAACCATGGCATCTCTGCATTGATTATAAATCATGGCCTGTTTTTTTACTGAGACATTGATAGTGTGGATCATATCCCAGGCCCGAGTTTTCATAGAATAGCTCTTAGCTGTGTGCACCACCCCCTGAAAGACAGCCACTTTGTCTGCCAATGTAAGACAGAGGCCATGTAGTGCATCATTAGCTTGACCTGTGTGAAGCTTCAGCTCCATTTCTGCAAGATTTTGAAGCCCTCAAGCTTGACATGCATCCATGCCAAGAGCAAATGGAAGTGGCAATTTGTCCTACAGTCCTGCCAGGGTTCCATCTGAAGTGGGCAACTCATCCCCCACATCATCCAGCCAACCATCATCCAAAGCATAATCCTGCTCTGAATTTGTGTCAAGAAACACAGTCTGCTGTACAGATTCACTGGTGGAAGTGTTGGAGCCCACTTCAAGGTGCAGCTTCAAGTAAATTGTGGCATCCATGATAAAACCTGATTGTTCAGATGCAATGCAATCAGCATGGTGTGCCATAGCCAATTTTTTCAATTCTGATGCCTGTTCCCTGACATCCTTTCTGTCCATGTGAAGTGAGGTTATGGCCTCTTCTAAGTGTAAACCATGCACTAGCCAACTAGCTGCTTCATGTAGGCTTCCACTGGGTCTTGGTTCCTCCAATAATGCTAGTTTGATGGCATGCACTGTTGGTGCTTCTCATGATATGTCAGTATTTTGCATTTATCCAAAAAGGCAGATGCCATACCCACCCTTAATTGAACTTTGAAGATGTCCATGACAGATGGGTCATTGACATGATTGTGCAGTGCATGAATCTCTTGCATTTGCCAGCTGTTTTGCTGCTCTGCAGTCAAGGCTTCATCTAGCTTTATATATGCCTGCCTCACCAATGGCACTGCTGCTTGAGCCACTTTGAGCTTCTGTGATAGGCTATCCACTTAATCTTGGATGTCAGAGAGTGCGCTGCAAGTGGATCCTCAGACTAACCAATCCAAATAATCTTCATGAAGTTGGAATCATTCATCTGGAAATCCAGCAGTTCTTGGTGGTGTGGTGAGGTCATCCTGTGTGCAGATGCAGATGCCACATTAAGGACAGACCACAACATTTCAATGATTTCTCCATCTACCCATCTGGCCCCCTTGATGAACAGTGGGGCATACCATGCATAACATTCCTTCTTGTGCCCATGCACATGCCATATGCTGATTCCAGGGATAATCTGAAGTGATGACAGGATATCAATCATCTCACTTTGACCCACACACTTCCACAGATTTGTCATGTAGGAGCAGTTAATGTCATAGAAGCAAACCACTTGTTTGATCCCTTCCATATTGTATCCCAACACATTTGCCAAAGAGTAGTCCATGTTCAACTGTCTGCAGCACCATCAGTGGGTGTCAAAATCAACAATTCAACCTCATACATTTCTCCTTTTTGGAAGTCAACAACATGATGTGGATAAAAGCATCTGTGCCATGCACATGCAGTTGCCCCAATTCTGGTCGCATGAAGCTTTCCCTGGGCTGCATTTGCCTGACTGATAGCTCTGTGGTTGTTGCAAGTGGATTTCTGTGCCTGAGCTTAGATCATGTTTTGCACAGTGTAGGGAGCTGTATACTCCCTGAGGCTGGAACAGGAATCTGTCACTAAATTCTGCAGGCCTCTACAACAAACCCATTTCAGATCTTTTCCTGCTCATGTCCTCATGTTTCCTCCCAACCCCTGTCACCTTCAGAGTTTCTACCACCCTTCAGCATGTTGCTCAGTCATCAAATTGCTGATCTGGAAATTCCATGTTTGCACAGAGTCACCTGGAATTCAGCAGCCATGCCACCACTCAGTCATGTCACCAGTCATCTGTGCCACTTACCTCTAATAAACTCTGGTTTCCCTGGACTTTGTGCCAGTATGCTATGCTCTGCCTGTTATGCCCAAGTGCAGTGACTTCTTCAAATGGAATAGGCATGACACATGCAAGGGGGAGTCTACAGGCTGAACACGTTGTAACCCCTATGGCTCAGTTATCTCTGAGGTCTGGCAGAGGTTCGCTCCTTCTGGTGAGTTCTTCTGAGATCACACAGAGGAGGGAACAAGGATGAAAGAGAAGGAAGTTAGCTGAGTTGCAAGCTATCAAAAAACTGAGGATACAAGGTAAGGTACATGGGTTTATATACCCCTAAATATGAGTACTGTACCAGTCATGACAGGGTGTGTTGCGACACATATCTGCAGTAGTCAACAGAACAATCAGTCAAATAAATAAATGAGAAGGAGTCATCCAGGGTCAGATGATGGGCATAACAAGGGGGAACGAAGGCTATACTGGCTGTGCAATCAATGTGCAGTGAGGAGCCAGACACCAGAGCTATAGTACAACATGTAAGCAATATAAATGAGTCAGAGGAACACAAAGGAAACATGTCATCCATCAGAGAGGGCAGTGGAATACTGGATCACACTGAGGGTGCAGTCTGCACAGGTATTGGAAATACCATGACAGTGGGAGATCCGAGAGATCCTCACAGCATATGGACCCCTAGGATGGTGATGATTATGAGGGATGCAACAAGGCATGTGATGCATGTGACCACAAAGAGGCAAAAAAGGAAAGACCCCTGATGCGGGCATAACATCACCCCCCCTCTAAGGTCCTCAGACCCTTGAGGACGAGGCAGGCACATTAGCAGGGCAGGCAGAAAGGGGTCGATGAGTAGTATAGATGCGGGAACAGGTCTGAGAGGTGATGGGCAATTGTGGTGATGGAGATGGTGGTTCCTCAAGGGCCGGAGTAAAGTGGGAGCCACATCCACTGCAGCAAGACCAATGTCCCAAGTAACAACATTGGAAACATGTGTGCTGATAAAGGATGTGTTCCACAGGGACAGGAGACTGCCCTCTGAGGTAGAAACAAAGTTGATCGAGAGGGATGGGGACAATGGGAGTTGCAGGGAGAGGATCGGTGGCATGGATGGCATTGTGGTAGTGCTTGTGAATTCCAGCCCACAAAGCATCCTGTAACAGCACCTCCCAAGTGGAGTTATGAGTCCCTGTCCTGAGGCGAGCACCAACCTCTTTATACAAGTCGCCAGAGTCAGCATAAGATAGCTCCACCACTTTCCACTGGTCAATCTTCTCTTGTTCTGCACGCTTCTCTTCTTTCTGCTTGTGGGAAACTGACAGTTCCTCTTGTTTCAGGTGAATCTGATCAAGAATTTGAGAAGCAGGTGGGGCGAGGTATTCACTGATCTGTTGGCTGCAAAGATGATGATAGGCTCCACCCATAACAGTCTCTAAAAGCTCCAAAGAGCCATGTTCCAGCATGTTGATCATGATTACCTCCAACAGGGGCACAGTTCTGGCAAGCTTCCAAGTATGAATTTTGGAGACAGCAGAATTGATTACATCTGTCACTCTGTAGATTTCAGACAACAGCCCAAAATACATAACCTGTTCTGGTGAGCACCTGTCAATGTTGTCCCCATCAGTGGAAGATGTCAAGTGCCCTAACAATGTCCAGGTAGTCAGCTGCTGTGACTGGTAGTCATGGCTCATCATCCCTGGCAAGGGCTGCAGTGGCAAGGAGGTCGAGCACAGCGCATTGAGCACCATTGGAGTAGGTGGTGAAGGTGGAATGTAGGTGGGTAGATTCAGGAGCATGGGAGGTACCAGCAGGGGTTGCTCGACTACCAGTGTCATCTGCAGTGTGCAACCTACCCTTTCCCTTTCCCTGCTGGTTACTGTCCCCATCAAGGGGGACTCTGGCCTTGGGGATGGGGACCCTCTTGATCATGAAGGCCATGTGTGGATGTGGTCAGAGAGGGCAAGTGACAGGGGGCGATGATGGGTGAGGCTGCAAGATGGGGGACAAGAGGTACAAGTCAGAAAAGCCAGTGGTGGTTGTTGGAGGTGAGGTCAGGGCATAGACAGTGATGGGAGGGATGAAGAGGTCATCTCGGTCTGTGGAGGGGTCATAAAGGGATTCTGTAGTGGGGAGATTGGCATAGTCATTTTCTGTGTTAATGGAGTGGGGGGAATCCATTTAGTTTCTGAGGTGATGGGCAAGCTTGTACTGAGAGAGAGCATCTGTGGCATGGTCTTTTATGTGTTCTTCAGGTTCCCAGGTATTGGACAAATGTGGGAAGCCTTTCCACTTTACCAGGTACCACCTCTTTCCTCTGCACCCATCAACCTTGTGATTGATTATTGACTCAACCTCCCATTCAATTTCATCATTGACTAGTTCTGGTAAGGGTGCTGTGGGTGCAGTCCCATATACCTCATTTTCAATAAACAGAAAGATGCGAGAGGTGTGAAACATGGGGTGAACTTTCCAGGTGGGGGGGAGCCCCAATTGGAATGCAACCAAAGAGACAACCTGAGTCACCTTGAATGGCCAGAGATGTTGGGGTGCAATCTTGTCACACTGGTTTTTGATTTGGAGATGCCCAGTGTCAAGGAGGACCTGGTCTCCAACATGAGGTGGCACATATGACCCTTTTAAGCATGAACACATCAGGTCCTGTGCTTTCTTGTGTGCAAGAATGGTGGCATCATGGTTCAATGCCAACCTTTCCAATCTTCATCCACTGATGGGACTGCGGTGAGCTGAACTTCTGGATAGGGGGACAGGTCACACCCCAATAAGAGTGAGAAGGGAGTCATTTGATGCATGGAGTGTACCTGAGAGTTGTGGGCAAACTTGGCAGACAGTAACTTTGTGGCCCATGAGTTTGGTGCTTCAGTGCAGTACAGCCAAAGGTATCCCTCCACTTCCTGGTTGACTCTTTCACTTTCTCCATTGGTCTGTGGGTGATATCCCATCAAGAGTTTAGGGGTTACCCCTATCACTTTGTAAAGTTCTTTAGTAAATGAAGACATGAACTACAGTCCTTGATTGGAGATTACTGATTCAGGGATGCCATATCGGGAGTAGATGAATTGATGGAAGAGTCAGGTGACCCCAATGGAGTCAATTGTTTTGTGACATGGAATGAACAGAGTGGCTTTGGACAGCCCCTGATCAACAACTGTGAGAATGGAGTCATATTTCTGTTCTCCTGAAACCAGGAGATCCATGATAAGATCCATGGACATTTGTTGGAATGGAAATGCAGTCTTGGGCATGTCATGAGGGACCACAGGTGGCATTGGTGGATGAGTCATGACCTTGGTAGTCTGGCACAAAGGGCATCCTGCCATGTAAGCCTGTATGTCCTTTCCCATACCTTCCCACCAAACCTCCTTCCACATCTTTGCAAACATTGCCTTTTGTCCCAGGTGTCTGGCTGACTTGTGATCATGATATGAGCACATACAATGGTGACAGTCTTCAGGGGGAATATACAGCCATGTGGTTCTGAACTGTTTTGTTCCATCTTCTGCCACTGTGACATTATCCTTGGGTTCTGGACCTACCGAATCCTTTGGCATGTTGTTCTTGACGCATTTGTATAGGTCCATGGATATCATGTAAACTCCCCATGCCCCTTTTGCAGGTTTCCTCAAAGGGCAGGCATCAGGTAGCCTATTCTCCTTTGGCTTTTCCTCAAGTGGGTGAGAATATGGCTTTGAGTCAGGCTTGGAGCAATGAATCTGAGCAGGTAAACATCCTACTTGACAAAGATGGTTGATTTTTAGTCATTTTTGAATTTTCGTAATGGAAAAAGAGGGTGAAACAAGACAAATTTGGGGACCCACCCTCTCTGAAAGCCAAAGGTCCAGGGGAAGGACCATGGCCACTGGGGCAGGCTCCTCATGAGTGTCTTAATGAGAAAGAGTGTTGGCTGGGACATGGAGGCAACCAGCCTGCCAAGAGAACCAGATAGGGTATGACTGGATAGTGGCAGCCCAATGGGCCTGGCAAGGGGTGAGCTGTTGAGGCTCATGGTAGTATTCCAAGTTCTTGTGGTCAGTGAAGACCACCATCAGTTCGACCAGAGAGAGAAGGTAGGGTTGGAAGGCCTTCAGTGCTTGAATGACAGCGAGCATTTCGAGGTCATAGACCTGGTAATGTTGTTCAGCACTGACCAAGGACTGCGAAAGGTAAGAACATGGATGCCACTCATTGTCGGCTCCTTTTTGGGCAAGGACTGCACCAGTTCTGAGTTTCAAAGCATCAGTGAACAGGGCAAAAGGCTTTGAGAAGTTGGGGATAGTGAGGACTGGAGAAGAGCATAACAAAGACTTTAGTTTTTCAAACACAGCATCACAGTTCCAGAGTCCATTGGTAAGAAACACCCTTCTTTGCAAGGTCATGAAGAGGTCTGGTGACACTTGAGAATGAAGGGATGAATTTGCAGTAGAAGTTGCAGAATCCAAGGAATCTGTGAAGTCCTATAAGACTATCAGGGGCTTCCCAAGTACTGATGGCATCAGTCTTCATTGGTGAAGTTTCCATATGCTGTGAGTCAAAGTGAGGTTCAGTGGTGAAAACCAACCAAACCCAACACAAAAGACAATGAAAGCAAGTGGTGGTGTGCCTATGCGGTACCTAGATGGTAGAACCTGTTCTTTGGGAGGGTTTTTGCAAGCTACAACACTCAAAGATGAGTGCTGAGGGTTGGGGGTGCTCCTGACGAAGAGGGAGCAAGAATGTGATAGAAAGCAATAGGGTAGACTGCTGTCAGCCTACAGAAGGATGGATGGTGACTTAATTTGATGTCCTAAGCTGTACTGAGCTCAGGGAGGGCTTGGAGTGAAGTATATGGATGATAGATGATGATAAGCCAAGTAGATGATAGCTAGACCCTTAATAAAGTCTCAACTATCAAAGCTGATGAATGATTTACTGAGAGATGATAAATTGCAAGCAAGAGGGGCTCTCTGATGTCTTCTTCTTTTTCTACTACCTAAGTACAGTGACTTATATACAGTACAGGGGCATTGCCTATGGAAAACAAGGTGCAAACACTTGGTAAGTGATTGGTAACTGATGAGTAAGGAATGTAAGTGATGGGTAATCGTCTTGGAAAGCATTGGTAAGCATTGGTAAGGATAAGTAAGCCAAAAAGCGAAGAATCAGTAAGCAAAGTCAAAAGATTGGTAAGTATTGGCAATAGGTGAGTCAAAGACAGTCAGAATGTCACAGTATGAGTCAAGCAATGTCAGGAACTGGGAAAGTGCACTGGAATCACATTAGGGGGAGGCCATGCATGTCACATCTCGAAGAGATCACTTCTAGGCTGAGGTGGGATGACAGAGAGGCAGCGCTGATCTGATGCCGATATAGTACATCCAAAAGTGGACAGGGTGAGTCAGATGTCAACAGGGGTCAAGCTTTGGGGGTCTGTGGGGTGACAGGAGCATAGGGGATCACAACTTTCCCCCCCAAACCATCCTCTCAGTGAAGCAAATAAAAACTTCATGAATGAGGCTCTGTTGGAAGAGAGGATGAAAGGGGAGTGTCTTCTGCTGTATCTTGCAACAAGGAGGCAAGATGTGCATCATACTTGTCATGGATGTGATCAGGGAGAGTGGAGAACAGTAGATTATACTGTAGCTGTCAGCAATTTTGGAAGAATGATGGATGAGACTGGTATGAAGACGTTGCAGGGGGCAGGGAGGAAGGATCCATATGCTTCTTGGACTGGAGAGACTGAAATGACCACATAAGACCTTTCCAAGTGAATGACAGACCTGAGGTGACCAAAGAACATCCTCCTGGAGGTCATACTGACAAAAAGAACACACTGTCCAAGCTGGATGGGCTGAGAGGGGGCAGATGAGGGTGGGATGTACCAGGATGCTTCAGGACAGAAGCTGGTAGGAACTCCTGGTAGATATATGTAGCCATGGTCCCTAGCAAAGGGGACAAGCAAAATGACTGATGTGGAGGCAGCCATATCAGAAGAATTAGCAAAATGAGTGTCTTTTGGAGGGAGTGCTGTAGAAATGTGTGGAGTGTGCAAATCCTTTCCAACCTTGGAAGGTAGGATCACGTGGCTGAGCACTACAAGCAAGTGTGGGAATGGTTTCAGTGTCTGCAGAACTGGTGGAGATATGTTGAAAACCAGAATGCTGTACACAGGTGCTTAAGAATTTTATTGGCACTTAACTTGCCTCCTCCTTTTTCTTTGGCATTGACAACTTGTTCTTGTGCAAGGGATGACTGCCAACATTGCTGGCTGTCCTTCCTCGCATGAGGGCTATGGTCTTCACCTCCATTCATCAGCTACATCCATGTCCACCTCACCAAACACCTTTGGTGTGTGACAATGCCCTTTTCTGATGATCAACCCAAGGAATTCTATTTCTTCTGCCTCAACCTACCTGTTTCTCTCATTGAGATTCAAAGGTTTTGTCCATATACCTCTGGAACGAAGGGGGTGAGTTGCATTGTCCAAAGAACATTACTGTGGGCTCGAAAAGCCCTCTTGGTGTGATAAATGCTCCTTTCCACTCATCTCCTTCCTTGACCCAGAGGTTGGTAAAACCCCAACAAATGTCAAACTTGGCATAGTATTTTGACTTGACCAACTTGTCGAACAATGCTTGCACATTCAGCAATGGGTGTGCATCTGGCATGGTGAACAAATTGAGGTAGCAGTAGTCTTGAATTAACCACTTCTTCCCATCCTCCTTTGCTATGAAAAACACCAGTGTTGCTTGAGGCAAAGTTGACAGTCAAATTTTCTTGCCTAAAACTTTAAGTTCATCAGGAGACATTGGATATACCATGGCTTTCTTCAGCTTGAAGTCTTCACGGAGTCTAATCTCATGATCTAATCCTGTCCAATGTGCCAGAAGTGGGATATCATCTTCTGCAAACACCCTAGTGAATTCCTTGTATATTTCAGGAAGCTTGACTTCCTCTTTTCCACTTGCTAGGGCAGCTTCAAGTTCTGTGGACAGAGTAGTTTTGTTAATTTTCACCTCAGGGGTGTCACCTGAGTCCTGTTTTACCACTTCTGGGGACAGGCCAGAAGATTCCTTCTTACTGTCTGTGTCTGAAGACACCACCTGTTTGACAAAATAGTCAGATCCTTCAGGATACACATACCCATCATCCCAGCACATAATTTTGCCAGTTTCCCAGTTCATTCTTGGTTTGAGCTCTTTGAGGAATGGCATCCCAAGGAGGACATGTTCTTTTCCTATGAGAGGGCCCACATAGCACTTGATTTGGATAATTTGCTCCTTGATCTCCATCTTCAGGGTAACCTTGCAGGTAACCCATTCTTCATCCTTTCCAGTAAATGAGGTCATTTTGAACTTTCTTTCCACATGGTAAGTTGGGATGTGAAGTTTTTGGACCATCTTTTCCAAGATGAGGGAGACTTCAGCGCCTGAGTCAATACAGGCCCATATTCCTGCCTTATAATCCAGTAGTACAACCGACCCAAGAGGGGAACAAATTCACATATTCAATTCATCATCTATGGAAGAACATTTAGCAGATAACACAGAGACAGGACTGACTGATGCAGGAGATTCATCAGTCCCCTTAAAAAACCCAACAACTTCCATTCCTCTGCATTCACTTCATGATCTCTGACATAAGCAGTCTTTGTGCCATCCTCCAAGAGGACAATGTGGACATTGGACAGTTGAGTCTTGACCTTTACTTTACAGTCACACTTGATGTGACCTTTGGCTCCACAATTGAAGCACTTAATTTCCAAACTGGAGTGTCTAATGTTCCATTTACATTTGTCAGATAGTACCATTGAGCATCTTGTTTTTGTTTTGATAGTTCTCAGCAAATGACACAGCTGCGCCCTTGGTCATGTAAGTGAGTGCAAATGAAATCTTGAGGGACTCTGAATTGTAGACATGCTTGTTCAGGTTCAAATATCCTTCAACCTGCATAATCCAGGTCTGAAGCCCATTGTGGTTTCTGTTGTATTCACCAGGATGCCCGACATTAAACTCCCAGCCTCCATTGGGTGGGCAGCTTCCATATGTGTCATCATCATCAGCTGGGGCCTTACCCTTACTGGACCCACCAATGGGGACCTCTGGGGGAATTACCTTTCCAAAGTTCCAATGATACCAATCATGCAGGGCCAAGTCTGTAGGTATACCTGTTGGGAACAGGTCACTTGTAGTTGCATGCATGGCCTGGCAGAGCTCCTCCACCATAGTGACTCTTTGCTCTTCCAACCTCTGTCTCAGTTCCTCTTCTGAAATGGTCCTTGGGGGCATTTCAGGAACCAAATCTCCATGACTGATTGTCATGGACATTTCTTCTTGATTGCAAGCTTCCTGTTCTTCTTTGAGGACTGATCCAAATGAAGTATCAGACTTCTGATCATCTTCTTCTTCTGAACTAAGCATGACTTCCAAATCCCTAAACTGGGATAGATAAGATAACCAGGGGTTTGTTGCAGTAACTGAAGGACTGAGTCATCCTAGAGGAATGGGTGGTAAGGGAGGATTCCGTCCAAGTCCAAGGGGGTTAGGTTGAGGAGGGACTGGAGGTCTTGATTTCTGTGGGTTAGACACTTTTATGGATATTGACAATGAAAGCTGAGGGAGGATTTATTTCTCAAAAGAAACCTGTCAGTGTAGAGGGGTTATAGGGGATGCACAAGTGACTTTACATGTAGGGAGACATGAGCACTGGCTCCAGGGAGGCGATCTATTAAAGCCTAGTGGCTGCCCATAGAGCGGTGGACTTGATTGAGGGTAGAGGGATGCTTCTCAAATTCTTGATACATGAGGAAGCAGGACAAAGGCAAGTCAGTCTTTACATGTAGGGAGAGTGATGAGTGAAGTGGTTTGTTGAAGTTCAGTAACCAGGGACAAGTAGACTTTCATGAAGAGGTCAACAAGTCCCAAAAGCTGTGTGGAGTTTTTCGATTTTGTTATGCCCAAGCACAGTAACTTCTTCAAATGGAATAGGCATGACATGCACGAGGGGGAGTCTATGGGCTGAACATGTCATAACCCCTATGGCTCAGTTATCTCTGAGGTCTGGCAGAGGTTCACTCCTTCTGGTGAGTTCTTCTGAGATCACACAGAGGAGGGAACAAGGATGACAGAGAAGGAAGTTAGCTGAGTTGCAAGCTATCAAAAAACTGAGGATACAAGGTAAGGTACATGGGTTTATATACCCCTAAATATGAGTACTGTACCAGTCATGACAGGATGCGTCATGACACATATCTGCAGTAGTCAACAGAACAATCAGTCAAATAAATAAATGAGAAGGAGTCATCCAGGGTCAGATGATGGGCATAACAAGGGGGAACGAAGGCTATACTGGCTGTGCAATCAATGTGCAGTGAGGAGCCAGACACCGGAGCTATAGTACAACATGTAAGCAATATAAATGAGTCAGAGGAACACAAAGGAAACATGTCATCCATCAGAGAGGGCAGTGGAATACTGGATCACACTGAGGGTGTGGTCTGCACAGGTATTGGAAATACCATGACAGTGGGAGATCTGAGAGATCCTCGCAGCATATGGGCCCCTAGGATGGCAACAATTATGAGGGACGCAACAAGGCATGTGATGCATGTGACCGCAAAGAGGTGAAAAAGGAAAGACCCCTGATGCAGGCATAACACTGCCCCCCTGTGCCACTCAGCTCCACCTCCCACTTGTACACATACTCTTGTTCTGTTGGAAGATACCCCTTACTGTTGTTCCATTCTTACTCTTGTCTACTACCCACCAGACTATTTCATGTGCATCTGTACTTCACTGACATCTGATGTCCTTTCCTTTATTTTCTGGTCTTTTAGTTTTTCTGCCCCACCTTACTCTGACCCATACCTACTTCCCTTGTACTATATAATTCCACCATGATGTTGGAAATATACCCACCCATCTTTTGGAGTCACTATCTGAGTCATTTGTGTGTCTAAGTGTTCAAAAGTGTCTGCTGTGTACTCTGTGTCTACTGTGTCTTCTGTGTTTCTGTGTCTTGCCTCCATGTCTCACAAGTCTTGGAATTACTTCTTTGTGCCAAGGTCATAACTCAGAATTTTGTATACAAGTCTACTGGTTCCCAATTCACCTATATCTCTGTGGAATTAAATTCCATGCCCCATATTTGACTCCTCAATTGACCCTACCACTGTATTCTACATCTCCTTCCTACTCAGCACCCCTTGGGTTGAGCCTAGGGATTGCCCTACAGCTTCCCCCCTAATTGCACACTACCCAGAGGTAGTGTCCCACATAGTTTTGGAGCCCACTGTGAGGGGTCTGTAGATCTGGAAAGGAGATCCTTATGACCCACTTGGCAAAGAAATGAACTTGAAGAGCTCTTAGAGCCCTTCTGTCGCCTTTCTATTTCTTCATCAGAGATCTTAATCCCCATAACTGATCCCAGAGAAATTTCAGAACCTCATTCATCTGATTCAGACCCCAGTCTAGACAAGATCTTTTGGAATTCAGATTCCCCAGTGTTTTACCCAGTGTTTCCAGGAGGTTTCGACCTCAACAAATCCTTCAATCCTCCTGTAGAGCATCAAGAACTTTTGCCTCTCTCAGAACTAACCTCTTCTTTGTCCTCATCATCTAGTGATTCTGGACTTGCTGCTGAACAACTTCTTATCCCTTTGCAATTGCTCACTTTAATTCCTGCTATCATTTCCCCCACCCAGGTTCCCACTCAGAATACCTCAGTCTCCCCACTCTTAAGTTCTGCATCAACTCACATAATGTCTGCAGCTAGAGATATACCACTTAGGGGCTCTAACAAAGCCCCAAAGTTTTCTGGTCATACTGAAGACATCACTTGCTACCTTGAAGATGTCAAACAACTCTGCATTGAAGCTGGCTTGGACACTGGAAAAGATAAAATCCACTGGGTCATCCATTATTCCAATCACAACAAGGCTGAATTTTGGTCCACCTTAGATGCTGCAACTGATGGCTTCAATGACTGGGATGTGTTTTCCAAAGAACTCCTGAACTACTATCCAGGTGCCTTGGTGAAAGATTGTCACTATACCAAAGCCAACCTCAAAACCTTACTCTACCACCAAGTCCAGAAACCTATGGGAGAATTTTGACACATCCTTGGCCTTGTCTAGAAGAAGAAGAAACTTCCTGATGACTACATCAATGAGAAATTCCTCAAGGGGTTTCCCCTGAGGTTCCAGAATTCTTTGCTCATGCAATTGCAACTTTCTGACCTAGATCATGACATCGATGAGCTGTGGGAGTTCACTCTGGTCTACAAGCATGCTAACTACCTGCTCAGCAGAGCAAAACAAAATCTCCCTCAGCTTGATTCATCAGCACTGTTCCCCCAGAATTCTGCTCCATCTTCCTCACTGACTGTTCCTACTATCTTGAAATGAGAGTATGTTCATGTTGCCCAGCAACCTGCTTCTGCCCTGCCTCCTCAACAAGGTCAAGAAGGCCAATTCTGTCATTCCTTCAATCCACAGTGTTTCTTCTGCAGAGGAACAGATGGCCACAGAACTGCAGAGTGTGTGCTGTGCCACAAATACATACAAGCTGGGAAATGCTCCCTGATTGGGGGAAGAGTTTTCATGCCAGATGGCTCTGACATCCCTAGGACAGCCACTGGCCAGAATTTTAAAGAGAAGATTGACAGCTTCCTTGCCATGCACGAATCCATTATTGCCTCAGCCAATCTTGTCTCTGTACAACAACCTGGTCAGCAGTCAAGCTCTTCTTGTGGTCACAATACCCCACCTCATCTTGTCAGCACAATGTTCTTCAGCAACAAAGAAGCCCCAGAATTTCAGGTTGACTTGCACCCTTCTTCCTACCTAATCAACAAAGAACTTGAGGAGGATGCCAACAAAGAAGACCAATGTGCCTTAGTGAGAGCTTATGCTCAGGTAGAAGAATTGAAGAACAATATCAGGAAGAAGAAGAACACTTGTTTTGATGGTGTAGAAATTCCAGCTCATTGCCAGTGAACCCCAGTGGCTGCTCCTGCACCTGCTGGTGTGCCAGCCACCTCTAAGACAGCTGTTAATTCCACACCAACCAATTCTATCACTTCTACAGAAATCCCAGCCATTACTAAAACTCTGGTCATCTCTAGTCCCACAGATCTCCAGAAATCCAAGCCTATGACAAATTCTGCACCCCAATTTCATTATCAAAGCAGTTTTGACAAAGTGGCAGCTACCAAACAACTCATAGACCAAGTCTTAGATGTGAAGATGGAAATTTCCACTAAAGATCTCTTAGCCATCAGCCCAGAGATTTGCAAGCAGGTTAGAGAGCTAGCCACAATGAAGAAGATAACTATTGGGAGTTTAGAAACAGCATTGGAAGCTTCTGCCTCTGCTATCTGGGCATCCTACAAACAGTATTGGGTCAGAGACACAGAAGGGAAGTGTGTAGGCCTCACTACTGCACCATTATGTGCTGTCAATGGCATCCTAATGGACAAACTTCACATTGAATGTATCCTGGACAGTGGATGTCAGGTAGTGGCCTTGCAATGGGAGTTGTGGGAAGCCTTAGACCCCCCTCCATACTGACATGACTATGACTCTGGAGGCTGCTAACCAATCCAAAGAAAGCACCCTTGGGGTCATAGAGAATGCCACCTTGCATGTAGGAAATGTCAAGGCCCATCTACAAATCCAAGTCATTGATCATGCACCTTTTGACTTACTGCTTGGTCAACCCTTCTTCTGCCTACTCTCCAGCATCCTCCATGATTTCCCTGATGGAGAACAGTCTCTAGAAATCCACAACCCTAATTCTGGGAAACAAGTTTTAATCCCAACATGACCTCACAACAGACTGCATCCCCTTCCACATTTTGTAAATTCTGAAGACAAAGAAGACTTCTTCACATGAAAACAAATGCATCACCATATGAAACAGCCTGAGCAGGGTTTTTAGTGTCAGTCAATGACTCGTTTGGATTGCAAGGAGGCCACAATAATCTTTTCTCTGTGTGTTCTCTCTATGTTTCTGATCCTCCTTTATTACCTTCAAAGACTACTACCCTTTTGCCTACAGACACTTTCAAAAATTCTGCTGCAGCATTTATCTACAATTTACAAAGCAACAGTATGCCCCCCATTGATCCCTTTGATACTAGTTCTGTCTCTCCAACTGACCCTTTCTTATTTTCGACTGCTACTACCATTTCTCCACTGACAATCTCTGCCTTACACTCTACTTATCAGTTTGATCCTGTTTATCATGTCTTAAAGTACAAACCTGTAGTGAGGAAGGTGAGGCCAGTACTGATGTCAATGCCAGCAGAATTCCAGGTAGAGCGTTGGGAGGCTGAAGCCCCACTTGCAGGTCTGCCTGTTTTACCTACTCATCCCCCACTGTTTGTGCCAGGTTCCAGGTTTACTCAGGAAAGAGCTGACAAGCTCAATCTGGACCTGGAAAGGTTCCTTTGGCCTACAGAATTAGACCTAGTATGATGGCTGGTCAAGATGCACAAGGCTGCCTTTGCTTGGGATGCTTCAGAAAGAGGGACCTTTCAAGAGGACATGTTCCCACCCCTAAAGATACCTATGCTAGCCCACAAACCCTAGGTTGAGTGAAATATTCCCATTCCCCCTGCTATGTTCCATGAAGTCATTAACATCATCAAAGAAAAGATTTCTGCAGGTGTTTATGAACCATCTACCTCATCCTATTGCTCAAAATGGTTCTGCATAGTCAAGAAGGATGGAAAATCTCTGCACCTTGTCCATGACTTGCAACCTCTAAACACTGTTTCTATCCAGGACTCAGCCATTCCCCCCTTCATCGATTCAATTGCTGAAACCTTCGCTTGCCATTCTGTCTATGGAATTTTGGATCTTATGGTCAGATACAATCATCGCACTATACATGACAATTACCATGACCTCACTACCTTCCAAACTCCTATCAGTACTCTATGACTCACTAAGTTACCTATGGGCTACATGAATGCCATCCAGATTTTCCACAGGGACATCTGTTGGATATTGAAGGATGAAATCCCTGAAGTAACCATCCCTTTCATCAATGATTGCCCAATCAAAGGTCCAAAATCCTGTTACCAAAATTCCGACAGTTCCTACCAGATAATCCCACAAAATTCTGGGATCAGACACTTCATCTGGGAGCACCTACAGAACATCAACCATGTCTTACACTGTCTACATCACACAGGAGCTACTGTCTCAGCAAAGAAATGCATCATTGCTGTGAGTCAAAGTGTGGTTCAGTGGTGAAAACCAACCAAAACCAACACAAAAGACAAAAAGAGCAAGTGGTGGTGTGCCTATGCAGTACCTAGATGGTAGAACCTGTTCTTTGGGAGGGTTTTTGCAAGCTACAACACTCAAAGATGAGTGCTGAGGGTTGGGGGTGCTCCTGATGAAGAAGAAGCAGGAATGTGAGAGAATGCAATAGGGTAGACTGCTGTCAGCCTACAGAAGGATGGATGGCAACTTAATTTGATGTCCTAAGCTGCACTGAGCTCAGGGAGGGCCTGGAGTGAAGTATATTGATGATAGACAAGGATAAGCAAAGTAGACAATAGTTAGACCCTTAATAAAGTCTCAACTATCAAAGCTGCTGAATGAATTACTGAGTGATGATAAAATGCGAGCAAGAGGGGCTCTCTGACATCTTCTCTTTTTTTGCTATCTAAGTACAGTGATTTATATACAGTACAGGGATGTTGCCCTTGGAAAACAAGGTGCAAACACTTGGTAAGTGATTGGTAACTGATGAGTAAGGAATGTAAGTGATGGGTAATCATCTTGGAAAGCATTGGTAAACATTGGTAAGGATTAGCAAGCCAAAAAGTGAAGAATCAGTAAGCAAAGTCAAAAGATTGGTAAGTATTGGCAATAGGTGAGTCAGAGACAGTCAGAACATCAAAGTATGAGTCAAGTAATGTCAGGAACTGGGAAAGCACACTGGAATCACATTAGGGGGAGGCTGCACATGTCACATCTCAAAGAGATCACTTCTAGGCCAAGGTGGGATGACAGAGAGGCAGTGCTGATCTGATGCCAATATAGTACATCCAAAAGTGGACAGGGTGAGTCAGATGTCAACAGGGGTCAAGCTTTGGGGGTCTGTGGGGTGACAGGAGCATAGGGGATCACAACTTTCCCCCCCAAACCATCCTCTCAGTGAAGCAAATAAAAACTTCATGAATGAGGCTCTGTTGGAAGAGAGGATGAAGGGGGAGTGTCTTCTGCCACATCTTGCAACAAGGAGGCAAGATGTGCATCATACTTGTCATGGATGTGATCAGGGAGAGTGGGGAACAGTAGATTATACTGTAGCTGTCACAATCTTGGAAGAATGATGGACAAGACCGGTATGAAGACATTGCAGGGAGCAGGGAGGAAGGATCCATATGCTTCTTGGACCAGAGAGACTGAAATGACCACATAATACCTTTCCAAGCAAATGACAGACCTGAGGTGACCAAAGAACATCCTCCTAGAGGTCATACTGACAAAAAGAACATGCTGTCCAAGCTAGATGGGCTGAGAGGGCACAGACGAGGGTGGGATGTACCAGGATGCTTCAGGACAGAAGCTGGTAGGAACTCCTGGTAGATATATGTAGCCATGGTCCCTAGCAAAGGGGACAAGCAAAATGACTGATGTAGAGGCAGCCATATCAGAAGAATTTAGTGAAATGAGTGTCTTTTGGAGGGAGTGCTGTAGAAATGTGTGGAGTCTGCAAATCCTTTCCAATTTTGGAAGGTAAGATCGCATGGCTGAGCACTACAAGCAAGTGTGGGAATGGTCTTGGTATCTGCAGAAACAGTGGAGATATGTTGAAAACTGGAATGCTGTACATGGGTGCTTGAGAATTTTAGCCAGCACTTAACCTGCTCCCTTTCCTTTTCTCTGGCACTGATGACCTGTTCTTGTGCAAGGGATGACTGCTGACATTCCTGGCTGTCCTTTGCATGAGGGCCATGGTCTTCATCTCCATTCATCAGCTGTATCCATGTCCACCTCACCAAACACCTTTGGTGTGTGACATCACTGTGCTGTCTATCATAGTGGTTGGGCATAAGGTGTCATTTGAGGGGAGAATTCCAGATGAAGCTAAAGTCCAAAAGATTAAAGACTGGCCCTACTGCACAAATGTTACTGAAGTGCATGGATTTTTAGGTCTTTGTTTGTATTGCAGGATCTTTATCAAAAACTTTGCTAAACATGCATGTCCCCTCATCAAGCTGACCAAGAAAGATGTCCCCTTCAAATTCCACAACAAACACAGAGAAGCCATGGAATATTTATGCCAGGCTATCATCTCGTCTCCTGCACTATGTACTATTGACTACAATTCTGAAAGGAAGGTCATTCTAGTGGTCGACACTTTGAATATCACTGTAGGATACCTCCTCATGCAGGAGGGGGAAGATGAAAAATGCTACCCTGTGAGGTTCAGCTCAATAACTCTCAATGACTGTGAACACCATTACAGTCAAGCTAAACTGGAGTTCTTTGGTCTTTTCCACACTTTACATGACATCAGACTTCACATTTTTGGCATGCAGAATTTTGTCGAGGTTGACATGCAATATATAAAGGGGATGATTAACAATCCCGACTTACAGCCCAACACTACCATAAACTGCTGGATTGCAGGAATTCTTTTGTTCAATTTTGAGCTCATACATGTCCCTGCACACAAGCATGCAGCAGCTGGACAGTCTTTCAAGGAGACTGAAAGCAGAAGAGGATGAGGAGGGAGACAAAGACTATGAGGATTGGATAGATGAGTGTGGGGCTTTCACAGTCAAGCTCTTGAATCATAGGGAAGCACATTTCAAGTCTCAACCTTACCCCTTGGGAATCTTGAGCATTGTGCCAGACTCATCTCTTGCCCTGTCACAGAGCCTAGGTATCTTTACTGCCAAAGAATCGATGCCTGGAATCCTCAACACTGAAATTCCGAGGTCAGAGAAAGCGATCCAGAAAGAGAAGAGGTTAAAAGTGGTGAAGGAGTTTTTGGAAACAAGGAAGACACCAGAAGGGTTGGAGGAAGGGGAATTGGAGAGCTTAGTATGTCTCACCATGTGGTATTTTGTTAAAGGAGGAGAGCTGTGGAGAAAAGAGCCTCAAGGACATCACCAACTAGTAGTCACACCACACAAATGCCTCAGGATCCTTTGTCAGGCTCATGATGAGCTAGGACACAAGGGTATCTACTTGACCTGCATGCATTTGCTGACTCATTTCTGGTGGCCTATGCTAGAGCAGGACACCCACTGGTACATCAAGTCATGTCACAAATGCCAAATCTGCTGTTCAGATTGTGTACATATTCTGCCAGTCATCACCATTCCAGAACCCCTATTCTATAAAGTGTACATGGACATGTTCTTAATGCCAAAGTCAAATGGGTTTTGCTATGTCACCCAAGCCCACTGTTCACTCACCAGTTACCCTGAATGGGCTATGCTTCATGCAGAGACAGGCAAGTCCATTAGAAAGTTCATCTTCAAACAGATTCTGTGCTGTTGGGGTGTTGTTGAGGAGATTGTCACAGATAATAGGGGACCACATGTTCTCCCTCTCGACTAGCTCTCCAGGACCTTCAGAATTCATCACATATGCATTTCTCCTTATAACTTGCAGGCTAATGGAGTTGTCAAACAGCAGCATTTTGATGTAAGAGAGGTGATGGTAAAAAGTTGTAGTGGGGAAGCATCAAGGTGGTCAGAAGTAGCCCCTGCAGTATTTTGGGCAGAGAGGGTTATGGTCCACAAGGCAACTGGGTTTTCTCCATTCTATATGGCTCATGGTGTTGAACCCAGACTCCCTTTTGATCTGGTCGAAGTGACATTTTTAGCACCTTTCAAGGCAGAGTTTTACTTGACCACAGACCTCATTGCTCACCATGCTTGCCAACTCCAGAAATGCCCAGAGGACCTTGCTCACATCCACAATCTGGTCCTAAAATCCCACTTTGCCTCAGCCAAGGATTTCATCAACCATTTTGCATGTTCTATCAAAGACTTTAACTTCAAACCAGGGTCGCTTGTCCTCATGTGGAATTCCTGTATTGAACTGGAACTCAACTGGAAAACCAAACCATGCTACCTAGGGCCTATGATCATCGTCAGATGCACTAAAGGTGGCTTGTACATACTTGCAGAATTAGATGGCACTATCTCAAAATTCCACTTTGCTGTGTTTTGCCTATACCCCTATTTCCCATGGAATAACGCTTGAATTGAAGTCACCCAGCTGACTGGTGCTTCCTCACAAGACCTGGATCATCTTGAAGATGATGTGTTCCCAGACCCTACACTTGCTGGCATCCCTTTGGACGAGTCAGATGAGTAGTCTGTCCTTCTCTCTACCTCCTTTCTTTTCTTCCCCTGTTCTTTCTTTTATCAATACCCATCTCATCTCTTCTATAAATTCTGCACCACTCACATGAAGGAGTCAAAAAAAATAAAAATAAAAATTCCACAGACTCTAGTATGCTATTTACAGGTCCTGGAGATCGTCCTTCAACCTTTGCAGCTCCTCCCATCTAGCCCATGCAGTCTCGATCCGATGTGTTACCTGCCTCACCAACATCTCCAGCAGCCAGTAGACCTGCTCCAGCTCGAATTCCTCATCCTTGGCCCTCACCTTGAGCACTCACAGATGCTCAACAATGTTCACTGTTGACCACTCACATGGGTATTCAACCTCCAGAATTTCCATGGCTGATGGAGTGTCACTCTGGGCTGTCACTTCAATGTCTCCAGGTTCATCCAGTAAACTGGTCACAGTTGCAAAAAACAGTTCAATCTCGACTTGCAGTTCATTGATTGGAAGTGATGCATGGGGATTGTTGACAGGGACTGGTGAGGGCTTGGGTGAAGGTCTGGGCATTGGAGAGGCTCTGCAGAAAAAGAGACAGGGTGTTGGCAAAGGATTGCAAAGTGAAGGGGCTGGATCTGGCAAAGGCGAGCACATGGGGGTTGGATCAGGCTGCTGTTTTCAAGCTGGAATTTTCAGAGTAAGCTTCTTGACAGGTTTGGTTGCAGATTCTGCTGGGGCTGGCTTTGAGGTCATAAACGATTTGACTCATTTGTGGGATGGCCCTGCCTCCCCAACGGTACTGGAGTTCTTTCACTGAAGGTGGTGCCAACTTGTTCCCTTGTGGATTTTCACCTGTGCAGTACTCACCTTTCTCCCTACACCTTGAGAGTGCAAGCACTTGTGTTTCGCCTTCCTGCACCATTTGCAGGATGCCTCTGGCTCCCTGATGCATGTGAGGTTTGCCTGGGCACATGTCTTGCAGGGCTCATTGTCCCCAGCTGTGCAAGGTCCCTTTGTGGATGGACCTGGGTCGCCATCACCCTCATCATCATCAATGTTGTCAGCCAGCTTGTCCTCCTTGCTGGTGGCCTGCAGAATTTTCATTGAAGTCAGCATGCATGCTCAGGGTTGTCAAGGCTGTAGAGTGCACCTTCTGCTTCCCTTTTCCCTTGCTTGCACTACCAGAGCCCTCCCCTGTTGAGTGTGCAGCTCCTCTTGACAGGTTTCCTTTGGTGTCTTCTGGTGCATGGTCTTGGCCCTCACCTCTTTCTGCTTGGCCCTGGGTGCACATGGATGGTGCCTTGGCCGACCTCTCAGCCTCCATCTGCGCTCTCTCCTCTACCTGCTCCTGGTAGTCCTTGAAAAGGTTGTTAATGTTGAACCTATGCTGCCCTTCTGGCTGCCAGAGATCCACTATTGCTATTGCCACAGGGATTGCCTCATTCTGCCATATCGCAGATTCCTTGGTCAGGTCATGTAGGTTGGCATTGCACACCTTCAGGATAGAAATCTTGTTCTCATCAATGTACTTCCACCATGAGTAGATCCCAGCCTGGGGATCAGTCAGTGTGTTGTGTTGCACAGGTCTCTAGCACATTCACCCAGGTCTGGTCCCAGTCCTCCACCCACTCATATATTGCCTCTAAGCTCTCTTTGGGCTGTGGCACTGTGTCAATTAGCACCCTAACGTGCCTTAATGCTGCCAACAGCGAGGTGATGGCCTGGTCCCTCATGCTGCAAACTGGTCATGCATCATGGGTCAAGTAGGCTTGCATGGTGAAGGTTGGGTATGGATTGGGTAGTGGGTGTGGGTGTAGCTGGGGTGTGGATGTTTGACAAGCAGTGAGACACCTTCTGAGCACATTTAAATTCCACAGGGCCATCTTGTACAATGCAGAATTTCCCTCTGCATGAGGCAGAATTCCAACCACATGCCATCATTGTTACATAACATCTGCCAATATTCCATGCTCATCTCTGTCATGTCTCAGTTTGGTCTGACCAAGGACAGTCAGCATTTGATGTTCCCAGGAGGTGTAGGGAGCTGTATACTCCCTGAGGCTGGAACAGGAATCTGTCACTAAATTCTGCAGGTCTCTACAACAAACCCATTTTGGAATTTTTCCTGCTCATGTCCTCATGTTTCCTCCTGACCCCTGTTGCCTTCAGAGTTTCTACCACCCTTCAGCATGTTGCTCAGTCATCAAATTGCTGATCTGGAAATTCCATGTTTGTGCAGAGTCACCTGGAATTCAGCAGCCATGCCACCACTCAGTCATGTCACTGGTCATCTGTGCCACTTACCTCTAATAAACTCCAGTTTCCCTGGACTTTGTGCCAGTATGCTATGCTCTGTCCCCCTGTGCCACTCAGCTCCACCTCCCACTTGTATGCATACTCTCATTCTGTTCAAAGATACCCCTTACCATTGTTCCATTCTTACTCTTGTCTACTACCCACCAGACTATTTCATGTGCATCTGTACTTCACTGACATCTGATGTCCTTTCCTTTATTTTCTGGTCTTTTAGTTTTTCTGCCCCACCTTACTCTGACCCATACCTACTTCCCTTGTACTATATAATTCCACCATGATGTTGGAAATATACCCACCCATCTTTTGGAGTCACTATCCAAGTCATTTGTGTGTCTAAGTGTTCAAAAGTGTCTGCCATGTACTCTGCATCTACTGTGTCTTCTGTGTTTCTGTGTCTCACCTCCATGTCTCATGAGTCTTAGAGTTACTTCTTCATGCCAAGCTCATGACTTGGAATTTCATATACAAGTCTACTGGTTCCCAATTTGCCTACATCTCTGCAGAATTAAATTCTGTGCCCCATATTTGACTCCTCAATTGACCCTACCACCATATTCTATGTCTCCTTCCTACTCAGCACCCCTTGGGTCAAGCCTAGGGATTGCCCTACAGCTTCCCCCCTAATCACACACTACCTGGAGGTAGTGTCCCACAACAGGTTGAATGAATTCATACTTCCACAATATGTGGAGTGGCCTTCAAATGGTCCATGTAGTGCGGATTGGTCACCATATAACCTAGTCCATCCATCAACCACACCTGATCTTCAGATTTCTGCTCATGCATGTGTTCTGCTTTAAAGTTTCCATCCATTACTACTGTGTGGGTGAACCACCAGCTGGAGAAGGTCAGCATATGAGGATTGCATTATTGGAGCTGCTTACTGGTCCAAATCCTCACTAGTATCAACATTTATTCCAGGCTGGGGGCATGCTGTGCAAAATAATGCCAGTCTGCCTTTCTCTGCTGACCTGGTTGTCCCATGGAATCCATTCCATTTAAGTAGCTTGAGGTATTGCCATTTCCATGCAACCCATAGAAGCTCATGGTATCTATCCTGATTGACCCTTCAGACATTCCAACACTTGGAACCAAAATACCAAATCTTACTGGAACAAGGTGTGGAAACACACTGGATGTGATCCAATGCAACTTGCTGTAATAGTTCATACTGGATGTTCCACATTCCAGGTTGTCCCTCAGGAAGTCATCCAGAACTGTGAATGTGAATGTGGTGCTTGGCTTCTTGAACATTGAGGGAAATAGTTTGGCTCTGAGTAACCATATGTATTGGGTTTCTGAAGTCTTGCATTCACACCAATTCACTACAATGAAATGAACACCTGTGACATCCATGACAGTGAGATATCTTGACCCCACTGGAGGATGGAGGTGCTTTGGGTTTTCTTTGATATCTTCCACATCTTCCCATTCTTGATCATCCATGGGCAGAGGTTCACCTGCTGCTTGCTGGGCTTGTGCAATTGCATGGGGACAGGGTGCTCCGCCACGTCCTAGGTGCAACTGAACACCAGTCTGTGGGTCTTGATGTGAATGTAATTCTGGGCAACCAACTGATCTCTCACCATGTGGAGGGCAGATTCCTTGTAGAAGTCCCCTGTCCACTGTTGGATCCTGTGGAAAGGCAGGCTCTCATGACTCTTCCAGCAACATTCTGTGCAGAATAGGGGCTGATGCAAGCAATCCAGACATCTGTATACCCTGTCATTGCCACACCAGGTGCAGTTTCTTGGCTCTGGGGAGGCTTCCAGCTCCAGGAGTATCTTCAAGAACTCCCCCTTCCATGGAACCCATTTGTGGATGTAATCATTCTGCATCTGACACACCATGTGAAGTCCACTTTTGGGTTGGTGAACTGCTGCATACCTTTTTCCATGGTAACATCAGTTGCTGGACCAGTGGGCTCATGCTTTCATGTCCATTGAAGGCTGAATCTGCCCATGTATCAAGGTACTTGTGGGAGTGAGACCTTGAATGCTTGGATGGTGAGGATCAGGGAGAATGGACAGGGGTTGTTGGATCTGGCTGTTTGATTGTGACTTCTACCAATCACAATCTATATCTACCTCCAGTTCTCTGAGTCTTGACTTCCAGCTGCTTCACCCAATGGCCTGGGGTAGGACCAATCATTCTCATACCCTTTTGAGTGCTTCCCTTGGCCATCTGGAGGTTGCTGATTTCACAGTATGAGGTCAGTTGTTAGAAATGCTACCACTAGCACAAGTCACTTTATCATTTGGCTCTATTGATGTCAGTACCTTAACACATGTCAGGGCATAAATACAAATGCAACTACACTGGCCTTGCACAATGCATGGTGCTGCCTTCTTATTACTGCGCAATCCCTGCCTGCACATTCCCTTCCTGCTGCAACATTACCTGGGTGCTTTGCCTGGATTATGATGGTGAATTTGGATGCTATATTAGCTGATGAAGGTGAAATGAGATGTTCAGTATCAATATAAGTATGGATATGATTGGGCAAGCCAACTGACAGCCTGGATGCAAACCAGGAGCTAATCTGCCTTTGGGCAGGATCCTGTCAAAGAGATCAGTCTGATTGGATATTTCAGTTGCTTCATGGAGCTCTGAATGAATTCCTTGGCATGACTGCACTAGTACTGAAATGCATTGAGACCAAACAGGGGCACAAAAAAACTTAGTAGCCAACCATCTATTATACACCATTATACATCATACCACATCATACTCCATGGAGTCCCAGTACAAATCAGATGCCTGGGATCAGATGGAAAGAGATGATGCTGATAGTGAGCAAGACATAGAACCATCAGATGTGGGGGAAAGGGAGGAAGAAAGGTTTGAAGTGGAAGAGTTGGAGATCCTTGGGCACCAATGCCAAGAATGGAGGCAAGCAGGGAAGAAGGAGAAGCCTGCAGTTCTGCTATCCATATGGGAGGAGATGCAGCAATTGGACAGGAACAAGGAGTTGAGAGGGAGAAAAGTCCAGACCAAGTGCAAGGTATGCTCTAAAAGTTCTGATTCAGATGCTCACAATTCAAAGCACCCTTGTAGCTAATACAAGATTGGTTGAAAAAGCCCCTCTGTTCAAAGAAGCCCTGCATTACCCTTAGATCCAGTGACAAATACTCTGTGCAGGCAGTGGTCTGCAAATTGTACCAAGAGCAAATACAGGAGAAGCTTGCAAAAATGAAAGTAGAAGAAGGCAATACCCATGGAAGCAAGCAGATCCAACAGTATCAGAATGCATTGATGGCTTTTATTCAGGACAACCTGACAGAGGAACAATTGGCTGCAGCTGAAGATATAGCAGAAAGGTGGAATGGGCAGGAAGGCCCCATGCCGGAGACAAATGCAAGGTGTGATTGTATGAGGTCAACTTCCCAGTCTTCAATTTATCCTGGTTCCCAGGAATGCAGCCAAGTATGGGTACAAGTATGTCTGAAACTTTGTGATGGAGATGTGGAGGTATTGCAGAATGCACATAGTGTGAATGGCTGGGTGGAAAAATGAGGAGGGAACTATACAGGCATGCATGTGAGTCCACCATATTCTCCTCTAGGCCTAGGTAAGACTCATGCAATGACAGTATGGACTTCAATAATGAAATTGCAGATGGAATCCCCTTCAATGATGTCCACACACTGGAAGGAAGCTGGCAAGAGTACCTTGGGGAAACATTTGAGGAACCAGGAACACTGCCTGAGCATGATGGTGAGTCAAGTCCCAAACATGCTCAGAAACAGACAGTGGCCAAAGCAACAAGGACTGGCAAGGTTGACTCCATGAAATTGGTGAAAAATGCTGATGGAGAGATTTGGATAGGAGAAATTGTGGGCCTTAGCCAGGACCAACTACAAAAAATGGTTTGTGGATTTGTGACTGCTCACTACTGTGAGTGGCCAGAGTATTTAGTGTCCTCAATCTCTGATGAGTGCTATCAGGATTAGCATGTGGAAATCCCTTGTCAGCAGTGCTGTTCAAGAATTTTGGTCATCATCAAGTGGAAATGATAGCAGCCCACCATCTTCCTGAAGGATTTACCTTCAACTGTGACCCAAGTCACATGTGGATGACAACAGCTACCCAGCTGCTGTCCTTTTTGTGCAAGTGACAGGAATCCCATCCAAATGATGTGTTTGGATTTCAGAAATGGATCAATTGATCTGGTGAGCTGCAGCCACCAGTGGATAGAACTTTGGCACCCCTCCAGGTTGTGAGGCAGCAGAAATACCAGAAGCCACCTGCCCCCAAATGCAAAAAGAATCCCAGAAGGAAAAATGTCAAGGGCAAGGGTAAAGTGCAGTAAGAGGGAGTGGTGGATGATAGTGCAGATGACAGTGTGGATGATGGCCCAGATGACAGTGTGGATGACAGTTTGGATGATCACAGTGAGGCTGAAGCAAGTGATGTTGGAACAGATGGTCCCTCCACTAAAAAGGTGTGCCATGTGTGATTTTCATGCATGACAGATCAGCACTAATGCAATTCTGGTCTTCAGGTATCTGGCAGGAGGCAAAACCATGCCAAGACACCATTCCCTTCTCATTCCTGCTCAAATCCCCCACCAGCTGATGGTTCCCATAGTGAGTGGCTCTCTGCACCTCCAGCCCATGCAAAGACCCCAGTGCATTGTCCACAAAATAAAGTGCTAACTGACTATAATAGGCAGGAAAGCAACAGCCATGATTCTGATGATGAAGCTGATGAAGACACTTATTTGCCCACCCTATCCAATTCAAAGAAAACAGCAACATCCCTGAATAGTGAGCTTCCTGCTGTAACTTGTATTTGCAGCAAACCCTGATCTGCACTCAGGGAACAAGTACACAACTGATCTACAGGACCACTCAGAATATGCAGATGAAGATGGATTGGAGAGCATTCCTTTCACTGACCACCCAACTGAGGAGGGGTCAACAAGCAGAAAAAAAGGTGGAAAGCTGAAATCCACCCTGAAGTGCACACACCAGGCAAGTTTGGTCATGTTGAATCAACTGTTATGGCTAACAAGTTTGCACTGTATATTAAGCAGGCTCTGTCAGAATTGAGTGAGCCAGACATGAATCAATGTCGACCTGGGGCCAAATACTTGTCCAAGTCCAACCATAATGGATCTGTGACCACCAATGCAGCATCCATGAATGTGAAACAGGGCATCCCTGGGAGCACCTGGAAGTCACCTCATGTCAGAAAGGCCCCTGCAAGGCCAGATGCAGATGTTCCATCTTCTGATGCAAAGAGATTGTGTAAGCAAACAGGCAGCAATCAGAAGCAGAAGTAGTTATTGAATCCCTCAAACAGTCAGAGTGGAAACATTTTTTGGAACTTGTGTACAGTCTATAGAGGACTTAGCCTAGTGTGACACATTAGAATACAAGTGTATGACATGTATGGTAGCTCATGACACCATGGTGGTTGTGAGAGGTGTCTTTGATATCAGAGAGAGGGATAGTTAAGTGGGACAGTTGAGCAAGACAACTGAGTGGAGAGCTGAGTGGGACAGGTCTATATATTGGCCATGTGAAAGCAACTGGTAGCTATCTATGTAGGGAGATATTGCTGCTCATCTCCCATGTATTGCTGTTACCCAAAATTTGGCTTCATCTGCCATTGTCCAACCTTGCTTCCCATGGTGTGAATGATATTCTTGCCATTGTTCCTACAAGTTTAAATCTTGATTGATCATTGACCTATCAGTGAACCCATCATCATCAAATATGTCCACCAAACAGTCCTGCCAAGTTCATTTCCATCATCAAGGTGAGGTGGTCTTTCAATGTTGGATCCAGCAACCTAAGCCATCCACAGCTAATGTAAGACCAATCGAGCCAAGGCAATCTAGCTCCCATGTGAAGCAGTCCAAAAATCTGGAGGAGATGCTAGTACAACTGCATGAGTTGCAAGAGCCAACCCTCCACCAATTGTCTCAAGTGGAAGGGCAGATATGGCAGGGTCAAACATGGATATCATGGCCAGTGAGTGAACATGATTTCTCTCCAAGCTAAACAACAAACATTCTTTTGCTATAGATTCATGTGAAAGCTTGCTGGATCAGTTCCTGCAGGAAAGGGAGCCAACTGCTCTGGCAGAGGGCAGAATCACAGCTGGTGAGTTGGCATGATTGCCCTTCAAGCTAATGAACAAACTAATTTTCTAGTAATAGATCCACATGACAACTTGATGAATTGGTTCCTGAATGGACAGGAACCAACTGCTCCCCCAGTGGATGGTATGAATGTGGATCTACTTGAGCAATTGCTGAATGTGTGGGAACCATCGGCACCACCAGTCACACATGAGAAATTAAACAGGATGGATGGGTCTTCACCACCTGCACAAGACATTACTATGCAGGTCAATTTTCTGGCAGACTTGCAGAATGTGTGGGAACCATCTCCTCTGCCCATCACCTGTGAATCATCAAATCTGAGGGACTGATCTCCTCAACCTGATTCTCTGACTAAACTGCTTGCTCAATTGCAGGATATGAGGGAACCAATGCCTCCCCCACTCATTTCAAATGTACCCATCAAATCTTTTGACTTGGCAGCAGATGAGGACAATGATGCAAACCATTTGACTTTTGGCATGCCTGAACAATCAGAGATGAGGGATCTTTTCAAGGAAATATGCAATGGTGAGCATTTATTTGGTTCTATTCATGTGATCAGTGATATCCATTGATTATGTAGGTGAACTTCCATCCACACAGCAATCTCTTCAAATGGAACAATGGGGATTGGCACCTGTTCCACATTGCGATCAAGGTATGGGCATGAGCTTAATCTGATACACCTTTGACATTGATAATTTTAGTCCTGTGTGCCTTACATGCCACAGTATCTTTCTATTGTGGAAACACCACTCCCAGTGACACACCATTCAATCCCACCCTTGATAGGCACCTTGTGCAGGCTGCAAATGCCATTGCAAGAGAATTGGGCACAGCTGCAAGGGACCAGTATGGTGCAGCCTCTCAGGGCCTTTGACTTGTCAATATGCTCAAATTGATGGAAGTCATTCATTATCTGCATTCTGCCTTTGAAAATTGTCCTGGGCCATTCATTGCCAGTCTGTGGTAGAGATTGGTATCCTCTACTTGGCATGCTGGATTGAGGTGGCCTCTGTACATCTGAAGCAGACTGCCAATACCATGGAATGGCCTGCACATTGGTTTGCAAACCTAGCAATGGACTTGGTAGGTTTTACATCAATTTTTCACAATGTGGGACTGATACATAATTCCTTCAGAATCAGCTTAATAGCTTGATTCTGGTGACAGTGTTGCATGCCAGTTATACTCCTCCCCTCCTGGTGTGCTACCATGCATACCTCAGACACCAAGATGATGAGGTTAGCTTCTGCAATCAAATGCAGCTAATTCCCCTTAGCACATTTTGCATAATCAACAATATCAGCACCATCATCCCACATTGGACCCCACATGCAGCTGATCCCAATTCCAGCTTTGCATTCCCTTGGTGGCTATATTGTTCCGAGGAATATGCAGCAGATTCCCAAAGATTGCAAGACAAGGGATTGTTTTCTGTGGCCTGGGATTTTTTTAAGGTATGCTGCTTATTCTCATTGCTGCAAATAGTTGATGATGGCCCAGGGCTGATGGCCATTGCCTGAGGTGCCAATCACAGACCATCTTGATGGCCATATTGAGGAGCAGGTAAACTACTGCATTGAAAATATTCAGAAATATGCCAATGTTGTCAATGGTTGGGGTCAACAAATTGACCATTTCTATGCTAGGTGGTGGGCATTGCATGGGTTGTTGGGCATGCTGCTTCAATAGTTTACATGTTTTTGACCGTGGAGTTGGTTGAATATACATTGCTGTGAATGTTGATCATTTATGAGGTACTGCCCATTCACATGATGTCTGAACCCCCACCCATCCATGTGATGTCTGACAATCCACCCATCTGCATGATGGCCTGAGTAGGTTTATTTTTTTTGCAGTTTATGATGCACACCCTTTAGCTCTGAGTACCTGCCCAATCTATGATGTTGAAGCACCCACCCATTTGCAAAATCTTGGCAACACCACCCGTCTGAAGTTCAAGAGCCAGCATATCCTAATAAAATATGAGATCTGCATTGCCTACTAAATCTTGCATTAAATTTTGCAGCTTCAAATCAACAGTTCTCCAGTTGCAACTGGTCTAGGTAGTAGGTCATCCATCCACAGTGATTGACACATGGGAACATGCACTGACTGATGTACATTGGCATGCATGTAGTTCACCAGGCATGCTCTGTCACTGTCTACAGCTCCCACCCCATGCTCCAATGCTGAACCTGAAAATGCAATGATCGTCCCTGGGTTGTAGTGCAGCTGCAGATTCAACATTGGAATGACAAAGTCCAAGGGTGGGTAGTTGCCCATAGTTACCAGCATGTCATACCATGGATCCTGTCCATTTATCCCTGTGGTAACAAGTTGCCTGATTCACCATCACAGACATGCTGCTATATGTGGAGCTCCATATTGGCAGTATGGAGCTCATATCTGAATCTGCCCACTGTTCCACCTGTTCACCAAGGTGGATCAATGCTTCCCTGCCATCTGCATATATTTGTGGATGGATGACATGCAGGATCGCAGATAACAGGGCATTGGTGTCAGACATTTGGTTGACCCATTCCCTTGTAGAAGTGTTTTCCATCCTGGATTTGAGCAGCCATGAGGCTTCCAGGAAGCCATTTTGGGGCTTCAAGACAGATGAGTGCTTTATGCACAAGGAAAGAAATGATCACCCACCCCATGACCCTGTTGAAACCATGCAGGTGACAGGTTGATGGTGCACCTTTCAACTCAGCATTATCATGGAAATATGACTTGTCCATCTGCCATGCCTGTGGGGAAGCCTTTATGCTCTCCTGCAGTGGTTCCCTCAGAAGATGAAGGCAGTTCCATATGTTGGCCTGCCATTGCATTAAGTCAGTAGAATATGAGATTCTGCATTCCCTTACCCTTCTTTTTGGGCTGAGAGCATCCAGCAAATACCAAATGTGGATGGTGTTTGAGTCAGTCACCAGAATGGATGGCTCAGTCACTTTGGCATATCTCTCAGCAGCTTCTGCATTGCAGGTTTTTCCATCCCGATTGTTCCTGATGTTGACTGCAGAAAGATGAAAACTTCCATTGCACCATTATGATGGACTTACTTGGGTGACAATAGGCCTGTGAGATTACTGACAATATGTGATCTGCTTCACATAACACTGGAAATGGAATCAATATATCTGGAAAGGGTGCAAGGTCTGCTGAATACCTCCTCTTGAAATCTGGCTTTCATGTATGATGCAATGCAGTCCATTAGTTCCATTCACCAGATGTGGGGGGTTTTAGATGTGTCTTGCATAGTATTCATGCTTGGGGTGGATGAGGTTGGAGTTGTATAGTGGGCAAGCTGCTTGCAGCTTGTTGGAAAATTATGGCATGTTGGGATGCTTGCCTCAATATTTTGCTGTGATCCAATCAATATGTTGTGACACTATACATGCTATTGGTGTTGGGCCCATCTTATGTTGTGACAGGGGTGGATCTTACTAGACAAACCCATCCTTGTTTTATGGTGATATAAAAGATATTACTGAAGGGCCCATCCATATGTTATGACCATATAAATAATGCTGCTGAAGGGCCCATTGTCACACACCAAAGGTGTTTGGTGAGGTGGACATGGATACAGCTGATGAATGGAGATGAAGACCATGGCCCCCATGCAAAGAAGGACAGCCAGGAATGTCAGCAGTCATCCCTTGCACAAGAACAGGTCATCAGTGCCAGAGAAAAGGAAAGGGAGCAGGTTAAGTGCTGGCTAAAATTCTTAAGCGCCCATGTATGGCATTCTGGTTTTTGACATATCTCTGCCATTTCTGCAGATACCAAGACCATTCCCACACTTGCTTGTAGTGCTCAGCCACGTGATCTTACCTTCCAAAATTGGAAAGGATTTGCAGACTCCACACATTTCTACAGCACTCCCTCCAAAAGACACTCATTTCACTAAATTCTTCTGATATGGCTGCCTCTACATCAGTCATTTCACTTGTCCCCTTTGCTAGGGACCATGGCTACATATATCTACCAGGAGTTCCTACCAGCTTCTGTCCTGAAGCATCCTGGTACATCCCACCCTCGTCTGTGCCCTCTCAGCCCATCTAGCTTGGACAGCATGTTCTTTTTGTCAGTATGACCTCTAGGAGGATGTTCTTTGGTCACCTCAGGTCTGTCATTCACTTGGAAAGGTATTATGTGGTTGTTTCAGTCTCTCCAGTCCAAGAAGCATATGGATCCTTCCTCCCTGCTCCCTGCAATGTCTTCATACCGGTCTTGTCCATCATTCTTCCAAGATTGTGACAGCTACAGTATAATCTACTGTTCTCCACTCTCCCTGATCACATCCATGATGAGTATGATGCACATCTTGCCTCCTTGTTGCAAGATACAGCAGAAGACACTCCCCTTTCATCCTCTCTTCCAACAGAGCCTCATTCATGAAGTTTTTATTTGCTTCACTGAGAGGATGGTTTGGGGGGGAAAGTTGTGATCCCCTATGCTCCTGTCACCCCACAGACCCCCAAAGCTTGACCCCTGTTGACATCTGACTCACCCTGTCCACTTTTGGATGTACTATATTGGCATCAGATCAGCACTGCCTCTCTGTCATCCCACCTTGGTCTAGAAGTGATCTCTTCAAGATGTGACATGCACAGCCTCCCCCTAATGTGATTCCAGTGTGCTTTCCCAGTTCCTGACATTACTTGACTCATACTTTGATGTTCTGACTGTCTCTGACTCACCTATTGCCAATACTTACCAATCTTTTGACTTTGCTTACTGATTCTTCACTTTTTGGCTTGCTAATCCTTACCAATGCTTACCAATGCTTTCCAAGACAATTACCCATTGCTTACATTCCTTACTCACCAGTTACCAATCACTTACCAAGTGTTTGCACCTTGTTTTCCAAGGGCAACACCCCTGTACTGTATATAAATCACTGTACTTAGATAGCAAAAAAAAAAAGGAAGACATCAGAGAGCCCCTCTTGTTTGCATTTTATCATCACTCAGTAATTCATTCAGCAGCTTTGATAGTTGAGACTTTATTAAGGGTCTAACTATTGTCTACTTTGCTTATCCTTGTCTATCATCAATATACTTCACTCCAGGCCCTCCCTGAGCTCAGTGCAGCTTAGGACATCGAATTAAGTCATCATCCATCCTTCTGTAGGCTGACAACAGTCTACCCTATCGCATTCTCTCACATTCCTGCTTCTTCTTCATCAGGAGCACCCCCAACCCTCAGCACTCATCTTTGAGTGTTGTAGCTTGCAAAAACCCTCCCAAAGAACAGGTTCTACCATCTAGGTACTGCATAGGCACACCACCACTTGCTCTTTTTGTCTTTTGTGTTGGTTTTGGTTGGTTTTCACCACTGAACCACACTTTGACTTACAGTGTTGTTCTGGAATAGCATTGCTGTTTGTTTTGTGTGTTTCCTGTCTGCTCCAATGGCAGAGCCTGGCTTGCAGCTACATAGACCAGTGCCTGAGATTCCAACTAAATAGGCAAATTGTCCAATGTGAAACACAATTTATAGTGGGAAATTCAGATACTCTATAGTGTGAGAGGTTCCACTTTCTTCATTTCTTGTCTTCCTGGGCCCATCTTATATTGTGACAGGGGGATAACCCAATTATGGATAGGCCCATCCATTTGTGGTGAGCTATCTATGATACAATGGATTGGCCCATCTTATGCAGTGCCAAGGGTTTGTAATCCTGCAATGGACAGATCAGCCCATCTTATGTTGTAACACTGGTTTTTGTTTTCCCTTATCTGCTGCCTGAGCATACCATGGATGGGCCCATCCTTATGTAGATCCCTTTGATCTTCCTTTCTGCTGCCTGAGAATGCCTTACATGGACCATCCTTATGTAGATAGCTTGGATCTCCCTTTCTGCTGCCTAAGAATACCATACACAAATTCATCCTTATGTTGTGGCAGGGGTGCATCTTGCTAGATGGGCCTGTCCATTTGTTGTGATGATATACATGATACTACTGAAGGGCCTGTCCTTATGTTGTGATGCTATTAGATGATATTACTGATGGGCCCATCCATATGTTGTGACAATATAAACAGTACTACTGATGGGCCCGTCCTTATGGTGTGACACTTTTAAACAGCATTACTGATGGGCCTGTCTTTATGTTTCAACAGGGTACATCTTACTGTGGCTGGGCCTGCCCATATGTTGTGACAATATAAATAATACTACTGAAGGGCCTGTCCATATGTTGTGATGCTATACATGAGATTACTGATGGGCCTGTCTTTATGTTTCATCAGAGGTACATCTCACTGTGGATGGGCCCATCCATATGCTGTGACAATATAAATAATATACTGAAGG
The DNA here is from genome assembly GCF_024613125.1 of Pisolithus orientalis. Lineage (NCBI taxonomy): Eukaryota > Fungi > Basidiomycota > Agaricomycetes > Boletales > Pisolithaceae > Pisolithus > Pisolithus orientalis. Next base: position 245,379 of record NW_026260815.1, on the reverse strand, counting down.
GCCCATCCATATGTTGTGACTCTATTAAATGATATTAGTGATGGGCCCATCTTTATGTTTCAACAGGGTACATCTTACTGGGGCTGGGCCCACCCATATGTTGTGACAATATAAATAATACTGCCGAAGGGACCATCCATATGTTGTGATGCTATACATGAGATTACTGATGGGCCTGTCTTTATGTTGTGAAAATCTAAATAATATTACTGAAGGGCCCATCCATGTGTTGTGACTCTATTAAATGATATTAGTGACAGGCCCATCTTTATGTTTCGACAGGGTACATCTTACTGGGGCCAGGCCCACCCATATGTTGTGATGATATAAATAATACTACTGAAGGGCCTGTCCATATGTTGCAACTCTATTAAATGATATTAGTGATGGGCCTGTCTTTATGTTTCAACAGGGTACATCTTACTGGGGCTGGGCCCACCCATATGTTGCGACAATATAAATAATACTACTGAAGGGCCTGCCCATATGTTGTGATGCTATACATGAGATTACTGACAGGCCCATCTTTATGTCTCATCAGAGGTACATCTTACTGTGGACAGGCCCATCCATATGTTGCATAATACTACTGACAGGCCTGACCTTATGTTGTGACTCTATTAAATGATACTAGTGACAGGCCTGTCTTTATGTTTCAACAGCAGTACATCTTACTGTCAACAGGCCCATCTATATGTTGTGACATTATGAAATGACATTACTGACAGGCCTGTCTAGATGTTGCAACACCATAAATGATATTACTCCCAGGCCCATCCATATGTTGCCAACTTTGTATTCTAATCATAGATGGGCCTGTCCTTATGTTGTGACCCTCTCCATGTTATGATAGGTGGGCCTGCCTTGATGTTGCAACAGGGGGGTAACCTACCAGGATGGGCCTGTCCATGTCTTACAGCAACTCAGTATACTTAATTGGTCATGGGCCCATCTAACTGTTTCAACATCCTTACCCACCACAGTGTGAGTCAAAGTGTGGTTCAGTGGTGAAAACCAACCAAAACCAACACAAAAGACAAAAAGAGCAAGTGGTGGTGTGCCTATGTGGTACCTAGATGGTAGAACCTTTGACCTGGGTGGGTTTTTGCAAGCTACAACACTCAAGGACAAGTGCTGAGGGTTGGGGGTGCTCCTGATGAAGAGGGAGCAAGAATGCAATAGAAAGCAATAGGGTGGACTGCTGTCAGCCTACAGAAGGATGGATGGCAACTTAATTTGATGTTCTAAGCTGCACTGAGCTCAGGGAGGGCCTGGAGTGAAGTATATTGATGATAGACAAGGATAAGCAAAGTAGACAATAGTTAGACCCTTAATAAAGTCTCAACTATCAAAGCTGCTGAATGAATTACTGAGTGATGATAAAATGCAAACAAGAGGGGCTCTCTGATGTCTTCCTTTTTTTTTTTGCTATCTAAGTACAGTGATTTATATACAGTACAGGGGTGTTGCCCTTGGAAAACAAGGTGCAAACACTTGGTAAGTGATTGGTAACTGATGAGTAAGGAATGTAAGTGATGGGTAATCATCTTGGAAAGCATTGGTAAACATTGGTAAGGATTAGCAAGCCAAAAAGTGAAGAATCAGTAAGCAAAGTCAAAAGATTGGTAAGTATTGGCAATAGGTGAGTCAGAGACAGTCAGAATGTCAAAGTATGAGTCAAGTAATGTCAGGAACTGGGAAAGTGCACTGGAATCACATTAGGGGGAGGCTGTGCATGTCACATCTCAAAGAGATCACTTCTAGGCCAAGGTGAGATGACAGAGAGGCAGTGCTGATCTGATGCCAATATAGTACATCCAAAAGTGGACAGGGTGAGTCAGATGTCAACAGGGGTCAAGCTTTGGGGGTCTGTGGGGTGACAGGAGCATAGGGGATCACAACTTTCCCCCCCAAACCATCCTCTCAGTGAAGCAAATAAAAACTTCATGAATGAGGCTCTGTTGGAAGAGAGGATGAAAGGGGAGTGTCTTCTGCTGTATCTTGCAACAAGGAGGCAAGATGTGCATCATACTCATCATGGATGTGATCAGGGAGAGTGGAGAACAGTAGATTATACTGTAGCTGTCACAATCTTGGAAGAATGATGGACAAGACCGGTATGAAGACATTGCAGGGAGCAGGGAGGAAGGATCCATATGCTTCTTGGACTGGAGAGACTGAAACAACCACATAATACCTTTCCAAGTGAATGACAGACCTGAGGCAACCAAAGAACATCCTCCTAGAGGTCATACTGACAAAAAGAACATGCTGCCCAAGCTGGATGGGCTGAGAGGGCACAGACGAGGGTGGGATGTACCAAGATGCTTCAGGATGGAAGCTGGTAGGAACTCCTGGTAGATATATGTAGCCATGGTCCCTAGCAAAGGGGACAAGCAAAATGACTGATGTGGAGGTGGCCATATCAGAAGAATTTAGTGAAATGAGTGTCTTTTGGAGGGAGTGCTGTAGAAATGTGTGTAGTGTGCAAATCCTTTCCAATTTTGGAAGGGAAGATTGCATGGCCAAGCACTACAAGCAAGTGTGGGAATGGTCTCAGTATCTGCAGAAATGGTGGAGATATGTCGAAAACCAGAATGCCATACACAGGTGCTTAAGAATTTAACCAGTGCTTAACTTGCTCCCTTTCTTTTTCTTTGGCACTGATGACTTGTTCTTGTGCAAGGGATGACTGCTGACATTTCTGGCTGTCCTTCTTCACATGAGGGCTATGGTCTTCATCTCCATTCATCAGCTGTATCCATGTCCACCTCACCAAACACCCTTGGTGTGTGACAGCAGGCCCTCCCATATGTTGTGGTAATGCACTTACAGGCCCATACATATGTTGCTCTCACTTTAGTCCCTCAGGCCTGTCCATGTGTACTGGCTAATCTATTTAGGTGGGCCCATCTCAGGGTCTATATGAGTGTTGGTGTTTTGGCACACAGGCTGCCCATGTGTTGTGACTAAATGTGACTACACTATGTGGACCTCGGGTGAACTTGGTGAACAGCACTTTCACAGTTGGCTTTCCAGCATTTGGGTGGTATTCAACTTGGATATTGTCAACAATGTTGATATCAACCTCAGGTTCAGCAACTGCATAACATATTGGCATGGGAAATATGTGATCACATATCAACATGCACCATTCAGTTCATCATTTGCACCCACATCAGCACCAGCAGGCAGCTCAAGATCCATAACCATGGGCCAGAATGTGGCAGGCTCTGCTAACAATTGTGAGAGTCCAATTCGGAGAGTAGCAGGAAACTTACCCAGTGCTGGCTCTGCATGCATCTCAACAGTGGGCCCTGTCACTGATCCACCAGTAAGAATGCCTGTTCAAATCAATCCAGTGGTAAATCAGAAATAAAATCAACTGGTAAAATTCCTATGTACCTTCTCAACAAAGCAAGTCAAAGTGAGCATGATCTTCATTTGTTTTGCAAGCCCACCTGATGCACAATTTGTGATGAGGTCCTATTCCAGTCAGCTCATCAGTAAATCACTTTTGCTGGCCAGAGCTGTCCAGAGCTGTCCAGCACTGGACAGATTCCCTAGGACTACCAGCTCACAAAGTGGTCTACTGATAGGCTTGAACATTTTCCCACATGATTCACAGGTAGTAGTGTGCTTTTCCAGAGGCATACTACTGGTTGACAAAGGGAATGCATCCTGTGAGAGTAAAGACAGTAAATACAATAAAGAAAAACAAGTGGTCAGCAAAGTGAGACACAGACAGTAGCAGTCACTGTTGCAAAGGGCATTGCAACAGCATTGCCAGCATATTGCAACTCCACACTCTCACATGTATGGAACACCAGACACTTCGCACCACATAATTTTTGAACTCAGTGCCGAACGCCTGAGCACTTACTACTTTCGAAAAAAAACTTTCAGCGAGACCCCAATCACCATTGTGCCAGTTGATAGATGTCCACTCGTCATTGTGCCAATGTCCAAAGTTCCATTACCATAGGTTCACATGCTATAGCAATAGATTCGACAGTCATTTACAAAACAGTAGCATAGAGTTTTATCTAAGCCCAATATCCCATAGATCTACAAGCCGCAACAAAAATCTTGCTTCACTAACAGACATACCCTGGCCAGCAAGAAAAATAACCAGATCTTCATTGTTATGCACACACTCATGCGCCTGGATAATGTTTGATGTCCCCAGTGCCATATCCATGGGATGCAAGATAGCAAGCCACTAGGTCACCAAGTGGGTGAGCAAGGTTCCAGACACGTGAAGTCGAAGTTGGATAATAATTGCTGGAAACGATGCCATGAAGATTATGGACATGACTATAAATGATGGGAGAGATCACGGCCTCTGACCTAGATGAGACAGTTGATGTCAGAGTGGAGGAGCGAGATGTAGATGAGGTATGCAAAAAGGTCAGGTCAGACGATGACGTAGAAGCACGCAAAGGCATTGAGGTAGTTTGTTGAGATTGAGGCAAAATGGATAGCGAGCAATGGAGCTGTTCAGCCAAAGAATTGGCTGTGGCCTGGAGGGGGACTTTCACCTATCTGGTCGTGTGTCAACATGGGTGGCATGCATTGTGGGACTCCTTTGACGATCATGAAGGCTAATGCAGTCCAAAACGAAGTAGTTTCCCTTCGTACACGGTATTTAAATGACCCTTCAGCATGAGTTGCACTCTCACTGAATGAAATCAAGCTACAAACTACATAGTATGAGATTAAAGACTCATGCTGTGCGATGAATACCAGGGGGCGAACCAATGATGATCACATAAAAACTACTTTCATCTTCCAGTAATGTCTGTACACGTTGTGAGTCAAAGTGAGGTTCAGTGGTGAAAACCAACCAAAACCAACACAAAAGACAATGAAAGCAAGTGGTGGTGTGCCTATGTGGTACCTAGATGGCAGAACCTGTTCTTTGGGAGGGTTTTTGTGAGCTACAACACTCAAAGATGAGTGCTGAGGGTTGGGGGTGCTCCTGATGAAGAGGGAGCAAGAATGTGATAGAAAGTGATAGGGTAGACTGCTGTCAGCCTACAGAAGGATGGATGGTGACTTAATTCAATGTCCCAAGCTGTACTGAGCTCAGGGAGGGCTTGGAGTGAAGTATATGGATGATAGGTGATGATAAGCAAAGTAGATGATAGCTAGACCCTTAATAAAGTCTCAACTATTGAAGCTGATGAATGATTTACTGAGAGATGATAAATTGTGAGCAAGAGGGGCTCTCTGATGTCTTCTTTTCTTTTTTTTGCTACCTAAGTACAGTGCCTTATATACAGTACAGGGGTGTTGCCTATGGAAAACAAGGTGCAAACACTTGGTAAGTGATTGGTAAGCCAAAAAGCGAAGAATCAGTAAGCAAAGTCAAAAGATTGGTAAGTATTGGCAATAGGTGAGTCAAAGACAGTCAGAATGTCACAGTATGAGTCAAGCAATGTCAGGAACTGGGAAAGTGCACTGGAATCACATTAGGGGGAGGCTGTGCATGTCACATTTCGAAGAGATCACTTCTAGGCTGAGGTGGGATGACAGAGAGGCAGTGCTGATCTGATGCCAATATAGTACATCCAAAGTGGACAGGGTGAGTCAGATGTCAACAGGGGTCAAGCTTTGGGGGTCTGTGGGGTGACAGGAGCATAGGGGATCACAACTTTCCCCCCCAAACCATCCTCTCAGTGAAGCAAATAAAAACTTCATGAATGAGGCTCTGTTGGAAGAGAGGATGAAGGGGGAGCATCTTCTGCTGTATCTTGCAACAAGGAGGCAAGATGTGCATCATACTCATCATGGATGTGATCAGGGAGAGTGGAGAACAGTAGATTATACTGTAGCTGTTGCAATTTTGGAAGAATGACAGACAAGACTGGTATGAAGACATTGCAGGGGGCAGGGAGGAAGGATCCATATGCTTCTTGGACTGGAGAGACTGAAACAACCACATAATACCTTTCCAAGCAAATGACAGACCTGAGGCGACCAAAGAACGTCCTCCTGGAGGTCATACTGACAAAAAGAACATGCTGTCCAAGCTGGATGGGCTGAGAGGGGGCAGATGAGGGTGGGATGTACCAGGATGCTTCAGGACAGAAGCTGGTAGGAACTCCTGGTAGATATATGTAGCCATGGTCCCTAGCAAAGGGGACAAGTGAAATGACTGATGTGGAGGCAGCCATATCAGAAGAATTAGTGAAATGAGCATCTTTTGGAGGGAGTGCTGTAGAAATGTGTGGAGTGCACAAATCCTTTCCAATCTTGGAAGGTAGGATCGCATGGCTGAGCACTACAAGCGAGTGTGGGAATGGTTTCGGTGTCTGCAGAATTGGTGGAGATACGTTGAAAACCGGAATGCTGTACATGGGTGCTTAAGAATTTTATTGGTGCTTAACTTGCCTCCTCCTTTTTCTTTGGCATTGACAACTTGTTCTTGTGCAAGGGATGACTGCCGACATTGCTGGCTGTCCTTCTTCGCATGAGGGCTATGGTCTTCACCTCCATTCATCAGCTACATCCATGTCCACCTCACCAAACACCTTTGGTGTGTGACAATGGTTGTGTTCCTCTGAAACCTACAGGTAGGCTTCCAAATCCATTCGAGGACCCGTTCCAAAGTTCATCAGCTGTCTGCTACACTTAAGGTCAATGCTAGGGCCGCTGCATGAAACATCCTCACATATTTCATCATCTGATTCCATCTTGACTGAAGTAAGTGCCTGGAATTTATCTCATGACAAACTAGCTAAGGAAGGAAGTTTGTTACATTTTTATGGTCAGGCCTTGTGTGTGCCAGTGGTTCCATCAACTGGGATGCCAGCCGGTCATCATCTGGTGGATCGTACTTAACCTGTTTACCGTCGTTCTTGCCCATTCACTCAGTATCTTTGTTATCTTGTGATCCTTCCCCCATGCAAGCATCTGTTTCAAACCTCATTACTCAGTTTACTGAGGATGTGTTCACAAAAGAAGACAGGATCTGCCAGCAGTCTTGGTGCCAAGCTCTGATATGCAAGGGCAAGCCTTGCCTCTATGTTGTTTCCTATGATCCTGCTCAGCCTGGTAAATTCATCTGTGAAGTGTGTCATAGGTGGTACAAGAACAAACCTGCCACCATAGCTTGGGCACAAAACACCAATGGTATGTATGTTCTGCTCTGTTCGTTGGGCTTGGACTCATACATCCTCAGCATTACCTGATCCACAGTACATACATCAGTCCATAAGCACTGCACAGTCACGAGGTATGTCCAATCTGTGCGTTCAGACTTGCTGCTAAACTCAACTTATTCATAGCTTCGGTCAACCCCCCTGCCATCATGGCCATGTCAAATGCTGCTCCAAACCTCGGCAACTTGGCAATGCTGATGCCTCCACTGCCAATGCCAACTGCTCATCACAACTCCAAGTTTTTCCCTGCTGGTCCAAGTGTCCAAGTGCCATCCGCTTGGCAGGACATCCCTCGGCCAGCAAACCCTCCAGCAAATGCTGCATCAGGCCACATGATCACGCTGCCACCTGGCTCCACTGGTTATAGCGCACATCATGTGCATTATGCAGCTCAACATGAATGTTGGGCATGCATGGCTCACAATCTGCCTCCCACAGAGACAATCTCCTTAGAAATATGGGCAGTCTTCAGAGCTGGGGGCAAAAAGAAGAATCTGCAAGCAAACAACATCAGGGTAAGTTTTGCTCGATTCAGATTGTATGAGCAGTGTTAATCGAGTTCAATAGAGTATCTGTGAGGGGCTGAAAGATGTTGATGCACTGAGCACTGCACATGAACTTTCGGCCATAGCACTTGGCATTTTGGTACTGCGCATCAAAGATTACTGCCCACAGTTTCCCTGGCGAGAGGAGGAATTCTTCATCCATGACAGTAAATGGGTTGACCTTTCCAGACATTCAAGCCCAACAGCATACTTTTATGGTGACTGTCTCCATGACAGCAATCAGAAAGGATCAAAAGCGAAGGTTTTTAAATCAAAACAGTTCATGTTATTCATCATTGTACCTGTGAATCAATGGGAAGAATTTGAAGAATTTCGAGAGAAGCTCCACTCTAGCCCACCTGCCCACGAACAGCAGACATCTCGGGCCAGCTTGAGCACTTCTCTCCCTGGTTCTACGGCCTCGATGCTGGTTGTACCTTGGAGCACGATGATTTCTGAGCCATCCACTCTTTCTTTCTCCAAGGGAGTGGTTTCTACGATGTCAAGTAGCATGTTTGATCGCCCAATCTCACACGATGTGGCACATCTTCAGGATGGAGAAAAGGTATGCTTAGCTCCAACATGATTTTGACCCAACCCATCCACTAATGCATTGAACATAGGATATGGTGCCACCCACTAATTCAAGTGTGATGTCCAGTAAACGCCACCACCATCATACTAGTAGTTTGTCCAGCGGTTCTACTCCCCTTCTGCCCCAGAAGAGATCTGCGAAAACTTTCTTGTCCCCCAACCGCAATCAAATCAAGAAAGCATTACAGTCTGGGGGGCCTCCAAATTCAATGTAAAGACAGGTAAGCAGACTTTCCAGTTGATATCATTGTAGTTTCAAAGTACTGATGTATCTTAGTCTTCCAGCAGAAAGTCATACAAGTGGACTTTTACCTCATCCCGACCCGTGATCTTAACAATCTGGTCAGCGAGAAGGCTGCATTCGATATTAGAAATGCTACCTTTGCTCTGGGAAAATCCATGGTGTGAGTCAAAGTGAGGTTCAGTGGTGAAAACCAACCAAAACCAACACAAAAGACAATGAAAGCAAGTGGTGGTGTGCCTATGCAGTACCTAGATGGTAGAACCTGTTCTTTGGGAGGATTTTTTGCAAGCTACAACACTCAAAGATGAGTGCTGAGGGTTGGGGGTGCTCCTGATGAAGAGGGAGCAAGAATGTGATAGAAAGCGATAGGGTAGACTGCTGTCAGCCTACAGAAGGATGGATGGTGACTTAATTTGATGTCCTAAGCTGTACTGAGCTCAGGGAGGGCTTGGAGTGAAGTATATGGATGATAGATGATGATAAGCCAAGTAGATGATAGCTAGACCCTTAATAAAGTCTCAACTATCGAAGCTGATGAATGATTTACTGAGAGATGATAAATTGTGAGCAAGAGGGGCTCTCTGATGTCTTCTTTTTTCTTTTTGCTACCTAAGTACAGTGACTTATATACAGTACAGGGGTGTTGCCTATGGAAAACAAGGTGCAAACACTTGGTAAGTGATTGGTAACTGATGAGTAAGGAATGTAAGCGATGGGTAATCATCTTGGAAAGCATTGGTAAGCATTGGTAAGGATAAGTAAGCCAAAAAGCGAAGAATCAGTAAGCAAAGTCAAAAGATTGGTAAGTATTGGCAATAGGTGAGTCAAAGACAGTCAGAATGTCACAGTATGAGTCAAGCAATGTCAGGAACTGGGAAAGTGCACTGGAATCACATTAGGGGGAGGCTGTGCATGTCACATCTCGAAGAGATCACTTCTAGGCCAAAGTGGGATGACAGAGAGGCAGTGCTGATCTGATGCCGATATAGTACATCCAAAAGTGGACAGGGTGAGTCAGATGTCAACAGGGGTCAAGCTTTGGGGGTCTGTGGGGTGACAGGAGTGTAGGGGATTGCAACTTTCCCCCCCAAACCATCCTCTCAGTGAAGCAAATAAAAACTTCATGAATGAGGCTCTGTTGGAAGAGAGGATGAAGGGGGAGCATCTTCTGCTGTATCTTGCAACAAGGAGGCAAGATGTGCATCATACTCATCATGGATGTGATCAGGGAGAGTGGAGAACAGTAGATTATACTGTAGCTGTTGCAATTTTGGAAGAATGACAGACAAGACTGGTATGAAGACATTGCAGGGGGCAGGGAGGAAGGATCCATATGCTTCTTGGACTGGAGAGACTGAAACAACCACATAATACCTTTCCAAGTGAATGACAGACCTGAGGCAACCAAAGAATGTCCTCCTGGAGGTCATACTGACAAAAAGAACATGCTGTCCAAGCTGGGATGGGCTGAGAGGGGGCAGATGAGGGTGGGATGTACCAGGATGCTTCAGGACAGAAGCTGGTAGGAACTCCTGGTAGATATATGTAGCCATGGTCCCTAGCAAAGGGGACAAGTGAAATGACTGATGTGGAGGCAGCCATATCAGAAGAACTAGCAAAATGAGCGTCTTTTGGAGGGAGTGCTGTAGAAATGTGTGGAGTGCGCAAATCCTTTCCAATCCTGGAAGGTAGGATTGTGTGGCTGAGCACTACAAGTGAGTGTGGGAATGGTTTCGGTGTCTGCAGAACTGGTGGAGATATGTCGAAAACCTGGAATGCCGTACACAGGTGCTTAAGAATTTTATTGGCGCTTAACTTGCCTCCTCCTTTTTCTTTGCTATTGACAACTTGTTCTTGTGCGAGGGATGACTGCTGACATTGCTGGCTGTCCTTCTTCACATGAGGGCTATGGTCTTCACCTCCATTCATCAGCTACATCCATGTCCACCTCACCAAACACCTTTGGTGTGTGACACTGGCTCGATGCCTCTGCCGATTCAATCATCAGAGTCAGAGCATTCAAGATGGCCCAAATTGCACAACTCAACCTATCACCTCTCAGGGACACAGGTATCAGGTCATCTCCCAATGATCGCATCGTCCTCAAAAGACCGTATATCGATGACCATCCTGCGGAAGTCAAACCCCCATTCACATGTTATGCCCTACAAGACGAGTCCAACATACTCTACCATGAAGCTAACGCTTTGTACTGGGCCAAAGCACTCTTGCAGATGACATACCAATTCATTGATCGTGCTGTCAAAGATACCAAGGTACCACCACCTTTCAAAATCCCTCACCTGCACTTTGTGGACACAGGATTGTTATTTGTGTATTTGGATGTGCCAGTGGAAACAGAAAGGGGGTCTGGGAAGCCGTCCAAGCCCAGCAGTATTGTGAATGTCACATACCTTGTTGAGGAACTCATCCACATGTCCTCAGATGATGAGTTTGTGAAGTACATCCACAATGGCAATGTGGCTCCTTGCTTCCTTCTGGATACAAAGGCAGAAGAGATCACGGACTTTTTGGCCTTTACTCAACACGTACAGTACATCATGACTGGTGGTCAAGTATACATATCTGACTATCAAGGTAAGCTGTGGTGATAGGCAGCACTATTCATGCATCTACTTACATGAGTTCAACCAGGTAGCAGACTGCTTTTGACAGATCCACAGATCCTCACACATCTGTAAGTACATTTTACTCAGTATTCTACCTTGTCAACATCCCGTGCTCTTTTATTGTCCCTAGTGATGTTGCTGAAGGTCAAAGACTCTTCGGTGAGGGGAATGTGGAGAAAGGGGTGGCGCTGTTCGAGAATCAACATATTTGCAACTTGTTTTGTAGATGAGAAGGCTTTGGGATGAAGGCTTTCAGCCATGGATCGAAGTCTCTTCATTCAACCACTTAGACATTAGACACATATGTACTCTAAGCTGTGGGTCTATGTAATATTGAACTCAGATAAAACTACACAATATTTTTTGTAAATGACCGCCGAATCTATCACTATAGCATGTGAACTCATGGTGATGGGACTTCGGACGTTGGCACAATAGCGAATGGACTTGTTGTATTGGATGTTCAACAATGGTATAATGGTGATTGGGGTCTCGCCAAAAGTTTTTTTTTCAAAAGTAGGAAGTGCTCGGGCGTTCGGCGCTGAGTTCAAAAATTATGTGGCGCGAGTGTCTGGCTTTCCATACACACGCAATCTATCATGAACTGATTATCACCGTGTAAAAATCTGACATCATTGCAATGGACCGAATAATTTTCCGACATAGAGCTGTCACCAAACGCAAAAATACCATCGCCCACTCCGAAACCTCACAAGACAACGTGCGTACTATAGCGTTTAATTACGCCATACTACTGGGTACTGATACACAGGCTTACCAACAGCACGCAGAAAACATCATGGGCCGATGATGTCGACGAACTCGGTATGTATTATCCGCCCTGTGTAATCAGGTATCTCGTGGGAGAGAGAATCACTCTTGAGTTGTTTTTCGGTCGATTGACTCGAACTTCGCTGTTTTTTCGTGGTATCGTCCGCGCGGATTCCATGATGACGGATACCATCGTCGACAGATCAACCCAATATAATCGAAGATTACGTGGACGAGAATGGGATCCATGTCGCCGTCGAATGTACTATTAACGACGCTAGGGAAAGAAAGTCAAGGTCAGTCTCATTCTTGTGCTTTTCCTGCTTACTTCCGCTATCATTTCGTTGTTCAAGTACACACGTTAATCTGATCCCCGTTGACTCCGATAGTGAATAGATAACCTGAAAAATCAAACGTACTCTCCAAGAGTTCATCGTCGAGCACCCTGTTGCAGAACGCAAAAAATGGGCCAAATTCGGCAAGGAAAGAGAGACAAAGAAAGCCCGGATCACGCTACGACGACAGTCGGCGAGAACGTTACGCTCAAGATAACTGCCGGTAACAAAGTACGTGGACATTTTGTGATACTTTTTATCACGTTCGACGTTGTTTACTATTCATGACGCAGTCCTCGGAACCGGAACCATTCGCAGAACGGACGATCAAGGCTGAACTTGTGAAAGCGGGAGGTGGAAAAGTCTCTTGTAGACTTTGTAAAGGAGACTGCAAAATGTCCTTACAAGGACCACCTTGCAGGGCCGGAAACATCAGGTACGTCGAAACTCTACCATGTTTTCTGAACTGGTCAGGGGTTGACAAACAATTGAAAGACACTCCTGACGAGGGTACATTTGCGAATGCTGCAGCGGAACCCGAGCCGGCACCTACGACAGGCAAATAGGTCCCTCCCTCGATGCGCATACGTGGGCCAGGCGAATCGATGCCCCGGGTTTGGGTGCCGGTGGGCCAGGCACCTCACGTGATGAGTTCCCCACGCTACGCGTGACCAACATCTCCGAAGAAACCCAAGAAAACGATCTACGCGAGTTCTTTGGAGCTTTGGGTAGTGTCATCCGTGTGTATGTCGGGAGGGATAGAGAGACGGGTATTGGTGAAGGTTTTGCTTTCGTGAGCTTTGAGGATTGGATGAGTGCGCAGAATGCGATGGGGAAGTTGAATGGGAAGGGGTATGATAATTTGATTTTGAGCGTGCAGTGGTCGCGTGAGTGTGGTTTCTTTCTCGGCTGCATTCTGCAATGTGGTTCTCTGTTGATTTGTGGTCGAGTTTACAGTATCTGTACCCATTCGTATCGAACATGCCAAACCATGCTTTCGTCGGGACGTTTTGTAGGTGCGTCGAATCTGGTCTGGTAATCTAATTTGTTGCGGTGTCAGAGACATTATGGTGCGTGTAACTGATAGACCGGCTGTACTTCTTGCCGAGTCTCTGATAAGACCAACGCACTTCTATGACAAGACTCTGGCATGGATTCACATGCGATGATGGTGTTCATCGTCAAAGTACAGCATTAAAAGTACACAACATTAACCCTTCGTAGATCGACCATCATTTCTTTCCCGCCTTCTTCGCAGCAGTCCTCAATCTGGTAATCTGTTTCTTCCACCCGAAACACAGGTTACATTCTGTCGCATGACTCGTTAGTTGATATCGTCTGTGGGGGTGAGAGACACAGTGGACTGACCCGCAGATCCATGCTTCTTACACTGATACACACCATCCTTGTTCGTAGTCACAGCCGGGGGTTGGAGTGGCTCACGGTTGATGGCGTCAAACTGAAGGATGTGATTACAGTAATGCATGCCTGGCGAAGGAGGGAGACGAACCCCATAGAACCCGTCATTCTCCTCGCGACCGTCGTAGTCACAGTCCTTGCACTAATAGACGACGTGGGAGTAGTTATGTGATTGCAGGGTTGGAAGCTGATAAGCGGTTTGTCGTGTATGTATGTGATGTAATGGACATACCACTTCCTTGAGGTGTACGCAGAAGACTGCGTCGTTGATCTCTACGGTTGACATTATGGGCAGGTACAGTGCAAGTGAGGAGGAGGACAAGCCAGTGGGGTATATTTGTACCCGACCAGGGCGCTTGGGAAGAGTGGTCTGGTGACCAGAAGCACTGGGACAGGGGTGGGAACTATCGAATATGGCACGATCACATGACCAGGCGTGTCTTCCCAAGTCTATTACATACTCTAGCAAACTTGAGGGCATAGCGAACAAGCTGGATCTGCAGCGGACACTGGCAAAGCGTATTATTTCTAAAAAGATGGCAGACAGGCTCCCACCCGAGCTCTGGTCTCACATCTTCGACCTCGCCGCGGACGAGGATGTCATATTCTATCCAGGTCTGCCAACCAGCATGGCTCAGTCCACCTGGGCTCGCGCCATCTATGGCGACTGGAAGGTCAGAACACCACAGGATACCATCAACATCATACAGCGGAGGAGTTACGCGACGAAGAAAGTGAGAGTTTTTTTAAATCTTTATACCTTGCCGCGCTACACACCGATGAATTGATGATGTGTGTATGTCAGGCCATCATCCGAACCTGCAAACGATGGAGACAACTTGGAACCGAGTTCCTCGTCCGATGTCTCTTCTTTGACAATCCCACTAAACTGCGTGACCTTCGTCGCATCCTGGACAGAGATACATCCCTGGGGTGGTGGGTTCGTCGCTTGCACATCACCCATTTCTTCAACGGGCGCGGTCCAACCATGGACGACTTTGAAGAGCCCCTCCTGGCCATCCTCGCGCAGACGCCCAACCTTGAAATATTTATCGTAGATTGGCCAATGTCAACCGCGTTCGGAGCCGTCGCTGATACGCTAGGAGCATACTGTCGCAACCTCCGCACAGCCCACTGGCATGTCCCATCCGAACTGGTCTCCAAAGTTATATGGGCACTCGCATCCCTTCCTAGTCTCATCTCTGTCCACCTCACATTCGACGAGGCAATCAAAGAACCTGACACTATCACCCTCGGATCCGCGGAATCCGTCAAACTGACTCTACCTAGTCTCCAACAACTCTTTCTAAAGGGGTTCTGCCAGGAGTTTATGGAACAAGCTGCGGGGTGGACGTTACCTATGTTCAACACTTTCTCCTTCGACTTTGGAGCTAATACGCACGACATACCTGACGTCACTGGTTTCCTCGCCCAACACGGTGCAACTCTTCTCTTCCTTGATCTAAACTGCGTGCCCGCACTAGACATACGCGCCATCCTGGATCTCTGTCCAATCCTTACCACCTTCTGCTTCAACCTCGACTGGAAAATCCCCCCTCCCGAACGATCTACCTCCCTCAATCATGATGGCTCCAACAACGACCCCAATGCCGATTTAGATGCCGATCTCGCTCCGATATCCCTAACCAACCGCCCACACGAGCACATCCGCCACATAGGTCTCCATGGGTGCATATACGCCTTCGGAGTCGGTTACGCCTCCGCATACATCTCCGCTGACCCCTTGCGCACGCTCCTCGTCCAGCGCACTAACGACGCCAACTTCCGCGCTCTCTCTCGCGCATCGTTTCCCCGCCTCGAGCGAGTGAGGATTCTGAACCCGCTATTGTTGCAGGATTTAAATGACGAAAATGGACCGAGAGCAGGCGAGTGTTTTGAGAGATGGGAAAGGTGGTGGGATGCATGCGAATCCATGCGTGTGAGATTGGAAGATTGTTCGGCCGGGCTGCTAGGGAACCTCCCGCGGGATCCTGTCGGAGAACCCGACGGGAGTGACGAAGAAGAGGAAGGCGAGTATGAGGATTATACAGACCACGAGGAAGAACGGACGTCAGCAAGGGTGAGCAATGTCGCCGAGTTAAGGGAGCTTTTGGAGGAGTGTAGAAGGATGTCGGCGGAGGCTGACCAGCAACCATCATTTTTCTTCCCACTTTGATTTTGTTTGACTGCTTTCGTTGGCTCATACATACCCTATGTCTGTTTGATGTACCCTCCGTGTCTTTTATGTATACGCAGCCTAGAGGAAAGGATTTAGACAGTTTATACACGCCTAGTAGTCGAAGTCCACTATGGTTTAGTGATCTCCCGCTTTGCCCTCTGGCTTCCTCGTCTTAAACACGCCCCGTCTCACAACTTCCCTCACAATCTCCCTCGCTCGTTCCTTGAACAGCTCCCCATCCTCATCTCCTCCAACGTGCAACCGTTCCCGACCTATCGACTCCGTCAGACGAAAGTATACAAAAACGAAACTACGGCATGATCACGTACCAACGACCCCCCAATTTCTCGTACTCGGAATCCTCAACACCTCGCATTCAACTTTCCACCCCATCCACCGACTCAATCTTGCCAACCATATTCTATACACCGAGTACTGACTTTTACGAGTGCCCTCTGCACCAAGATTGAGGGTTTCTATGAACGCAGATTCGTCGTCCATGTCTCCCTCGAGGTTGATAGTAGATGGATCATATAGAGATGATCTGCAGTAGAACGAAAGCAGCGAAGATGTCGCTGTCGAAGACCTCGCAAACCGCTCATCGAATCCCCATGCACAGCAGGGGATGGAAAGGTATCCTACGGCATCGCAGAGCGTCGCCAATACAGGCACCCATGGCGTCAGCTCGTCGGCGTGGTTTCCGATGAGGAAGACGCCTGGCTTGAAGAAGTCTGTTCCGGTGTCGTTCTTGGTATCGTCGGAGGATTTTAGATTGCCACTTGATCCTGCGGATTCTGTTCGAGGGTGGTGGATGTAACCCGTAGGATCAAGGGAGTAGACGTGCAGAGCTTTTCTCGTCGCTTCGGGATAGTGAGACCAGGACTGGCGTGCTCGCACATCGATACCATGACCAACGTACCCCTCAGAAACAAGGATATGAACTAAGAGTCCATTTCCGCATCTGTCACAGAGGTAAACAATCGCTCAGAGAAATGAAAACGAGAATCGGTGGGGTGTGTGCACGCACCCTAGGTCCAGAAACCCACCCGCAGGACGAGGCCAGTTTCTGCATGGCATCATATTTGTATCCGCCCCGCCTCCATGATCAGCATCAGGTTCGACACTGCCATCGCGACGAGTCCCATACGTCGCCTTCCAGAACAACATCAAAAAAGTTGCAATGCCTACATCCTACATATATAAAAAACCGGCACACGACCGACCCCGTCAATGACATCTCACACAAAGATCTCAGGATGCATGAACTCACCTCGAACACATGCTTTGCTGGATCCGTCGCCTCCTTCCATTGACTGACGAGATGCTTGTACCGCTCTCGCAGGACGAGGTATAGATCTTGGTATGTCTCGCGTGGGACGAGCGTGTCATGGTGGACACGTTTGCGATAATGCGTGAGTGCGCCCCACCCATATCGGTGGACAGTGTCAAGAAGGGCGAGGCAGGTTCGGTAGAGGCGGGAATTAGAGTCGGGTGGATGAGGTGGGGTGGGCCCCGATGGGGGGAGGACGGCTTCGATGAGGAGCATACCAGAAGCTAGGGTCGTCGTTTCCGACTCACTACAAGGTTCCTGGATATTCTGGACGTACCTCACTGCAAGACGCCTTACTGCAGGATGGTAATAAGGCAATGATTCGCCGTCTTTCAAGAGCGGAGTCAGTATCAGCAGCGATGTTGCGCTGTCTTGCTCGTCTTCGTACATCGGTGTAGTAGTATGTTCCCCCTCCAGAGCATGTACTTTTCCTACTTCCGTGCTTGTGACCGTTGCGGTATAAAATACACACGTTTGTTCAAGACTCGCATCTCTTCCCGGCCTGCGCGGTAACAGCCGTCGGCGTATCGCACGCACAGGTCTATATCCCTCGAGATCGCAGTGCGTAAGAGCCTTGAGCAGCATCGTCTCAGCATCTTCCTGTTCACGGGCTGGACCGTCATCCTCCGAGAAACGCACATCGCTCAGCGTCTCGGATCGTAATATAAGTGTCGAGTTGTACTCTGGGTGGTGTACGAGTTGGTCCACTGCGTTTTCAAACTGGCAAATGGGCAGGTCGGATGCGATAGTATCAGCACGTGGGACGGATGGCGCGGCCGTATTTCAATTGGAACTAGTAATCATTATCAACCTGCGATATGAAACTGGTACAACTCACAAACTCGGTTGTGAATGGAGCAGGGCAGCGTATGATGGGTGTCCATATCTCAGTCCTGCCGCTGCATGATGTCCGGAGGGGAGCGTATTCAGCACTAGTGTTTGTGTCACATGGCAGTGGAGTAAACTGCGGACGGACGACGGGTTGGGTCATGGCATGAGCAGTGAGACTGATAGGAGCCACACGAATTTGCAACTTCGGTACATTGTAGTACTTACGTAATGACAAGATCGACGTGACTCGGAAGGAAGGAAGTACTGCATCCATTATCTCTGCGAGTAGCGAACACCATACAGAACGAATAATTCTGCTCTCCGAGTTACAGAAGTGATATGTTGACAGGCGGGTGATCAAGCAAATACGGGTCAGTGACATTGAAGGGACGTGAAAAATGTGGAACCCTTGACTATTTCTCAAACAGTTGCCATCCCATCGTCGTCGCGACGAAGGTTTTCAAATAGTGTCTCGGTCACCCCGGGTGACAAAACGGCGATAAAACTTTTATTTGAAAATGGGACTGTACGGTATTTCATGAGGACTTATTTTCGCGGATCCCCCCACCCTCTTTCCTTCCTGCCCTTCTCCTCTTCTCATTTCGTCTTAGTCGAGTTGATTCTCGACCCATTTTTGTGCCATGTTTTCTAGAATTTTTTTGGCCAGCATCGCAGCGGGACTTGCGGCAGCCTGGCCAGCGAATAATACGGTCGCTAGTGGTATGTGGTCGGTGAACAGCTACGCGGCGCAGAGCGGCACGGGATCGATGAATAGCTACACATCGCCAAGCAGCGGGTGGTCAGCGAACAGCTACACGTCGCCAAGCAGCGGATGGTCAGCAAGCAGCTCCTCGGCATCAAGTAACGGATGGGCTACGCCCCCATGCACCTGCGGTGGCAACATCTACACGACATCAACCACACCCTCGACCACGCCTCCATGTACTACTACTGCGACCGGCACCACTGCTAGTGGCATGTCTCATACTGTCGTTGTCGCGCCGACTCAGGGAATCCTTCGTTATGTTCCATTTGTCGTCAATGCGTCTGTCGGGGACACCGTTGTGTTTGTGTGGAACGCAAACAACCATACTGTCACCAAGTCGTCGGAACTCGCGGTAATGTGATTCCTCTGCTCGTAACAAATACATATCTAATAGGAAAGCTGTTTTAGATTTGTAATAAGACCACGGATGCGCCGTTTGCCTCGGGTGAACAAAACAAAAGTTTTGTCTGTAAGCAGCGGAACTTCGCGTCTAGTGATCTCTCTGAGGTTTTCTTCCAGTCCAACAGATGGTCAACGATACAAACAGCACATTCTTCTACTGCGGTACTCCAGGTCACTGCCAGAAAGGCATGTTCGGTATCATGTACGTCGGACGAATGTCGGCTACTATGGCGTTATTTGATGTTCACGTCTTGTGTCAGAAACCCTCCGAATGCTGCTATGGGAAGCAACATGTCGTTATCCAGCATGATGCCTGCTATGGCTGCAAACGTAAGTAGGTATGCCAAATTTCCCTCTTACTTGCTAACAGAGTTCGTCAGAGTTCGGCCATGGGCGCTATGTGGCAGTACACGCAAATGATGACTCAAAATAATACCATGGCAGCGGGCTGGGGGGGTGGCATTGATATGTCTGGCATGCCTCAGTGGGCTTATCAATACGTGGCCGAGAATGTGATGTAAGTTCTAGACTAGGAATCTAGGAGTCTGAGCTGATATCTCAAAGGTACACCCGTACGTTCCTGGCTGCCAACCCGGAAACCCTTAACGAGGATGGGAGTGTTAGCCTCAGCAATGCAGGGAGTACGCCGTTGATGGTCCCAGTTGACATCACGTCTGTGCAGAACGGCAGCACGTCATCGCAGGGAGGAAACTCTGGCAGTTCCCCAACTCAATCTGCGAGCTCGAACCCGTATGCGACAATGACAGGTGGTGCTGCGCAGCTCTTGTCCTCCAAAGTCGTCGTTGGTTTCACCGTTGCGATTTCCTTAATTTTCGTTCTCTAGGCAACTCGTTGACGGGATTGCTTTTTTTTTTCAAGCTGTCATTCACGGCGGAGATGGAAAAAAAAATCTATGATAGATCTGTACTGAACTATTAGGTACTGAATATACGTTGTTATTCTGTATGAAAT
Source organism: Pisolithus orientalis (assembly GCF_024613125.1). Lineage (NCBI taxonomy): Eukaryota > Fungi > Basidiomycota > Agaricomycetes > Boletales > Pisolithaceae > Pisolithus > Pisolithus orientalis. Next base: position 225,195 of record NW_026260815.1, on the reverse strand, counting down.
CCTAAGGAATTTCAAAAAGAAAAAAAAGAACGCCTTGTTCTGGCGCAGAGGTACCGCCTTTCAATACCGCGTAACTGTCACTCAAACTCTGTATACTAATAGAGTAAGGACGAGATTGGCAGGAAGTACATCCATTATTGCTACTAGTAGTGTAAACCATGTGGAATGAACAAGTCTGCTCTCGGAGCTTCAGAAGATATATTGAAACGAGGTGAGAATGTGGAACCCTATTGTGAAGAAAGTAGGGAACGGTGCGGAAGGGTAATATGCCAGCAAGTGATTGTCGCACCATCGGAAATAACAAGTACAGGGTAGCGAATTCCTTGAACGATGTTATGGGCCAAATACTTTGGCACTTTAAAAATAACTGAAAAGACCAGCCCGCATGGGAAGCAACGCTACATCACATTTCCAGAGAGAACCTCTTCTTACGTATCCTATTGTGGCTGTACGACCTAGAATGCGGGGGAGTCATAATCGAAAACGGTACCAGTGCTGGTTCAGTGGTTCTTACCTCGGCAAGAGCCGTGGTGACAACGGATCAGGTGACCTCCGGCGCTGTCCGGCCGGCTATGTAGCAGGAGACATACCGCATTAAGATTATTGCACATTAAACATCCCACAAGACGCAGAAGAAGATTGTATCTCACCTTAGTCGGACACGTCGTCGCGGTGACGGTGACAGTGACAGTTTGAATTTGGGTACCATTCGCCCCCGGCGCGGTCGCGGTGCAAGTCGCATTCGGTGTGATCATGGTGTTAGTCGTATCCAACATGATTGATCCTGTCGCACTCGGCGTTATTGTAAGGTATGGGGTTGTGTCGGTCGGGTTATTGTGATGTTTTGTGTGCGTGTGCGTATGACTGGGTGCCGAAGAGCCGCCGCTGGAATGGGACGGAATCGAGGTAGCTGCACCTGCCGAAGTGGTTGTCACGGTGGAAGTTATCTGAGCCGACGTCGTGCCTTGAATCGAGGTTATGCCCGGAGTCGAGGAGGATACAGGTCGCAGCGGTTGACACGAGTTTAACGCCGGAGGCGGGGATGAGTGCCTAGTCGTGTGTGCACTAGTAGCGGGACGCGAACTTGCACTAGTAGTAGTAGGATGTGAGCTTGTGGTAGCGGTAGTGATAGAAGAAGAAACCTAGGGAAGTCGAACGTCAAAGGGAAACTTCAAAAAATCAACGAAGGAGACAACCAACGTACTCCTCCACCTCCAAGGATTTGTTGCAAGACGGACGTGTTAATCACAGCCGCAGTTACAACGCCGTTTCCATCCATAGTTAGTGTAACAGGATTATCTACATTCAACAAGGTTACGCAACCGAGTCCTATATATCGCGTTTCCCACGAGAGAGTTGAATGTTTAAGGACCAGAGGCAGCCACAGCATCAAAGTAAAAAGACATACCGGGCGCCGGCCCGAACGACGCCGAAAACCTCATAGCCAAGAAAGTGAATAAATTCGTCGCTTGGTCGGCGGCAGGGGAGGTCACTTGAGTGAACGCTTGTTCATTCGATGCGATGAAGATGCCTGACTGAGCAAATTGATGGCTATATATAAAAAAGTCAGTACGAACCATGGTAAGGGATAGCAATTTGTCAGGGGCACACACGCACCAATAAGTCGTCCCGGATGCATTGTTTTGGTCGGCTGTGGGTTGACCCACCCCTGCGCGATACAGGTTAACTTTGTCGAGAGACTCATTTCCATTGACGAGGACCATGGGATCATTGAGGGGGACCAGTGCTGGACCACCAGCCGGCGGATAAAATGCTCCTTGGAGTTCCTAAGTGTCCAAAGTATCAGTGGTGAGATTCCCACGCCGCAAGAAAACACTAACATTCGTCGATAGCGCAGGCGATTGACCAGTGGGGCAAGTCGCACAAGCGTTTTGGTAAGGCGTACATTTGAGTGTAGGCTGAATGAACTCGTTAAGGAGGGCATTATCGGATGCTGTTGGGGATCAGAACATGTCAAAACATGTTTAGGCGGATGTCCGTACCGTTCGATAGAACCTCTGCATTAGGATTGGCTTGCGCATTCTCCGGAGTGTGCTGCGCCAACGTATTATTGTTAATCAAAAGGTACGTGGTAACGACATTATCTGACTGGTCCTATTGAAGACGCCGTGGGATCAGACACCGGTGGGCGACACAAACGAACAAATAAAATATACCTGGTCAACGATCCGGAAATCCCGTGTCGTTGGACAAGCTTGGCCGTTTAAACCAGTACCGGGAGCCGGAACCTTAACAAGGTCGTTCGCCACAGCTCCGTTGACGGCAGTGAACCAAGCTGGGGCATTACAGTACGCGAACTATAAGTCGGTCAATAAACATGGCGAGGAGCGAACGAAAGACGAATCATACTTGTCCAAATACCAAGTTGTCCAGCCCGTTGACACAAGTATTGGTGTCGCCGGTCAAAGTGAGTGTATCAGCATTCGAGCCAAACCAAAGAGCAACAACTGCGCCGTTGGGAACGGTAGGCGTAATGGGGGGAATAAAAAAGCCTGCGCTTCCACCGGACTTGGAATGATTTGTGTTGTTCGCTGTACTGGTCATTCCAGCATTGATGACGAGGGGACTGTAAATCTGGATATTGCCAGTCGCAGGATCAAATATGTTTGCTTCCACGAAAACGCCTTGGTCAGCGAAGTCTAGTTGCTACGCATTGAATGGGTAAGTAGTTGCATCTTCAAGAGGACAAATTCTTGATTACATTACATCCCGAGAGTTCAAAAGGAGTCGCGAGGCCCGCCGCTGTGAGAGGATTGTTCGGAATTTTGAGCGTACATTGTGACCGTACGAAGAAAGGAAAGGAAAGGAGGGTGAAAAGAAGGAATGGGGTTTCAAGAAAGTGCATTTCGAGAGAGTGGACAGGTCACAGACCAAGAGCCACGAAAGCTAATCACTTACAAAACCGCACCCGCGGTAAAATGAATAGAATGACTATCAGACGGAGGGCGAGAGACGATGCGGGGATGGTTTCCGGACAAAGATATCGACTTTTATACTCACCTTAAGCAATATGACCTTCCCATAAGCTGTTGCCAGGCACCGACGGCACCTCACGAAAAAACCTCAGCTCAATCTGGCGTCCCTTGGGGGTGACACGAGGTACCTCTGTACCCACCCTCCTCAATCTGAGGACAAACTCAAAACGTAGTTGGTGTCAGGAACCATTGCAATGGTCCATTTTCGCTGGGTAGTAAGGATCGGCATAAACCACCTCTGAAGAACAGGATAATGATATCCGGAACCACTTCTGAGCAACAATGAGATACTAAGGGGCGAATGTGTCCTCCGTAACCAGGATGCCATGCGGGTCAGTGGTATAACAACTGGGCCGGTTGTTTTGGTTGCTTCGGCCCCCTTCTCCGTAAAACCATAATGTACGCCCAAATGCAGTAGCGCTTTTGTGCTAGTAGCCGCGATAATCCGTCACCCATCTGGATGTATCTGGATGTATCGACGTCCTTGCAGATAAGTGGGATCTGCCTCCCTTCGTTGCTAACTACTGGTGTTCGAAGTCCTCGCGCAAATATTACCTTGTTTAGGCATACTTTACGATTTCACATGTAGTCTGGATACCGGCAGGCCTGTCTATGAAGCGTCCAAATGTCTATCGACAGCTTGCTTCATATAGACAGTCTGGTATCCAGACTAACTTTGACTTAGTCTCGAAGTAACACGCGAGCATCACTCACGAAATTTAAAACCTGGTCCCTACCAAGAACGAGCATTGATCTGTACACTGCAAAATATTCCCCCGTTATCGCATCTGTTATTCCTGCTACCACCCTAAGTTTGCTATACAGCAGAAAAATACTAACACCAAATCTAATGTGTAGCTGGGGGGATTAAGTTTGTGATGTCAGTGCCAAAATGCCATGCCAGCAATCCGAAGCCTACCTTCGGCTCATATTTTCTGCAAGAATAAAAGTCAGCACGACGTGATCCAGTATGTACTGAAGCGAATCAGAAATATCGAGATACGGGGGATGCGACGGCTTCCTAATTCCCAGATTGTGTTTATGGTACTTGGCAAGCTGACCATCCATGCTCTCTCGTTTAAGCTACTCTCATTCATCGCGCAATCGCTCCTATGCCATGAATTCAGACGCACCCAGCAGTTTTCGCTGCCAATCTTCCACTTGTACGTTTGATTGTCTGGTCCGACAAAACATGGACTCCTGTTACCATCGGTTAGTATCCGCATGCGTTGAGCGATCAAGACAACACACGAGCAACACCCGTGCTGGGTCATCAACTGACTAGCTTCAACCTCTCTCCCCTCGAACCAAATCTTGTCACTACTGCAGTGACTCCATTTGATGGTGGCAAGTGTCGTGGGATCGTTTGAGCTACCGGAAGTGTTGGCCTTGTAAAGGGTCGTCTGTCGGTTTAAGAAACCACTGGTGGACACAGTGTAGAGTGATCGTCCGTGCTCGTCAGCCATAGACGTATTCAAGTAATCACTAGTGCTAAAGGTGAGTCGCATAATCGCCTTGGCTCAGAGCTAGGGAATCCGTAGACTTTATATGCATACAGGCGCTCTGACCGCACGGCGCACGCGGAGTACATTTGGGATGGCCTTTTCTCTGATCAGATGGTCAAGAAGCACGAGATGCCAAGACACATCCCCACGTAAGCTTGAACGTTCCGCAGTATACGGGCGGCGACGACTGTGCAAAACGGTTAACATCCAATCGCAGCAAAAGTAGAATCGGATGGCGGCCGCCCGGGTTGCTGACCACTATGGGAGAAGACCACTCAGAAGTATCGTTTTATTCCTCATACACGCAGCTCGATTGAAGGCGCGCAATATTGTCTCAGTTGAACTTATCGCGGTACTGCATTTCTGATTCTGATAAGTGATCGAAGCAGTTGTCTCTATGAGTCGATATGGCATGTGTCTACCGAGCAACAGAATAAGCCAAGTTTTGCAGAGACTCGTGTGTGCCATACCTTTTGGAGTCTCGACTCGCTAAGACTAAAAGGGACCACGATGCCCATGAATTCGAGGTGCAATCACTCTTGATTAGGCTTGGGTGAATAGGTAGCGACTCATAGTCTCTTCGTGCACGTGGATTTACAGTAGGACCTCGGTAAGGGTAAGTCACCGTTCTGTCGGTAAGAAGGTTGAAGCAGTCATTGAGCTGACAGGAACCGAATTCCTTGAAAGACCTATGTACAAGGCCCACGCGTTTGGTCCGACATATGTAGGGGAAAGGTCGCGGACGGGAAGGAGCCTGTAAACCAACCTGAAAATGGTATCCCGTCAGTCAGTTAGTAGCCACCAGTCAGCGCCCATCAGAAGTTTACTACTTCTCAACCATACCGCCGTTCCACTCCTTGATATCATGTACCCTATGAACGACACCTCCATTGTAACGTCGATTGGCCTGGGAGCGCGGAATAGCCTGCCCTAAACCATTCCATCAGCACAAATAGGGAAACGCGACGCAGTTCATTTTTTTCTTTTCAACTCATCCAAATGGACTCGCACTATTGTCCTCCTGCATGTTCCGGGGAACTTCGTTTTTCATTTGTATCTACATGCAGGAGTCTACCGCGGGTTCCAGAGCGACCTTTCTATTAGGCGGCGGCTTCAGCTGGAGCGTGCTTCGTTCGCGCGAGCGTTGGGGCTACGTTCCTTTACCGGAGTTGCTATATATCTTTTCTCGGTATTTCTCGTGAGTCTTTATTGCGTTAGGTAATGCTATTAGTCCTCTGGTATATGCACTGTATATGACGTGCCATTTTTGATAGGTGAATAGGATGCGATTTTGATTGATTTGTGCTAGAACGAGGTCTGTTTGAAATGTCTGATATCAACTCGTCGAGATCCATGTTATGCCTATGCTGGAATGATATTACTGCGCTGGAAGCTTGCAGTGGGTGCGGTAACAGCGGAGCAATCTCACCAGAAGATGATTGATGAAGGTCGATATGTATTTGAACATTCCACGAACGACATTTCGAGTAGTTCCGTTCGTCCCTGGAAATCTTAGTACATCTTATCTCTTAAGAGTCTTCAGAGTATCCTGGAAGTCACTACCGCTTCCCCTTGAGGTTTGCAGTGAGTTTTTCCCTTCCTCTTCAAAATATATTCCACTGAATTCCTGTTTTGACCTCCAGTTGGCTTTCTCTCCAACTGTAGATGATGCCAATATTCGAGCAGAAAGAGGACAGGCAACCCGCAGCCAACACCAGACGTATAATGACGTTGCTGGCAAACAGGGCGATACTAAGTACACCGCAGCGGCTTGTAATCTAAGCCAGAGCAACGTTTACAATGGATCGAAAACGTTTCACGGGAATTGACGGAAGTCAGAAAACCTCCTGGTTTGAAGATCTGGTAGATAGTAATTAGTACAAGTAACGAAGCCCAAGTTATTAGGCCAGCATGTAGCGGTACAGTGCAAATGGTAGTGGAATGGGAAGTTATGACGAGGGTGAAAGCCTGTGTGCTACTACCAGCCTCTTGCATGATTCGTCACCTCGTCGACAAGCCTGCGTCGTCCATTGCACATGACTATGAACAAATCTTGAGGCTCCCTCTACGTCTTTGAGTAACAAGTAAGCCAACGAAGACAGCACGAAAAATACGAACAGAAAAAAAGCCTCCGATAAAGGAAGAAAGGCAGACCATTAGCAACCGATGGTTGAGCCCAAAATCCCACATACGCACATCAAAGGATTTCCAACAGTTTCACTCGAATGTTCTTGGAGGTAATGTCGGTTCCGAGTCCCAAGACGACAATCCCGTTCTCTGCAGCGGCCCTCTTGTACATTCGTTCGGAAGCAATGCGTTGAAGGGCTGTCCGAGGTGAGTAATCATTTGTAATGCCCACGTATAGTCGTCAAACGTGACTCACGAAAGATAGCGTGTAATGGTGAAGGCGGCACGACCCCATCCGATTCAGCGTTACGATCTGATCTGAATCCGAGCCAGGAGTTGGTATCAGACTCTAAGTCATTTCCACAGGCAACCCCACTACTCGGACTTCGGATATGACGAATTCACGGATGCACGAAGACGCATTTCTGAGGCTGGCGCAGCGGGAGACCATCTGCAGTCGCGAATTCCACTGTTCCAAGCCCCGATACGTGGCACGGTATAGCGTCTCATTTCCTCTGGCAATGCATAGAAGGTGCAGACGGCAGGCCGCGAAGCGAGCGGGTGGAAGAAAGTTGATTTGATTGTAGATATTCGGGGCTTCTTGTTGGGGTAGCTTACTACGCAATTCCGTGACGCACGTTTCCATTTCTTCCCCTTCGAGTGATGGAGGGTTGTAATGAGTTTGGCTGTAAACGGAAACGGAATCCGGCAGACAACTGTTGCAAGACGACAACTTCCTTGGCCATGCACACAGTGATTTCGCTGGAGCGAGCCACGATTTCCTCCAGGAGATGTCCGAGAGCGTCGGCTCCTTCACCGTAGTGGGGCTTGACATCAGACTTGAATATGCCGATGAGAGAGTACGAGACGTCTTCCTCGACCGTCACATTGCGCGTCGAGGCGAGATGAAGTTTCTCGCGCACACCAAGATCGTCTAGAGAGAATTTGATGATAGTTCCGCGGGGAGTCTCGATAGCGTCTGCTAGCTCCTGTATAATCCCCGGAGATTCCTTGTTGTTTGGTACGGAACCGCCGAAGTACGATTGCCATGCGAGGTCATAGAAAAGAGGACCTTTGGTGAGAGAAGCTCTTGCAAAGTCCATGGCCGTGTCACCCGTAAACTACCCATAAGGTCACCGAGCTTGGATGAGCGCGCAACATCAGCAAGGAATACGAGCGTGGCTGCGGAATTCGCATACCATTTGTACATAGATGTGAGAGATTCATTAAGGATGAAGCTCGTGGACTCGTCGATACAACACATATCTGGCCATGCTCAATCGTGCCCAAGTCTGCATATGTCCCGCTAGAGTAGGAATCGTGCAGACTTGATCACCAATGGGCATGGTCCGATACGTATTTGGACCTGAATTTAACATCCTGGAATGACAGCTCATTTGGGCCCCGTTAAATGTGCGAGAACATGACATATCAAAAAAAAAAAAAACTTTCAACCACTCGTAGGATTCGCTCATTGTCCACTTCTCTCGTCATGGACGAAACCAACTCTTTGAACGAGGAATGGGCCTCGAAGATGCGCATCCACCCAGGACCGTTACAAAGGCAGCCAGGGCCGACATGAATGGCAACAAGGGGTCAGTTTCCGAGAGTCCCGCGAATGACAGGAAACACCTGCGCACCTTCGGTAGAGAAATCTGATGTCGTGTGGCTCGGAAGCATGAAAGGCAAGATCGAATGTGCGTGGGGCACGCTCTCGATCGCCCTGACCGAGTAGAGCACTTTCCATCGAAATATGGCCGATAGGCGATGGCTAAACTTGGAGCGACTTGAGGTGTGAGTGAGTAAATGTGCACATAGGGGAGTGAGAAGGCAGACTCACGTCCTTGATGTCCTCTATCACAGGCTCCAGTAAAGCATACTCGTATAAGAGCGCGGTTTGCTAGCACATCGTGACTAGGACTCGAAGCGTTCGCAATCCCCTCTGAGAGCAGCATTCTGGTGTTCATCGGGCCGTCCCGTATCTATGATTACGAATCTTATCTTTCATAGTTTCAGACGGATTAGAGGGTTACGCAGGGCACGAGAATAGCGTGATGATCGTTAGCGATGTGAGCTTCGTGAATACTAGTAGATGTACACTTATACCGCGATCAAAATACTTAGGTGGAAGGACACCTCTGAGATCGTGAATTGTAATATTCTTGCTGGTTCCACATGCAAGATACCCCCTACTTGGAGAGAGAGTAATGCATCCGACTCCTGCAATGCGTCCAACAATACTACCGGTCTGCTTGTGGGACACACAATCCCATAGTGAAGCTGATGAGCCTGTGGCACATGCAATGAATCTGCCATTGGATGCTATAGATAACCCACGTTTGTTTTCATGGATTGACCATTCTGAAGACAACGACTTGGAAAAGTCGAAACAGGTGATTTTGTCTGTTCCCGCGACGAACAGCTGCCGGCCATCAGGCCAACGGAGCAGACGGGTCTGGACTGGTTGAACTGTTTTGACCTGAATCGAATAGGATATCGCCATTGTGGGTGCTGTAGACGCGGAATCCACTGCTCTAGGGAGAACTTGACACAAGTAACGTAAGGGCGTGGAGTCAGATACCGGAGGTGATCCCAAATAGCTCGGCGTAGTTCCAGTCCACAGATACAAATTCTCCAGACACCACCCTGAATAATTTCGATCCGTTTCGTATCTGAAATAACCAAACCAGCGAACTGTCAATATAACGCCGCCTCAGCCTTTCTGACTGCTGGTACGCACCGACATTCATCGCTGGCAAGCCCGCAAGCACGGTTTGTCTTGGAGATTGGAGGGGAAAAGGACGATGCCAATCGTAGACTTCCTTGCGGCACCTAATATATGATCTACACGTTCCTCCGAGTACCGCTGTCGCGCATACTATAGGGTAAGGGTTGGAAAAAACGTGTGTAAGGAAGACGTGGTGACCTCGGATGTATTGGCAGATTTACAATCATCCAATCCCAGACGATTCTCCAGCGCATCCATTGATGAGTCCTCCGCCTCGCACTCGATCCCGGCAAATCTTTTTGCTCCACCATATCCTCACACTCGCGGATACCCTTAACCTTTTACCCTCGTGCGATGATAAAATACATCCGGGTCGCATCCCTGTCTCGCGTCCATCAGTAGGCTCGTCAGCGCGTGCACCTCCCTAGCGAGATGGGCGAGATAAGATGTAATATGATAGCGATATCGTCACCGGCGAGTATTTCATCCGAGTGCTTCGACGCCTCGCAGTTTGGTACGACTGGAATGGTGGAGTGTCATCCCTTTCTGTCACGTAATGGAAAGGGGGCTGGCGAGTCGGGAAGGGAACAAAGGTGAGAAAACGAGCTGAACTAAGAATGACGGAGAAGGAGCGGGTAAGGATGGTGGTGTCGCTGTTTCTCCTCATCCAGGACTCCCAGTCTCCGACAGTTCGAGTGAATGCATCAGTATTATAAGTCGGAGCAATACTCGCGTACTAATCCTCAGAGGAGAAGCTCTAGCTAGGCATAGCAAAAGACACGAAAGTACGTACATACTAATACCTGCGGGGAAACGGAGTGACGAAGGGACAAATCATCCACATCAGCCTTCCCAGACCACCCCAAACTTCCCGAACTTGAGGATGTCCCAAAATTGCCTCGAAAGGCGCCGCTGCTACTGATAGATGTGGAAGAGCGTACAATCAATCCTCACCTCATGATGAATAGCATAGACATCACGCGGGCATGGAGAGATCATATCGTATAGGAGGAACGCACATACCTTTTTCAAATCCGCCCGCACATGCGGGTACCGCACGAATACATCATCTATGTCGAACGGTACAGTCGCAGGTGGCGATGACTCGTACAGATCGTGCTCTTCACCAACAAGGGTTACATCAGTCCGAGTCTGTGGGCGGTACAGCCGTGCCGAGGTTGTTGTCGTCCAACTCTTGATGCTTGGCCGCAGTCACGGACGTGCCAATTTTGGCTTCCGAATCTGATAGAACATGGCACTCGATTATCGATTCCTTCCTTCCTCTTGTGGATGTATGTAACCCACGCTTGGCGCGCCGACGCTCCGTCTCCTTATCTGATGGACCTCCGGCCTCCGCTTTCGACATCTGCGGCGGCGGTGGAAGATAGGTGATCACACGCCTCTTCTGCTCGTGCTGCGGCGGTAAAAATGGAGCATCAGTACGCTTTGCCTAACTTGGCCCGCCGGCCAAGTCCCACACCAGGCAGCTTGAATGTGCCGGATTTTTTGATCCCACCACTAGGACCATTTCGAGCTTTGTTCGCCCCAGAACCGAGTGCCGCAGTCCTCTTGCCCAATTTCGCCGCGGAAAAAGTAGACCAGGATGCATCAGGATCGTTATCTTCGGTGCCAAATTTGTACGCACGTGCGAATGTGGGTGAAGATGCCGAGTATGGAGGTGGGCGGGGCTTGGGGGGCGGCGAGGGAGGCGAAGGCAAGGAAGTCCGAATCCTAGCTTTCTTGGCTGGCGTAGACGGTCCTGGAATGGGAGAGGCACTTCTTTTTGTAGGGCAATGGGAAATTAATGCGTGCCGCGGATTCGCCACAGGTCTTCCCGCGTGTCCTTGCGCATCCGATACCAGGTACGTCGACTCGCTGTCAACATGTAGCAGCGGGACCTCTTCGTGGATTCGGGTTTCTGCACCATAGGTTGGTGGCGAGTCAGTTCTGTAAACGGATAATAACTGGACAGGAGGGAGTGTCGTTTCTGCTGAGGGATAGAAGTGCAGGCCAAACAAGCGATGCGTGTGTATCCTCATTACCTGGATATCTGACAGGGCGTACGGGCGAGCTGTATAGTGCGTAAGGTCGACAAGAGGGATCTGTGCCAGGTAACCTGCGATCCTGATCATCCGATGCTCTGACATGGGGTACGCCAGGAGAGGAACGTGTGCCTGGATAGTGCCCATGCGACGAGGGATAATGTACGCGCGTTAACACTTTCTTTTCGGAAATAGAAGGTACGCAAGGTCGTGCAGGCTTCGCGGGGTCAGGGCATGCATAGGTTTCGGATCCCTTTCGTATGGGAATATTATTAACTCTCGTTTGGGGAGGAAGAATATTGGACTGGCACAGCCTGCTAGCCGATTCGTTTGGCAAGCTTGGAGCACCAGGTGATGATTCAGGAGGTGGAGGGAAGTTGATAGGAGGCATCGCGATCCCGTGCGCGTGACTTGTACGGCCGGCGGTTCTGGCTACCATCGGCGCCCTTTGTCTCGTTTGGTGCATTAGGTCGTCAGAAGGGGATATATGCGCATTAGGCTCTGGATAGGTAGAGTCTGATTGATCAGGCGGCATTGGAAACGCACGACATCGAGATTTCGGTCTGTTGACTGCCCTCTCAGGTGGATTAAACTGAGAGGGGGCGGTCGCCGTCGTTTGATCAGTTACGGTGTTCGCGCGTGTCTTCATTGAGAATCGCCGTTCGCGTACTTTGCATTACCTTTGACAGCTCGCCCATAAGACGGGTTACATACCTTTGTCACGTTCTCTCCCGAAGCGCGTTTCCCTTCACGAGAGATCTTCGTGTTCTGCGCTCTGTCAGCCTGTCTCTTAAAAGCAGTTTCGATCGGTCCCATCGTAGGGGTCGTATTAGCCTTAGAAGGCATCTGTGCCGTCTCCTTTGCCGACGGAAGACCATACGAACGTGCGTTGATCTTGGCGATACTCCAAGGGTTTGGTTTGTAGTCCACGGTCTCTTGACGCGATGATAGGTCGATGTCGCGAAGTAGACTCGAGACACCGCAACGGCCACGGTCTGCATCGTCACTATCAGAATCCGAGTTATCCGCATGGCTTACGCCGCCCGTTCTGTGGTTGAAAGACCAATCTTGCATCAAAGTTTGTGTTGGATATGTAACTAGCAGATCTCCTGAGACAAGCAAGCGACCCATCTTGGCGTTTGTTTGGCAACAGCCTGGGAACCAAACAAAGCCGGTCGCCGCCAAGCTAATCCTTTTACCATACTCCAGGGACCCGAACAAAAAATCAGCCCATCGGCTGGCGAGTCTTGATTAATGATTAATGTGAAGCTGACTGTGCCGCGGTCTTAACACCTTGCGTTGTTTGAGCGGAAATATGAGAACCGTGGTTTGCCTGCTTGAATTGCAGGCATGACATCATTGCAGCACTTGTCATAGTAAGATCAGATTGATCGTCGGAAACTCGACTCGATGCTCAGAGTTTGAACATTTACTTCCACGTCGTCTCTCTGTCAGGGCGAGTGATAAGTAATGACAGTATCTATTAGCGGCGACTGCAACCAACTTATAAAGATATCAGGGTCAGTGTCGCAACTCTCGGCTGCGAGTGGTGTCGTAAGTCCACCGTAAAACATAGAAAAAGCGTCGTGCGGTGTTAGAGAGGACGTTCAGACTTTCTGTCCCAACCCACCAGGTCCAATAAGAAAAAGAAAAAAGAAAAAAAGGAAAATGACATCCTCAAAGAAGGCCTGGGGGTGGTTGCACCGCAGGACGGAGTCCTTCAAAGCCCAGTCTGAATCTCTCATCTCTACCAGATCACGTCCCGTCTCGTATCTCAATCCCGTCCAGGAGGACCAGCAACGCGATATCGGCCAAGGCAGCAGCAGCCCAGCCCAGCAGCCTCACGAACAAGACGCCCGCGGAAGCAGCGTCCCCACAAATATTCCTCATTCTTCCGATCCTCACTCCGACATGTCTTCCGCCCCTCAAACCAAGGAAAAAGACGAGCTGCCCTCACCCGCTGTCGCTCAGAGCCGGCCAAGGGACTCATCCGACGCAGAGAAAGGATCCTACTCTCCCAGGATGAACAGCTTAAGGCAATTTTTGATGCAGGAAATTGACGGTTCACGCGCCTCTGCACCTTTAACCGCCTATTGCTTCATGACCGGCTTCATGTACGTCCCTGCTTCATTTCCACTGTGATACTGTTTAAATCCGTTATATCCGCTAGTGATGCGGTCTGCTTTTCCGCGATCTTCGTATGGTGTGCGTTCCAGACAGGAAACAGTGTCCAGGTACGCTTACTTCATTTCACCGCCCTGTACTACGCCTGACGTATGTGGCGGATATCAGCTTGCACTCGCCTTAGCACGTCTCTTCAACGGTACACACGACCTTTCTTTCCACCTCGCAGATCAACAAGCCCTCTGCTCTGTGTTCTCCTTCATCTTCGGCGCTTTCATCGGCCGACTTGGTGATAAGATCGGCTGCAAGACGCGTCTATGGGTCACCTTCGGCACGTTCATCCAGACAATGTTCACCATGGCAGCGGCCATCGCCATCTGGAAGTCTGGACAACCGAGTCTTTCGGATACTCGTGCTGACCCGGCATGGAGCAACGCGCTCTCGTTCGTGTGCATCGGGTTTATGAGTGCTAGCATGGGTTTACAGGGGATCATGGGAAAGAGACTAAACACCCAATTTACAACTACTGGTACGTCGAATACTTCCCTTCGGTCCCTTGTCTCTCCATTCCCCGTGACATACTGACACCCTCTCCACAGTCGTCCTAACCACAACATGGTGCGAACTCATGACCGAACCCCAACTCTTCCACTTCCGCCGGCTAGTAAAAGCACGTGACCACAAGGTTCATGGCCATCCTCTTCCTGTTCATCGGAGGATTCAGCGGGACGTGCCATCCTTGACAAAATCGGATCAGCTGGTACCCTCGGTGTCGGCGCCGGTATCCGTTTCCTCATCACCTTGTCGTGGTTGTTCGTGCCCACCTAAGAAAACTCCCAAGAACTAGTCGCGCGGTATATATCCGTGCTCTTTGAAGATGAATGCGAGGAACGAGGAAATGGAAACCACCAGAGACGACCGGTGACGAACGCAACGCGAATTATTTTCGGCGATTGTATAGCTTGTAGCAGTGGAAAGAGATGACGCAAGCCTGGCGCTGAGCGGTAAGATAATCAGGGAGAGGTCGTTGACCTGTTTAGAGGCTGCTCTTGCTGCCTAGCATACGACCAGCGAGACGAAAGACGGATATCCCGGGTTTCTGGCATTTAGATATAGTATCATTAGAGCTACATATATGCATATGACATTCGCCTTCATAGCAATTACGGCCATGGTTTAGGTCTTACAGGGATCCAGTTCAATAGATTGCTTTTGGTTGAATGCTTGCATGAACAAGAGAGCAGGGTAAGAAAGAAAGTATTGAGGTCATAGGTAATAGAAATGTAGACGACCTGTTGAGGGTTACAGTAGAAACTGCTGCCCTCACCAGCGAGAGGGATGTGCTGAAGTCACTTCGGCGTTCCGAGCTGGGAGCACGTGTACGACGACATGTCTCGTTCGGGAGCGTCCTGTGCAGAGTCCCAACCCCATCCCCCAATCCATTTCATTCGACGTTCAATGGGCACATTGGTTGACGCTACCTAGGACGTTTGCATCGGTCAAGATATGAGTGCCAACCCTTCTGCAACGCAAGTCTTTCCCCTAAATAAGAGCTGAACACACGGTACATGAGAGTGAACCGGCAATCACTGAAGTCCAGGTCAGTCTCACTTTCGTTCTAACTCTCACTCAACTGACTGGATGCCTTAGTCGCCAGATGGGTCTATTCAACAGGTTTCCCCAAAGTTTGAAGGGACGACCACTTTATTGCCCACGGATGCCGTCCTCGATAGTGCAGTGACACTGAGAGTGGAATCAGCATTGTGGGTCCGGTTGACTTGGGAAAGAGCTTATTTCTCCGACTAGCAGCATTGGAATGTGCTTCCGCCCCCAGCACTTTTTGTTCAATGCACGTCTCTAGTCGCTCTTGTGGAGTGTCTTATCAGAAACTGAGTGTGATGATGGAACTGGATGACGCTGTTACACTTGCAAATAATGTGTTGGCACTCTGTTCTCCAGAACACCCTGCACCAACTCAGGAGTTTCTCGCGACGTGTATTGATATAGAAAATGGTACGCCAGTTCACTCCTTAGGGGGTAATAGCAATGACTTCAAGTTCATATTTGTTTGATGTCAAACAAATAATCAGGAAGATTGTCAACGAAACTGTGAGAATCATTCCACTACGATTGCTGCACACGCAGACTGGAGTCCTATGTATCCGGGATGCGCAGATATCACGTTTTGACCGTGATTCTCAACGCAAAGAGCTACTCTCGTTGCCACCTGGCACGCACTTTGGACAGGATCTCGAAGGTACGTTGCCTCACATTTCGAAAAGTGGAGAATTGTTGCTATGCGACATCAAAGATACAAGTATCAATGACTTACCGCGTCCAGACGGTGTTGCAGAGCTGCATTCTCGTGCTCAGGTGCAGTTTCTTGTTGGAGTGGAGCGACACTGACTATTGATAAAGATAGCGGCGCTGAATTGCAAGAGAGAATTGGATCTATGCTCTCTTCGTATGGTCAGTCGGCCCCTGACGATTGTCCATCTCTTAGACGTAGCATCATTTTCTGGTGGCGTCTGGTTGGACTCTTCAAGAATTATTGGCTTCTCCGACGACCTTGTTTTATTTGCGATACTGGTCGCTGTACATGGACTGCGAACCGCCGAATCCCAAAACGGACGAGGTAGTGCTCAGAGGGCTCCAGAAGGCAGCAGGAACACAGAAACGACATCTTGAGGACTTCCGCCCGATCGAGGCTCGACGTCGTACCGCTCTGCTAGAAGACGCTATTTACTTGCTTTTTGGAATGTTCACGCTCCACTTACCATTCCTCTATGAGGAATCTGCAGAATATGCTTGGGCGTCTCTTGACGGGGATCATTTCACGCTCAGGAGACGTTTCGGTTTTGGACTGGGTTGGAGAAGCGTCGTCGCTCCACAGTTGTCTCCCTGCAAGCAAATGGTTCCGAGCGACCTTGCCAGGTGCGATGGCGTAAATCTCCAGTGCATGAATTGTACAGTGCCCTTGTCGAGTTACCGAGGCCGCAATTCATCGGACGTAGGCTTTTGTTGCCCCCTAAAGCATAATTTACATGCGAGATTTCGATGTCTAAAGATCATATACCACTCACTGCTCTGCTGTCAACTCCTCTGTCTCCGCGGCGTCCCCCCATCCTCATTCGCAAGTACACAGCGCGGCAATGCATTGGCATTGAGCTTGGACGGGCTAAACCTACAATCCTACATAATTGCATGCCTACAATTCATTGCCACCATGATTTGAATCGGACTTTGTTTTTGGGAGGATCACGGTTGCCGAAAAATGCGCGACGAATTTCAGGGTGCAGTGACCTTGTAAACAAGGTGATCGTTCACTCGATCATAATTGTCTAACTGATAACATTTGAATCTCCGCGCCACGTTTATGAAATTTATGCGTCCGGCCTGATGTCTATCCAGCTCAAATGCTTCGGACCTCCTCATTCGCCCTTGGCAGCCGAGGTAGCTGGATCCGTTAGCGCACAATAGGAGTCCTGTTCTTATCATTCGTGTGGTTGAAGTTTGGAAGCCGACCAATAACAGGTTACTGTTGGCAAAAGCCGACTGCAGGCGCAAGGCAGCATAGAAAAGCGTTATGCAGTGTCGAAAGAGGAGCAGACTTTCTATCTCAACCCACGAGATCGAAAAAGAAAAGGGATTAGAATGTCGTCCTCCAAGATGGTTGCACCGCAGGACGGAGTCCTTCAAAGCCCAGACTGAACCTCTTATCTCTACCAGGCATCCCGTTTCGTATCTCAACCCCGTCCAGGAAGGCCAGCGACATGAGCACGGCCTTGAAGGCAGCAGTAACCTAGTCCAAGAGTCTCACGAAGAAGACGCGAGTGCCGCGATAAATGATTCTCATTCTTTCGATCTGCAAGGAAAGGGAAAGGGAGACCTGCCGTCCCCGAGCGTTGTTCAGAGTGGGCCAGCATACCTGTCCGATGCAGAGAACGGATCTAGCTCTTTCAAGATAAGCAGTTTAAGACAATTTTTGATGCAAGAGGTAGACAGTTCACGTGCTACTGCACCTTTAACCGCTTCTTGCTTCATGACCGGTTTCGTGTATGTCCCTGCTCTACATGCACTACGCCGTTGTCTAATTCCATCATATCCGGTAGTGATGTAGTCTCCTTTTCTGCGATCTTCGTATGGTGTGCGTTCCAGACAGGAAATAGCCTCCAGGTATGTTCACTCCATTTCATCTCCTTTACTATTCCTGACGTATGTACATCAGCTCGCCCTTGCCTTAGCACGTTTCTTCAATAGTTCACACAACTACTCTTTCTACCTCTCAGACCGTCAAGCCCTCTGCTCCACGCTCTCCTTCATCTTCGGTGCTTTTCTCGGCCGGCTTGGCGATAAGATCGGCTGCAGGACGCGTCTATGGGTGACTCTCGGCACGTTCATCCAGACAATGTTCACCATGGCAGCGGCCATCGCCATTTGGAAGTCTGGACAACCGAGTATTTCAGATTCCCGTGCTGTCTCGGCATGGAGCAACACGCCCTCATTTGTGTGCATCGGATTTATGAGTGCCAGCATAGGGCCTACAGGGAATCATGGGGAAAAGATCAAATACCGAATTCGCAACTACCAGTACGTCGAACACCTCTCTTGCGTCCCTTGTCTGCCCTTCGCCCTTACTCTTTTGGTAGCAAACTGACACCCTCGCCGCAGTCGTCCTAACCGTAACATGGTGCGAACTCGTGACTGAACCCTAACTCTTCCACTTCCGCCGGCCAGTACAGGCACGCGACCATAAGGCTATGGCCATCCTCTCCCTCTTCATCGGGGCCTTCATGGGACGTGCCATCCTTGATAAGATCGGATCAGCAGGGACCCTGGTTGTCGGCGCCGGTATCCGTTTCCTCATCACCCTGTCGTGGCTCTTCGTGCCTTTGAGGAAAGCTGGCTGGAATTAGCCGTGTGGTATATATCTGTGGCACTGGTGGTGAACACGGGGAACGGAGAAACGGAGACCACAAGAAACGACGATGACGAGTGATGAACGCCATGCGGACTATTTCAACGATTGTATAGATCGTAGAGTGGAAGGAGACGACGCAAGCCTGGCGCTCAGCGGTAAGATTACTGGGAATGACGTCCGGAGTCATCGAACTGTTGACCCACTAAGAGCTGCTCCGCCGCCGTGGCGCACGACTAGCGAGACGACAGATGCATGACCTGTATTTCTGGCATTTAGATTCAGTATCATTTGAGTCACATGAGACATTCGCCTTCATAGCACTTACACCTTGCCTTGGATCACACAGGATTTTAGGGATTGCTTTTTTTTCTTTTCTAACCACCCCTTTGCTCGAACATCTACCAAGACACTTGGCACGGTGGCGTCCTTGCAGCCCACATCCTTGACCAGTGCTTCGTCAAATAACCTGATTCCAAGTTACATGCTATTGAGCACTATTAGCAACTCTGTAGATGTATTCTTTCGGAAAAAGAATAAAAGCGTAAACAGCATCATGAAGTCGTAAAAACTATGGTAAATGCATGACGAGGTGGGTATTTGTATTCTACTAATGATCAGCAATGGGATGAATGCATGCACGAACAGAGCAAGGTATAAAAAAAGAAAGCAATGAGGTTGTGGCTGATAGAAATGTGGACGATGACGTCTTAAAGATGAAGTAGAAGGGTTGGAAACTGCTGCCCTCGCCGGCGAGGGATAGGTAAATTTAAGAATTAAAAAAGATGCGAGTCTAACAAGCCAACAGCAAGATCAGAATGATCCACCACAAAAAAAGTAAAGAAAGATCCTTACCTGAAAAAAAAACCTCCCAACGACCTTCCATTATATCCTACACAAGTGGACCAGTACGGGTATGAGATGAGTCTTGATATGTATGCATAGTTTGAGTTGGGTAGTGGTTTATGTACAATCGGTTCGTCATTTCATCGTTGCGTTGGAAGTTTTTCTTTTCTTTTCTTTTCTTTTCTTTTCTTTTCTTTTCTTTTTCTTCTACGATCGGTTGGTGTTCGGGTGTTCGAGTACGGAGGAACTTTCGTAAAAAAAAAACAGGACGTTGCCATTTGGATCTTCATCACGGGTCACAAGTCCCACAGTATGCATGAGGATGCCGCATCGATATAAGAGCCAACCGACGCAAGAAGCGTAAGACAGCCAGGGAGAGGACCGCTGAATTTAGAAATTCGTAATTTCATGAAGAAAGCGTAGTCGTACACAGACGAGAGCGGGGACTCTCATCCGCGAACCAGCTCTCCCTTGGTCTATCTGTCGGCTCACTGGGCAATTCATGTGCGTCGTGTGCAGGAGTGGGCTCGCTGTAGTCTGCGGTTCCAAACGTCGTTGTGCTATACACGCGGTTCTTGACGAGCTGTAGTTGCAAAGGATTAGAGATAAAAGCGTTAAAGAAAAGTGGAAAATTCTGGCAATCGCGACAACACTTACTCCAGCTATCGGGCGCGTATAGTCCTCGAAATCTCGCAGGCTTGCGGCGCTCCGTCCGTCTACTTGAAGTCGGGGATGTAGCAAGCCCTCTGGAAGGCATGACGCTTCCGTGGGCACAGGCGATGGCACCGATGCATACGGAAGAGTAGGTGGGCGTAGCGAATCGTAAGGGTTATACGGCTCGTCGTTATGTTGTGGGATTGAGACCGTTGCAGCGTTCGTGTCCAGGAAGGGCGAGGGCGGACAAGGATTTGGATTCGAAACAATGTACGATCGTGAGGATGTTGGAACCGGCGCTTGTATCGGCACTGGCGTTGGAGGCCGGGCCTCGCCACCTCTTATGCCTGCGGTCCTCTCAACGTCGAATTCCTTCGAACCTTTCGTGGGCGTAGCAGGTAACGCTCTCGAGGATGACGATGGCGAAGGCGTATGACCCACTCTCCATAACCTATCCAACAACCCACGAACACCGTATGCAGGACTCGACCGACCCTTCCTCTCATCGCCACTTCCGGACCCCGAAACAGATATATTACTGCTTCCCGTACTCCGTCTTCGATCCTTGCTGTCATCCTTGTTGCGCACTGAGGATCCACGTTCTCTCCATACCCTGAAACTCGATGGCGGACTTCCGAACCCATGCCGATACTTCTTCCGCCCCATGCTATCGCTCGACACGCTCCGGACACCTCCAGAACCAAAGCCATGGTCAGTGTGCGAACTCGACAATGCACCCTGCGACGACATGCTCCTCAATACATCAAAGCTACTGGACGCCATACTCCTCGTGTGGGCATACGATCCGCTTCCAGATAAAGTCCTGCTCCTGGCATCGGCGTAATAGCTTGGACTGTACGCAGACCCTTCCGCAGACCCAAAAGCGGAGCCCAGCCCAAGTCTATTCCCACCCGAGGTCTGAGCATGAGGGTGATTTCCAGTGCCTAGAAGGGGTTCCTCACTTCCAGTAAGCGTCCGCGTGAGTGCATCGACGGAGCACGATCCAGATCCAGACCCCAAGGTCTGCGAACGCGCGTAGTGAGATGCACACGATGGAGCGATGTGACCGCTGAGCCACGCAGCAGCATCTGGCCCTGGGGAGCTCCTCCGGCGTCGCTCCGCTATTGGATTCACGTATGTTGAGGTCTGCGGGCGCGATGACAGGACCACAGCCGGCGGCGGCGAGAGGGGGGTGATATGTGATCCATCATCGTTGGCATGAAACGGAAGGGTGGGAGACGATGCACGGGCCGTATCAATGACCGAATCTCCATTTTCATTCGTCCGACGGTCCCGGTGCGATCCATAAACACCGTCTGTGCTACCCCCCGCCGTATGGCCGGTGTGTAGCGCTGCCAGTATACCCGCATAACGCTCCTCCATCACGGGTGGTCCAGTACTGCCGGAGCCCCGGCGGAGGTATTCGGGCTCTTCACCATCATCAAACACTTCACCTTCGAGCGGGCCGAGATGCCGTGAAGAACCCAGTAGGGCAGCATCTCTTTCACGTTTGCGATGATGTCTCCGAGCGCAGAAGATCCAAAGGGCGACGATGACCGCAGCCCCCACAAGACCCAATACGATGGCGGCAATCTTTCCCGGGGAGGTGTCACTGTGACAACAGTGAGGTCAGTTCAACTCAATCAGGACCACAACGAACGAGAAGCAGATCGAGTGTAAACCAAGAACGGCAAGCCACAGGAACCAGATTCACAGAACCAAGATAGAGGTCAAGGAAAGAGACCCGAGAGATCGAGGAGACAGAGATGGAAGTGGAAACCGGTCTACGCAACCCCAGCCATCACGTAGTGGGGTTGACACAAATGGATCAACGATTACTGCTATGATCTCAGCTGGCCGTAAGCCGTATGCAATGGGATGAAAACCCATGCCGGACAGGGGTTAACCTCTACGTCCCGGATAGATGTCACTCACCTACCGATGGCGTCTGCCCCGGCGGCCGTACTTAGAACACCACTAGTGGTCACTGTCAGGGTAGTTGTCCCAACGCCACCAGGTAAGGTAGAAACCATCGTGTACATGGACGTATAGGGCATGTATGTGTCACTGGTATGCGGTGAAACGGTGGTGTAAACCGTCTCGGGTATCGCGACGGTGGTAGTTGAGATTAACGTCTCTGCTGTAGTCCATAAGCTTGCAACAGTATTGTTTGTATTCGATGTAGCAGCACCTGACGTCGATGTCTCTCCGAGACTAAAAGATTCCGAGGTGGAGCTTGTCAGTGGAGATGTTGTTGCCGAAATAGACGTGTCAACAGACGGAGTAAAAGCCACGGACGTGGATGACACAGACACTACGGTAGATGTTGATAACGGGACCACGGTTGATTGAGTAGGTGAAGTGGCCACGGAAGACGTAGCCAGTACCGACGTAGAAAATGCAGGGTCGGAATAAGAAAAGGCAAAGCCAGAAGAAGTAGAAGTGAATGAGTCAGTGCTCGAGGTCATCGAAGTCAACGATGGCGTAGGCGAGCGCGTACCCGTGCTTGCTGTATCTCCTGCGGGCGTGCTAGATGGGACAGGGCTCTGCGTGACTGAACTGGGAATAAATTAGACAAGGACCCTCTGGCTGAAACGCGGAAGGATCTGACACACCTAGTACTGGACGCAGTCTCAGCAGCAGCAGACGTAGCGCCGGTAGTTTCGGTACCGGAGGAAGCGGTAGATATGACGTCGGAGGTGGATGAGTCCATGTTACTGGAGGTGGGGGACGGCGAGGGTGTTAGAGGAGAGGACGTCAGCGAGACGTC
This sequence comes from Pisolithus orientalis, assembly GCF_024613125.1. Lineage (NCBI taxonomy): Eukaryota > Fungi > Basidiomycota > Agaricomycetes > Boletales > Pisolithaceae > Pisolithus > Pisolithus orientalis. Next base: position 202,485 of record NW_026260815.1, on the reverse strand, counting down.
CATGAGAGGATAACGTTTCTGAGATATCAAGGTGTTGTAGAGAGATGGGAACAGATTGATGGGCATGCGGTAGCATGCATGTAGAGAGAGTGATAGCAGGTGAGATGAACGACGATGAACAGTGTGGTTGGTGGGCCTCGTGACAGTCGTCAGTGCAGACGTTTGAAGAAGTGGAAGACAGGGAAAATGGCTCGGATCGTCTCGACGCTCCGCTGTGAGTAATAATAACTTATAAGCGACGGCAGAAGGGTAAACCGTCCTTCTGAGCGAACTAGTAGACGCTGCAGGTCCCGATAATATTTATAAGTGTCCCGTATCGACGGCACCTGCGGTTGCAGTGCGCTGTGGAGGTTAGTGGTCTATCCTTCCCCTGGCCAGTACAGCTTGGAGACCCACACGCACACCCACGGAAGAAACCAATGACCGGCCACACAACGACCGAGTGGAGACAGCGAATAGTCACTACGGTTTCAAGCTTCAGCACAAATTCTGAGCGGGTCCACGCTACGGTGCTCACGCCATTAAATGTCGGAACATTGTACCCATTTCGGTTTAGTGAAAGGTACTGAGAACATTGTATTATTTTTTTTTTTCTGTGTTCTTTTTTTCGTGGTTTGATGTGAGTGGAGAGGGGTTGGGAGGCAAAAGCACCTCGCCATGCCACGTGGCCGACACAGCCGCGGGAACTGCTTGCCCTGCCGAGGAAGCATGTTGCATAACAAATAACGACAAATATGGACCCACACCTCTCGCTCACACTACATGGAACGTTTGATTGATGCAACGCACCCGGACACATGTCAAAAGCAGGCTCTGGGTAAACACTTTGCACCTCGACCACCCCAATGTGAACATACCCACCACCTGTCATTGGCACGCCTTCCATCATTGCCCACCCCAACTTGCCAAGATGACGCTAGATTATGTCATAGCATGGTTCTACTTCTTTCTTCCTTTGACCCGGGTGCCTTGTGTACCGATGACAATTTCAAAACATTTGCTGTACCTCGCAGTCCGAGAGGTCAAGGAACTTGACCGTGCCTCGATCAAGCTGTCATACTCACAGGCCGATCCCTAGCTCAGCCTCTCACTCTGACAGAAAACTATTCACCGTCTTTCCAGTGGATCAACATACCCACGATAATGACGCCCCACAAGACACCCCCCTTCTTATTACCACAGCGGCGCAGCCGATGATGGAAATTGTATAGACTGCCTACACGTATCATCGATGCGCACGGCCCAGCCCGTGAGACGACCCGAATAGTCGACCACATCTTATCTACCTGGGCTGCTGCGATCTCTGGCCCTCCGAACAGTCAATATTCGTTAGACCATCATTGCGGAAATGACAGGAATTCTCTCTACCTCGCTTTCGAGGCCGGAAGATACTCCTTATCTATTGATGCCCGCAAATGTTTCCCTATGGACACACATCTACACCCACTGCAGATTACCCCAGTCCCCAGTAATCTCCTTGGCGCTCAATACTTGCATCCTCAAGAACGTCGGCGTATCTTGATAATGAATTCCCCAACAAACGGTAGCACATGCTTGAACAGCAATCGACGCAATGCACGGAGGTTCGGACACTCGCACCATCCGAACGTGCAGTGTGGCGCTGACGGCCGCCGGTGACTAGAACGGTCGTTGCATTTCCAGGCGCAGGACTGAGAACAGATAGATCTAATTGCAGCCATGGTACGACGCACCCAGTCGTTCAACGGTCCGGATGTCGTCACTAGATCCGGTGAATGCAAGATGGACGGAGATTTGGATGCTTGAACATACCACCTCACGTGCGTGCGGTGCTGATTGTGGCCCAAGACAAGAAACGATTTTTACATGACTCAGCACAGAGTGAGAACATACTCTGAAGGCTGCATAATGGCTGTTATACACCTTTATTACAAACCCTTCGTTCAAAAATAGTGATCTTCGGTTCCCCTCTCGTGCATCTCCGGTAACAAGATTGCACCCCTGAAACTACCAGACCTGTGGTGACTGGTGAAGCTTGAAGTAGCAAGCACATGTGCACATTGACCGCGTCCGGATCCAGGGTACTGTTACCACTTATGTAAGTAACGATATAAGTCATGTTATTAGTTTTCCACTATTAATCAGAGACTAGAAGTTCCATGATGACTCAGCAACTGGTGTTTGTCTTCAACCCTTGCTATTTGAGACTCTCGCCAACACGTGCTACCCGACCTTCCGGTTCATGAGGAATGCAGGTGAGGCTGTGTGCAGCTCCTTCCTCTTCGCAGCGTTGTCTGTCGTTCAAGTCCGTCAAATGGTCTCCATTGACAAGTCTGCGAATCGATGCGGAATACCAAAGGTATCATGAATACTATGCAAGCGTTACAAGCCCCGTTGCTCTGGTTGAACGGCGAGAAGCTAAACCCTCAAGACTTCTGGGTATCTCATGCTCACTCACATTCTCAGGAAGATCCGGTCTTGTAGCAATCCAAGAAGGTTCAGGCGATGATATTTGAATGTTCGTCGTTAGCATACACGAGTGTCGAGTGTAACGTGGTCCGAGATGTGCGTGGATATGGCCGCATACTTCGCCATCTCTCCGTTACTACTTCCGGACCCAACGGTCTGCAAGAGGCTACCAAGAGCTACTAGGTATATACTGCCACTATCTCGCGTGTAAGCTTGATATATGACTCTCCTATATACACTGGGAAACTAAACAGACAGGTTTGGAAAATTCCAGGCATGGTCGACCCCGTTACAACTACGGTGACATCATAATGCGGTATTTTACGCTCCCAACGTGCTGCCACGTGGGTCAACCTCCAAACCATGTAGAAAAAAGCAAGTATTGCAATTTGCATGGAGGTCCACTCCTTCCCATTCGACTGTATAAGGAGAAAATGATCTTCCTCCGAATGCAAATCACTGAGATGATTGTTGGTGCGATGCGGGCTGATCCCTGATAAGGCTTGCCGCGAGGACACCACGGATTCGCCATTACTCTTCTAACGGCCATCTCTTGCCCGCTCACCACGGTCCGGACAACTGCTCATGGCTATCGGTTCATACATGGCATTTTCCCCATGGAATATGTTGCATCAGGCTGTAACCATGGGTCGCTTTTCGAAACCTCGGAGTGAAACCAGTCGGATTACTTTTGCCGTGTGTATGCCAGCACATCTAGCTCTGTTAAATGCGCCAAATCTGCCATGGCGTGCCAAGTTCGTTCCTTATCGGCATAAAAGGCCAGTGCGCACACAAGCGTTTTCTGGCTCAACGATGTCTGCTCAGGAATCAGCCTTGACTAAGTCTCTCGATGCTATCATGACCCGCCGTAAACAGTCTGGCCTTCCCCTCCTCGCTATCGATGGACCCTTCTTATCCTCTGCTCCGGACTTCTTCTCTAATGACTACCTCTCATTGTCCACAAGCCCCTTACTCCGTGAACTTTTCCTGTCTAAGGCCCTTTCTGCATCCCGTCTCTTCGGCGCGACAGGCTGCCGCCTTGCCACTGGCAGCGGTGAAGGTTACCGTGCTCTCGAAGAGCGTCTTGTTCACTTTTTTCAATCTCTTGACGCACTGCTCCGCACCTCCGGCTGTGTCGCCAATGAGGCCTTCTGGTCCATGGTACCACAACCAGGTAATGTCCTCATCTTTGACCAGCTTGTTCACAGTTCGATCCGCGAGGGTGCGCGTCTTTCGCATATTCCGAAAGATATGCAATATAACTTTAGGCATAATTCCTTGACGGCATTTAAGCGGTGCTTGGAGGATGTTTTGAAGAAGCACCATGCACACATGCACAGATTATGCAGGGATCGGGGACAGTGTTCGTCGCTATTGAAAGTGTTTACAGCATGGATGGAGATTTCTCGCCTTTGGAGGATATCGTGCGCACAGTGGATGAGTTGGTGCCGAAAGGCCATGCCCATATCTGTGTCGACGAGGCCCATACTTCAGGAATATTTGGACCCGATGGACGTGGATATGTCGCTCTTCTCGGTCTCAAGGGGCGCATCCACACGATGATGCATACCCTTGGAAAAGCATGGCGACATCGAGGAGGTCAGTTCGTCGGTAGTTTGAAATCTTACTAGCCCCCCTGATAAGCTGGACATTGCATACTAACCCTTGAACTTGGACAACTGTTCTTCTGACCTCACCTATGGTCCGCAAGTACCTGGTCGATTATGCCAAAGCGTTTGGATACACCACTACTATGGCTCACATGGACGTCTATATACTCAACTCCTGTCTCGACATCATCTCCGGACCGAAAGGACAGGAGGTATGCCTAAAGCAGAGATCTTCTCTGTTATTCCTACCCATTTCCTCACGCATCTGCCTCAGCTCAGAAATAAACTTAGCCACATCGTCCAATATGCATACGCCCTCCCCAGAAACGCTTTTCGACCTTTTCCTGCGCAAATCGTTGCGCTCACCCTCCCTTCCACGCGTGCGTCCGATATTGACTTGGACCGTGCCGCCGCCAAGCGAAGTGCCGAACTCAAATTATACTCTCCTGCGATTCCACTACTCACCCCGCACGCTGTCGAGCTTGCCGAATACCTGATCGACTGCGGATACAATGCTGGTGCGGTCACTTACCCAGCCGTTAAAGTGTCGAGGGTGCGTGTGATCATGCATGCCGGAAATACGCAGGCAGAAGTAGACAGGTTCGTGGAGAAAGTCGTCGAATGGGCCACTGAAAAGGATCAGACATCGAGCCAAGAGGGGAATCGCGGTGGCGAGGTACTATTGCGCAGAGGAACGGGAAGTAACGAAGAGCAAGGCACGAACACTTGCCTTTATATCAGAACGATAGTAGCGTTTAAAGTTGAGGTAAGCTTGTGAGGGGCTCAGTTGTCGAATAGACAAGTGAAGAACGAATATAGAATTCGATAGGGATTGAGGAAGAAATCCCTGAGTTTATATACATGAGTAGATACGCACGGACCAAGAGCGTAAAAGGAAACTACTACCATGTATAGTAAAGAATAGTGCAGAAGGTCATGGAATATGACGTATGACATGATATCATTATGATATCATTGTGGAGCTGATTGCTAAGGAAGGTCATGTGGTATACATCGTGTATCAACACGTGTAAGTCTGGATCAATCTAGACGTCGGAACATATACTCATATTTCCAACACTCCCCCTCGCTCTAAAATGGTAAGGTCACAAGACCCATTGACGAGCGATTTTGTTCAAATTTTTGCCACGTCAAAGATTTGGTAAGACCGTCTGCTTTTTGTTTGTCAGTTTGAACATATTCAACACTGAACAAATTATCTTGAACACATTCGCGAACGAAGTGCCATTGGACGTCGATATGTTTAGAACGACCGTCCGATACAGGATTCTCAGCAATGAAGCGAGCTCCCATATTATCGCAATAAAGAATAGTCTTTTCGGTCTTGAGTTGAAGTTCATCAAATAGCATAGAGAGCCATTTGATTTGACGTGCAGCATCACATAAAGCCATATACTCGGCTTCTGTGGAAGAGAGTGCGATTGTCTTCTGTTTACGAGAGCGCCAAGAAATAAGGGATGATCCGAGGAACATAGCATAACCGGTGGTAGAATGACGTGTGTCTTTGTTTGAAGCCCAATCAGAATCTGCAAAGCCATAAATTCGAGATTCAAGTCCCGAATAATATAAGGCCAGTTTAGGAGTAGATGCAATATAGCGAACTATATGCAAGGCCTTATTGCAATGATCTTCAGTAGGATTTGCCATATATTGAGACATGCGAATAACCGCATAGGCAATATCAGGACGAGTACCAAGAGCCATATAAAGCAATGACCCGATAATTGATTGGTACTGTGACCGAAGAGAAGATGTGGCTTGATAGTCTGATGGTGCTTTTTCCGGTTGGTATCCCGAAGGTAATGGAGTGCGAACATTTCGAGCAGTCTCCATATTGAACCTTTTGATAACCTTTTTAACATACGGGATTTGGTCAAGATAAAGTTCCTTTTTGGATCGATTTCGGTGAATTTGAATGCCAAGGTATTCCTTGACTTCACCAAGATCTCGTGATTCCCATTTCTTCTTAAACTGTTCTTTCTTGGCTTTAAGAAGATGTTTGTCCGAACCTAGAAAGAGTCCATCGTCGACATAGACGAGGAAAATGACGATCCCAGCTTTGGATTGATGAATATAAATCCCTGCATCCACTTTAGATCGAATATAGCCCATTGAGAGTAAAGATTGATGAAGGGCTCTATTCCATGCCAATGCAGCTTGCTTTAAGCCATAAAGGGCTCTAAGCAACCGATAAACCTTGTGTTCTTGACCCGAAACTTTGAAACCTTCTGGTTGCTCCATATAGATTTCTTCATCAAGGTTGCCATACAAAAAGGCAGTTTTAACATCCAGTGCTTCCATTTCCCAATTCCTTTGGGCAGCGAATGCGAGTAGAATTCGCACAGTTTCAAAACGAGTGACTGGAGAGAAGGTATCTTCAAAGTCGGTACCGAATTCTTGTGTGAAGCCTTTAGCCACAAGACGAGCTTTGTAACGACCATCGCTTTTAATAGCGAAAACCCATCGACACTTGACTGGTTTCCGATTTTTAGGAGGATCCACCAAAGTCCATACTTGTCTTTCTTCAATAGACTTTAATTCGTCCTTCATAGCATCGAACCATTTCTTTTGTAAATCAGGAGATAACTTCAGCACATCTTTATAGTGTTCCGGAGATTCTTTGATCCTGGCAGCCAATGCAAACTCGAAAGTATGCATTTCAGAAGGACCTGGCATTTGAGCATGTTGGTCCGGCATGCCTTTAGGAGAACTCGGAGTAGAAGGAAGTGGAGTGAGTGGTGAACCAGGAGAAGGAGGTGTTGTTCCTTGTGGATGTTCTGTCCACTGACGAGGAACTGCAGGAGGAATCATAGCTGGAGGAAGTCTCGGAGAAGGAGGTCTTCTTTCCTCTGCATATCTACGAATATCTTCTCTGGATTGTTGAGCATGTCGCTCAGCATTACGAATCCACTCTTGTGCTTGATCCCGATTCCTTTGAATATCTCTTTCAATGTCAACTGGGGGTCTGTCTCCATAGAGATTCCCAGGGCGAGATACTGGTATAAAACGACGCTTTGGACGAGGTTCTCTGTCATCTTGAGGAGGATTAGCTCTGCGAACATTATGCAAATCTCCTTGAACAGGTTGTGGTTCATATGGATGTCGAAGATGACGAGGGTCGACTGGTGGTACAGCAGCAGATGCTCTTCTTTGTTGACCTCTATTTTCATTTTGGTCCGGAGGTCTCTGCTGTGGGTTTTGTTGTGGAGGATTATTTGGACGAGGTGGTTGGCGGTGATGAGGCGCCGGTTGGATCTGATCAGGATCCGGAAGTGAATGAAGGCTTTCAGAATTGGAATCCGATGATTCATGGTCGTCTTCGGTATCGGGGTCAAAGGTTTCGGATTTGTCTTGACCAGAGCAAAAAGGAAAAGAGTCTTCTACAAATTTGGCAGTACGAGAAAGAACTATCTTCTGTCCATGAAGGAACCTATATCCTTTGGTATTTGGTTCATAGCCCAAAAATACCATTTCGACTGCATGAGGTTCCAGTTTATCTTTCCTTTGTTCTTTAGGAACCCATACATAGGCTTTACAGCCAAAGGTGCGGAAATATGTGATATCCGGGATTTTTCCTAAGAATAATTCAACCGGAGTCTTGAAAACAATCCTTTTGAGAGGAGTGCGATTATACACATGAAGTGCACAATCAAAGGCGAAATTCCAGAAGCGTTTAGGAACGCAAGCATGATGTCGAATGGTCCCAGCTTTCTCGGAAATTGTCTGATTAAAGCATTCTGCTCGACCATTTTGTTGTGGCTGGTCAGCAATAGAAAGGTAATGGGTAATTCCGCGCGAAGAAAGGAGCGCTCTGAAAGTAGAACCCATAAACTCTCCCCCTTGATCCGAACGGAGCGCAATTAGATGACGTCCAGTAGCATGTTGCACAGACACCAACCAATTGGCAAAAGCAGTATAAGTGTCGGATTTGTTACGAAGATAGAGGCAAAAACCGTAGGACGAATAATCATCCAAGAGGGTTAAGATATACTTGGACCGAAAATAAGATTCGACAGGTAACTCCAATAAGTCGGCATGAACCAACTCAAGTGGTTTAGTAGCGCGTTTCCAAGAAGGTTTAAAAGCTTCAGAGGACAACTTGCCCTGTGCGCAACCTTTACAAGAGGTAGCCTCCCCCTGTATATGTATTTCTTGTTTCAGGCCTAATCGGCGAATATGTCTGAGAACTGCAGTTGCAGGGTGACACATGCGATTATGCCAAAGAGACTCTTGAAATTCCCTAACCAGAGGGCAAAGGACCCCATAGGCAGTGGTAGGTGGAAGCGGTACGCCCACAAACCAATGAAGAGGTGAAGTCGGTGAAGCTACTTTTGCTTCAAGGACAATCCGGCCATCTGGTGCTCTGATAGTCTCGCCAATAAGAGTTGCTGTGCTCCTATACCCGTTGTTAAGGAGCGCATTTCGAGAACACAGTCGCTTTGAGAACAAAGGACTATAAACAACATTATGAAGTGGAAGGTTACTGCCATTTTCAAGGCGAATAACCACTGTTCCTTGACCTAGTAATTGGACCTTCTTCGAGCCTGCAGTAGAGGCGAGAGGTGGATTTTGAAACTCTCGGTAGGTCAAGAAATCAGTTTTAAACGGAGTCACATGATGTGATGCTCCAGAATCCAACATCCATAACGACTCACCCTTTGGAAGGTTCTTTTTAAGATTCGCATATGATGTCACACCAAAGGGGTAACAGTCATAAGAATTGAAAGCATGGCCATCGAACTGCGAGGGTAAGTACCCGGAGGCAGATTTGTTGGGATCATACTCGATGTCTGGATTATGCTTTATATGGAAAGATTTAACAACAGGACTTTCTGGCACAGATTCATGAAAAAGTGCTAAGGACATAGGCTTATTTTTCTTTAATTTTCTTCCTCGAGTAATTCGAACTCCAGAGGAAGGGAAATTAGTAACCCTGTTTGTCGCCTGAGGCGAGTTGCCATTGTCCTCAACATTCCTAGTCTCCACCAAGTTGTCGCAAGCCACAAGGGAATTTCCCATTGGTACTGAGGATTCGATGGAACCACTCGTACATGTCCCGTCCTGCTCAGCAGGGGGAAGGGAAATCGTCCTCGGATAAGAGTCCGAGTTGACCCGTTTTCGGGGTTCCCGAAGGGATAAGTCCAGCTGGTTGCAAGCTGAGACTACTCGGCGACAGATAGAACATTGGCAGATATTAGAACCAGGTATGTTGACACGAATCGGTACTGACTCAACTTGATCTGGTTGGAAATTCTGAATTTCCTCCAGATACCAAGGAGCAAGATTTCCGGTTGTTACATCAACAGGATAATTGGGGTTCTCCCCAACTGTTTGCATCGCCATATTAAGATCTTGGCGAGAAAGATCAGGGTCATACATCTCGGCATCAGTGATAACATGTTGCCCGAGATATATATTGAGGTCAGAAGAATAAACTCGTTCAACCGGAGTAGGATCCGGGAGAGAATATTTGGGAGATGGTTCGCGGGGTGGAATATTGATAGCAGTGATATCGAAATCACCAGCTTCAAAAGCAGTCGCAGCATTTTCATAAAATTCCTGGCCCTGAGCAGTATACTCCGGCTCGTAGGAATTTTGCCCATAATAGGACTCAGGGAGTTCCTCTATGTAGGCAGCGTCGATAGGTTCAGCACCTTCGACTTCTAAATTGTTGGCTCGGGCTTTGCCCTTGCCTCTGTGACGGTTCTGGCCTCGGCCACGAGAACCAGAGCCTGACTGCTGCGGTGCTTGTTGGTAGGGAGTATAACCTCCACGTCCACATCCACGAGTTCCGCGACCTCTTCCGCGACCTCCACGGTAACCACGAAAGGAACCTGATCCTTGTCCTGATTGATGATCGGAAGTATTATGTGCGCCTCTGCAAACTTGGCAGAGTGGCGGCTTATTCATGCGTGCCAGAAGAGAATTGGATTCTTGTTTGACTGTGGTCGATGATGACCCAGTCTTTTCCTGTTGTGGAAGCATAGTTTTGCCCGATTTGTGGGCCCAGACTTCTTTCATACGAGGTATGACGGTATCAGGAGAAAGTTGATCGGCGGCAATAGAGGATAAAATGTTAACCGGAGCTTGTTCCCAAGCATGTGTCATCGAATGGACTAAAATTAGCGCTTTCATTTTGTCATTAAGGGCGATGCCCTGAGCGCTGATTGCCGATATGAGCATAGTGATTTTGGCAATCTTCTGCATTATGTCATCCTTCGGTTTAATTTGAATGCGGATAAGCTGCTGGAATTCCATGAAAGTAGTCATGGCCGAAGGTGCTCCGTATGCAGTTTTAAGAGCTTCCCATTTGGCATGAGAAGTCACATGTCCATCGATTGACATTGCGATCATCGGATCGCAATAAAGCGTAAGAATGCCTTGGGCGCGTGTATCAGAAGTATTCCAGGCATCTTGCACATTTTGTGCAGCGCCAGCTCCGGGTTGAGCAACTGTGCCGTCAACTATTCCCATGATACCAAGAGTTTGCATATATGCTTTCATAAGAACTGACCAAGAGGCCCAGTTCAACCCATTGAGTTTGGGGATCTGTTTCGAAAGACCTTCGGACATCTAGAAGTCCATAAGCAGGTGTTCGAAAAGATACGAGTGAGTCGGATGAAGATAAATGGATGGAGGATTGAGTTCATGATCCCAGTGTTTGGTTCGACGAGTGGATGCTCGTTTTGATTGAGATGGGCGTTGTGTACGTCGACAAGTGTTTTTGTAGTAAGGACGAGGATTTCTTCTCTTTTGCCTTTTAGTTTCTGGTGCCAGTGTGCCTTTCTCAGCGAATCTCCAAGATGAGATGCGAGAACTATTTCGCTCCAGACTTAAAAAGTCTAATGGAGGAAAATAATGATACGACATGAAACTCCAATTGCAATCATGCAACGGAATTCCATCCGATCGAAATCCTAAATAAGGATCGGCACAAGAATAAGGAATATTCAAGGCATGGGAATGACGAAAATGTTTGTCCTTTACTAAAACCTCAAAAACATTGTAGGATTCATATAGTACACAAGTATTAGTTGCCGAATGGCTTCGGCCGCCTGATGCGTACGGTGCGTCCAGCGAGTTTGGAAGAGGATAACTTTTGACGAACGGCTCGAGCTTCGCGAGCTCGGCTAAGAGCCGTGGTGCGTATTCCGCGAGGTCGGGGAGCTGCGAGATAGTCGAAAGTAGAGTCGTCCATGATACGTTCGAAATCACGTAGAATCTCTTCTGTGCCGGGCCAGTAAGCGAAGTCTGAGTCAGCGGGTTGGTAACCCCACTGAAGATGCCGGTTAGAAGAGTCGTATCGCAGGGAATTTCCCACATCTGCTTCATCCCTATACCGTCGTATAAACCTAAAGAGACTGCTATCAAAGCGGTCTCCTCCGCGGCGCCGTTCCCTGAACCACCTTGGGACACATCGGATGTCGACGTCCCCACTATCCCAAGCTCCTCGGAAACAGCGTTCAAGATGCTGGTTCCAAACGCAGAGAGGAGGGACGAGGCCGTTAAACTCGGGGTCGTAGTAGGGATGGACGTTGTAGTAGATATAGACGAATGTGTCGTGGGTGACCGTAAAGGCGGGAACAGAGTAGAGGGCAGGATCTTCATAATACGCTGAAGGAAGATCGCAACCGTTGAAGTTAGCTATGGCGTGCGGAGACGACGTATGGGAAAGTTTAGGGAAGAAGTCGGTAAGGTAGCCATGATAGGCGAGGTGGATCCCTGGATAAAAATAGGGCGATTCGAAACCAGGAAAGTGGGGCATAGACTGCCACGCTGTTTCCACGGTGTCAATAGGGACGAGGAAGGTCGCAGGATTGGGTTTCTTGAAGAACCCGACGCTCGACGGAACCGCTTCTCTCCAGGACGCACAGTTGCGTACATATAACATCTCAATATACTCTATAATCTCTTTTACCGCATACTTCCTCCATTTGACATCATACATTCCATCCCGATGTTCAGCAACCTGGAGTTCGGTTGTCTTGGCAACGACGAGAGACATCTTTTTATTAATCAGTAACCGTTCTGCGACAAAGCAAACGAGACTAAAGCAAATCGAACTCAGCGTTGTCATCGACAGCGAGAACGATCGCAGGATTAACTAGCTCGTTGACAGCCGCAACTTCCTCAGGAAGAGGAGTCGGTGCACGTCGAGGAGAAGGCGGGTCACGCGCTTCAACCTCATCGTACGGCGGAACGGGATCAAGATCTGCGTCGTGGTCAATGTCGGGAAGATGGAAATGTAGATAATGGGGAGGAGGTGTTGGTGGACGAAGAACAAGGCGCTGTAACAGCAGCCTACGAGCAATCTGCTCTTGAAGCAAGAGTTGTCGCCTTCGCCACCAGGCGGAGAGACCTAGAAATGAGAACCAAAAAGCGATGGAGCGTATTGCGAGCTCCCGCAAGTAAACCGGGTCATGTCCACCATAATGAAGTAAAAGAACGGCCTGGTTAAGGCCAGCGACTATAGCAACGGTGAAGACTACTACTACCGATCCTAGCGCATCTAGGCCTACGATATCCATAGTGATATGCCTGTCGGCAGTGATCGCTCTATGCAAATACCGCAAATAGCTTACCACCTAGTTATAGGCAGGGCTCATAACCTATTGCGCAGAGGAACAGGAAGTAACGAAGAGCAAGGCACGAACACTTGCCTTTATATCAGAACGATAGTAGCGTTTAAAGTTGAGGTAAGCTTGTGAGGGGCTCAGTTGTCAAATAGACAAGTGAAGAACGAATATAGAATTCGATAGGGATTGAGGAAGAAATCCCTGAGTTTATATACATGAGTAGATACGCACGGACCAAGAGCGTAAAAGGAAACTACTACCATGTATAGTAAAGAATAGTGCAGAAGGTCATGGAATATGACGTATGACATGATATCATTATGATATCATTGTGGAGCTGATTGCTAAGGAAGGTCATGTGGTATACATCGTGTATCAACACGTGTAAGTCTGGATCAATCTAGACGTCGGAACATATACTCATATTTCCAACAGGTACTAGGGGAAAGTCGTGGAGTCGTCAGAGGGCGGCTGTAGCGAGGAGTGTCGTCTGACGTCTGGCAGGGGTAAACCTGAAGTATACCAGTAATCAAACCGTTGCACCCAGTGTAGCGAACATAAAATAATGTAAAGTACTATGTAACATATGTTGCACCCATCTGTCGATGCGAACGTACGAAGGGGAAACAATAAGGGGAGTTTATGTTGTCACATTGATAGCCACAATTGGAGTCGGAGTTGCAAAGTTTTGTCACAGACTGTCACAGACGGCATCTCTGCCGTCTGCATTCCGAAAGTCACTCCGACATGATGTCGGCTTGTTGGGTCCCTATATACGCCTATTTTTATTGAGGGGGTTATTTGCTTAAATTGACGTATCTTGAGCAAATCTCGCTCCTTTTTTTAACCAAGATATAGGCAAGAAATCGACTGCGTTGTGGTAGAATCGTGATTTTGCACCTCCTGTTGTTTTTGCAACTCCGGTAAGTTGATAGTACACCGGCCTGCGGCAAACTACTTATATATTCGTCACGATCAACAGATCAGACATCCGCAACTATCCCGTTCTATTTGCATCGTCGACACCAAAATCGTCAGTGAGCTGCCCCTTCGCGTGAATGCTGATGCGAGGCGTGTGAGGCCGCGCGCAGTTCCTTTCTCTTCTCATGCTCACTCACAGTCTTAGGAAGATCCCATCTTATAGCAATCATATCAAGAATAGTTCAGGCGATATGATACTTGAATGTTCGCCGAGTCAACATATACGCGTGTCGAGTGCACCGTGAGCCGAGATGTGCGTAGATGTGGCCGCATATTTTGCCATCTCTCCGTTACTACTTCCGGACCCAACAAAGACTCCACACGGATGAGTGTCTGCAAGAGGCTACCAAGAGCTACCACGTATATACTGTTACTGCCGCACGTGTACGCTCGACATATGACCCGTTCTACATACTAACCTGGTAAACTAACAGACAAATTTAGAAAACTCCAGACATGGTCAACCCCCTTACAACTACGGTGACATCTTAATGCAATACTTTACGCCCACTTCATCAGTCCGGAAAATTCGGTGCTGTGAAATCGCCAGATCTGCTGCGGCGAGCCAAGTTCACTTCCGGACTACATAAAGGGCCATTTCGCACACAAGCACTCCAATTTTGTATTCTGTATTCTGGTTCATCGATGTCTGCTCAGGAAACAGCCTTGACAAAATCTCTCGATAATATCTTGACCCGCCGTAAACAGTCTGGCCTTCCCCTCCTTGCTATCGACGGGCCCTTCGTATCCCCTACCCCGGACTTCTTCTCTAATGACTACCTTTCATTGTCAACAAGCCCCTTGCTCCGTGAACGTTTCCTGTCCAAGGCCCTTTCTGCCCCCCGCCTCTTCGGTTCGACAGGCACCCGCCTCGCCACTGGCAACAGCGAAGGCTACCGTGCTCTCGAAGAGCGTCTCGCCCACTTCTTCCAATCCCCTGACGCACTGCTCTGCACCTCCGGCTGCGTCGCCAATGAGGTCTTCTGGTCTACAGTACCACAACCAGGCGACGTACTCATCTTTGACCAACTCGTACACAGCTCGATCCGCGAGGGTGTGCGTCTTTCGCATATCCCGAAAGATAAACAACACAAATTTAGACATAATTCCGTGACGGCGTTTGAGCAGTGCTTGGAGGATGCTTTGAAGAAGTACCATGCACAGATTGTGCGAGGGTCGGGGACGGTGTTCGTCGCTATTGAGAGTGTTTACAGCATGGACGGAGATTTCTCGCCTTTGGAGGATATCGTGCGTACTGTGGAGGAGTTAGTGTTGAAATGCCATGCCCATATCTGTGTCGACGAGGCCCATAGTTCAGGAATATTTGGACCCTATGGACGTGGATATGTCGCCCTTCTTGGTCTCAAGGAGCGCATCCGCACGATGATGCATACACTTGGGAAAGCGTGGGGCCATCGAGGAGGTCAGTCCGTCCGTAGATTTAAATTTTTTTCCTTTCAACACTCCCTGATAAGCTGAATATTGCACCTCAAATCTTTGAACTTGGACAGCCGTTCTTCTGACCTCACCCACGGTGCACAAGTACCTGGTCAACTATGCCAAAGCATTTGGATACACCACTGCCATGGCCACTGGATGTCCATGTGATCAACTCCTGTCTCGACATCATCTCCGGACCAAAAGGACAGGAGGTATGTCTAAAGCAGAGATTTTCTCTTTTGTTCGTTACTCATTTCCTCGCGCACCTCTCAGCTCCGAAACAAACTCAGCCACATCATCCAATATGCACAGACCCACCTCGGAAATGCTTTGCAGCCTTTCCCTGCGCAAATCATTACCCTCACCCCTGCTGACTTGGACCGCGCCGCCGCCCGGCGAAGTGCAGAACTCAAGTTGTACTCTCCTGTGATTCCCCTACTCAGCCCTCACGCCGTCGAGCTGTCGCACTACCTGATCGACTGCGGATACAATGCTAGTGCAGTCACCTACCCGGTTGTTAAAGTGTCGAGGGTGCGCGTGATCGTACATGCTGGAAATACGCAGGCGGAGGTTGACAGGTTCGTGGAGAAGGTCGCCGAATGGGCCACTGCAAAGAATCAGACATTGAATCAGGAGGGAAAGCCGGTTGGTGAGGTATCGGGAGAGGGTCGTGGAACTGTCAGAGGACGACTGTAGCGAGTGCCCTCTGACGCCTGTCAGGGGTGCATGAGCCTGAAGTATGCCGGTAATCAAACCAGTGTTGCGAGCATAAGCATACTTGATGTAAGGCATTATGTAACGTATGTTGCGTCCACCTGTCAATGCGAACGTACGACGGAAAGAAAAAGGGGGATACATTAACACTGGGGTTGCAAAGCTTTGTCTGGGATTGTCGTAAACGGCACGTCTGCCGAATGTGCACTCCGAAAGTTACTCCGACGTGATTTTGCCTTGTGATGTCGAAGCGGCGCCTGAATTGTGCGACAGCGTGATTGCCATCTACCAACGTCACACACTCGACTTGAGACTTGTAAGGACCTGTCGGCTTGTTGGGTCCGTACCATCGCTGTATACTTTGGAACAGTGCAAGAGAGCCTCACGAGCGATGAACTGAACTCGAGGCGAGCTATGATGATGTATCCACTATTGTACATTCTTGCAACACCAGGCAACCCGACTCTGACTCAGCACTCAGCACTCAGCGGCTCTGCTCCCTGCCAGTCCTCCCACTCCGACGTCTATTTTTATTAGGGGGTTATTGAGCGAACCTCGCTCCCCACAGCGCAGCTTTTTAGGGGACTCCTCGTACGACACATTGGAACCCTCGTTTGATTGTTAGATGGGCAAGAACTCGACTGCGTTGTGGTAGAATCATGATTTTGCACCTCCCGTCGTTCTTGCAACTCCGGTTAAGCGATAGCAAACCTCACGGCAAACTACTTATGTATTCGTCACGAACATCAGATCAGACATCCTGCATCCACAACTATCCCGTTCTTCTATTTGCATCGTCGACGTTCAAATCAGTGTGTCCCGAACTGTTCCTTCGCATGAATGCTGATGCAAGGCGAGGCGTGCCTTGAGGAATGCAGGTGAGGCTGTGTGGAGCTCCTTCTTCTCAGCGTTGCTTGTCGTCCAAATTCGTCAAATGGTCTCCGTTGGCAAGTCTATGAATCAATACGGAATTCGAAAGCATCACGAATATCTATATCATGCAAACCCTTCCAGCCCCCTTGCTCTGGTTGAGCCGTGAGAAGCTCAATCCACAAGACTTCCAGTGGGTCTCTCATACTCACATTCTCAGGAAGATCCAGTCTTATAGCAATCATGCCAAGAATAGCTCAGACGATGATACTTGAATATTCGCCGTCAGCACATGCGAATGTCGAGTGCAACGTGCGTCGAGATGTGCGTGGATATAGCCGCATAGTTCGCCATCCCTCCGTTACTGTTCCCGGTCCCAACGGTCTACAAGAAGCTACCTGTGTACCGTGACCATCTCACGTGTACGCTCGATATACGACTGTCCTACGTTCGCCGGGAGACTAATAGACGGATTTAGAAAACCCTGAGGATGGTCAACCGCGTTACAACTACGGTGACATCCTAATGTGGTGTTTTACGCCCATAACATGTTTCCACGTAGGCCAACCTCCGGACCGTGATGGAGCAAGCGAGTATTGCGATTTGCGCGAAATCTGCTCCGCGCATTGACGTCCACACCCATCCCATTCGTTTTTCTAAGTGAAAGATGATCTTCCTCCGGGTGCAGGTCAATGAAATGATTGTTGGTGTGATGTAGGGTTGATCCCTGATGGGACTTGTGTTTGCGAGGACATCACTGATTCACCATCACTCTCCCAAAGGTCATCCCCTGCCCGCCCATCACGGTCCGGTCAACCACTCATGGGGTTGTTAGTACACACATGCCTCTTTTTTCTACGGATTACATTGCATCTAACAGTACCCACTTCATCAGCCCGGAAAATCCAGTGCTGTGAAATGCGCCAAATCTGCTATGGCGAGCCAAGTTTGCTTTAAAGAGGCCACCTCGTACACAAGCACTCCGGCACTCCAATCTTGTCTTCTGCTTCCTTGTTCACGGATGTCTGCTCAGGAAACAGCCTTGACGAAATCCCTCGATGGTATATTGACACGCCGTAAACAGTCTGGCTTCCCCCTCCTTGCCATCGACGGACCCTTCGTATCCCCTGCCTCGGACTTCTTCTCTAATGACTACCTTTCATTGTCAACAAGCCCCTTACTCCGTGAACTTTTCCTGTCCAAGGTTCTTTCTGCACCCCGCCTCTTCGGTTCGACGGGCTGCCGTCCTTGCCACCGGCAATAGCGAAGGCTACCGTGCTCTCGAAGAGCGTCTCGCCCACTTCTTCCAATCCCCTGACGCACTGCTCTGCACCTCCGGCTGCGTCGCCAATGAGGTCTTCTGGTCTACAGTACCACAACCAGGCGACGTACTCATCTTTGACCAACTCGTACACAGCTCGATCCGCGAGGGTGTGCGTCTTTCGCATATCCCGAAAGATAAACAGTACAAATTTAGGCATAATTCCGTGACGGCGTTTAAGCAGTGCCTGGAGGATGTTTTGAAGAAGCACAACAAACAGATTGTACAAGGGTCAGGGACAGTGTTCGTCGCCGTTGAGAGTCTGTACAGCATGGATGGAGATTTCTCGCCTTTGGAGGATATCGTGCGCACTGTGGAGGAGTTAGTGCCGAAAGGCCATGCTCATATCTTCGTCGACGAGGCCCATACTTCAGGAGTATTTGGACCTGATGGACGTGGATATGTCGCTCTTCTTGGTCTCAAGGGATGCATCCACACGATGATGCACACCCTTGGAAAAGCATGGGGACATCGAGGAGGTCAGTCTATAAAAATCTTTCTATCCAACCCCCACCGATAAGCTGAATATTGCACCTCAATATTTGAACTTGGATAGCCGTTCTTCTGACCTTACCCACAGTGCACAAGTACCTGGTCAATTATGCCAAAGCATTTGGATATACCACTGCCATGGCCCACATGGATGTCCATGTAATCAACTCCTGTCTCGACATCATCTCCGGACCAAAAGGACAGGAGGTATGTCTAAAGTAGAGATCTTCTCTGTTGTTCGTTACTCATCTCCTCACACACCCCTCAGCTCCGAAACAAACTTAGCCACATCGTCCAATATGCACGTACCCACCTTGGAGGTGCTTTGCGGCCTTTCCCTGCGCAAATTATTACGCTCGCTCTTGTTGACTCAGACCGCGCCGCCGCCCAGCGAAGTGCGGAACTCGAATTGTACTCTCCCGTGATTCCCCTAGTCAGCCCGCACGCCGTCGAGCTGTCGCACTACCTGATCGACTGCGGATACAATGCTAGTGCAGTCACTTACCCGGTTGTTAAAGTGTCGAGGGTGCGCGTGATCGTACATGCTGGAAATACGCAGGCGGAGGTAGACAGGTTCGTGGAGAAGGTCGCCGAATGGGCCACTGCAAAGAATCAGACGTTGAGTCAGGAGGGAAAGCCGGTTGGTGAGATATCAGGAGAGGGTCGTGGAACTGTCAGAGGACGACTGTAGCGAGTGCCCTCTGACGCCTGTCAGGGGTGCATAAGCCTGAAGTATGCCGGTAATCAAACCAGTGTTGCGAGCATAAAAGAATAATGTAAAGTACTATGTAACATACGTGGCGTCCATCTGTCGATGGGAACGTATGGGATAAAAGAAATAAGGGGAGTATACGTATGTTACATTAACCTGGACGAGACGATGCGGAAAAGAAGTGGGAAAAAAAAAAGAGAGATCCAAACACCGTTAGATGCACAACTGATCGGGGACTATGAGGCCAAGTTAGGTTACAGTGTGGGTTTACATAAAATAAACGAAGTTGGGGATGATGGGGATCGAGGCCAGCTAGTACACCCTGCGGCAAGCTATTCGTCACGATCAACAGATCAGACATCCACCACAACACCCCGTCCTATCTGCATCGTCGGCGCCCAAGGTCCGTGTGACCTGAGCTGCCCCTTCGTGAGAATGCCGATGCGAGGCGTGCCTTTTTGCTCAGGGCAAGATCTTCTGAGGGAATGGCGTAGGGGCGAATTGAAAGGTGGACTATCGTGGGCAGGGCATGAGGCGAGGAAGACGATAGAGATGTGGGGAATCCAACACCTAAAGTGAGGTCAGATGTCACGATCTTATTTTAGGAAAGATGGCGGCGCTTTCAATAGCACCGATTTGGAGCACCATCATGTGATCCCATCAACGTGTCAACCAAGCCCGCAGCAATACGAGGGGCCAAGGAAAGGAACATAGGGGAAGTTTACTCACTCATCAATGTTTCTTCATCCTGTAGTATCTTTCCCAGGTACAGAATACGGAAATATGAAGGGGCAGGGGGACGCTCTTCTGGCCAGGCTGAAACCATCCAAAAAAAAAATCACATGTCAACATCGCACATTGCCGTGCGTTTTGTTTTATTCAGGCATCCAGCCAGAACTGATAGACTTGCCTGCATCACGTGTAGGCCACGTGTTCCATACCAGCTCTTTCACTCTGCCAACCGTTGTCGCTGGATCGAACGACTGAGACTTTCGGCGGCCAGATACGAGCAAGAACGTGAGTGTCACTTGCGGTGTCTGTGGAACCGGCGACTCTACTGCCTCATTAGGCGTGACAAACAAGCCTACGTTGGCAGCGTTTGAATGGGGTACCGGAGCTGAAGCTCTGGCGAGTTGAGAGGCGATGTACTTGGTTCGGGTAACGGAGGGTACATTTCAGAAGATGGTAAATCCAGATCAACACGCGTGTAGGATGTGTGTGCGCTAGCGGACATATAAGGTCCCAAACTGAAGGCGGGAAGGGCGTTGGAAGTGCCGTGGGCTGTGTAAGGTCGTTCTGTGGAACGTACGCGAGGGGTTGCAGAGTATGTAGCAGAAAAAGGACGGAGGGGGGTACGACTGCCTTGAGAGGTCAGAGGTCGTACGACAGAATCGGGTAATGGTGGATAAACTTGGGTAGCCGGTGATGATGGTGACGGTGGTTGATAATCCGAAGTGGTAGGATCAGGATCAGTAGTAGACGCGGAAACAGGCTGTGCAGTATCGCTCATCCGTGGAGACCTGAGGCGTCGGTGGGATAGGTGGACGACGGACAGGGAAGATGAGACAAGCGGAGTGGGGGTGTGAGCGGTACTGTTGAAGAGCAAAAGTGTGTCTCGATGACGTACGTCTCAATGTGGGGTGGAGGGCGTTTAACTTCTAGAAGACACCACGCGTCAAAAGGTGGGGCTAGCACGAATGCTCAAGCTTGGGAAAGAGGATGTTTTCAGGAAAGACGAGTCTGGAAGAACAGGAATTGGATTGGGCGTACGACTCTCAGTCTGCTAGAGAAAACTCACGCGACTGGAGGGCCCTTCACGGATTGCGTCGCACGCAGTTGGAAGTAGAGATATTAGGATTTGACGGCGAAAGGATTCAGTCAAATCGGAGATATTGAGGCTACAACTCTAACCAGATGCGGGATAACCTGACCGAGGCGGCTTTAGCAAGGGATCATGACGAGAAGTATGTACGACTGGCACCTGATGCGGTGGAGAGTAGCGGACTGGGTGGGTCCTGGTCACGCAATGAAGGTGGCAAGCCTGGACGATTCTAGGCTAGTAATAACCAAGAAGGCCAAATCGAGGTTTTCGCTTGCGAGTCGTGCAAAAGGTTCCGCTGTCAGTGTAAGACA
This sequence comes from Pisolithus orientalis, assembly GCF_024613125.1. Taxonomy (NCBI): domain Eukaryota; kingdom Fungi; phylum Basidiomycota; class Agaricomycetes; order Boletales; family Pisolithaceae; genus Pisolithus; species Pisolithus orientalis. The sequence continues at coordinate 181,167 of NW_026260815.1, read as the reverse complement.
ACTCGACAACTCGCAGACTTCTCAGCTCTCTGCGACGATGACGAAGGTCAGCTGTGAAGAAAGAATCCAAGGTCCGTCTGTTTTTTTTCTTTATTAACAGGCAGTGACGGCACAGCTATGATCCAGCTAAGGGTCTAGTAGTGTCGGGAAGCACGTGACCCACGACTGCGAGTGGGCTGGCTCGGCACACCGGTAATACCAGTTTGAGACACGATCGGATAGCCCCGTCTTTCAAATGCTAATTGCCGTATGTTCATCGTGATTCGAAACAGTAGTCATCTGGAACTTCACTTATATGCCGACTCCTCATAGCACTAATACCTACACAGCGGAAAAAAATTGTACCCATAAACGAAAGGAAAGCCAAACAATTAAAGATCTTCCTCCCCCACATTAGAGGAGCCCTTGTAAGACATCGCGTCCCGATCCATACTCGACACTCGGGCGTACTCGAGGAATAACCTATTACCAACCATTTAGTGCGATTCTGAATCTCGAAGCGACTGACACACCTGTAGAGGTAAGCGCTCATATCTTCTTTCCTCCAGAATCGCATACTCCAAGCTCTGCCCTCCGAGGCTATGCGTTTAGCAAGGTCGTCATGGGTGCGGAAGAACGCAACGGCGTCGTATAGGTCTGTATAAGAAACCTGAATGGGGACATAATGCACCCACGGTGCTATGCGAGACGTATACCTGCCCGACAGTGATGAGCGGCTGTAGAGAAGAAAGTGAAAACCATACCATTCCGGATAGATGGTCGCCTTGAATATCAGCGAATTGGTGGTCATCAGTCGCTTGAATCGACCTGACCATCCATTTCCATCGACCTGTTCAGGACATCGACGTCAGCGATATCCAGTCGAAGTACGCAACCAGTAGCGAACTCACATCAAAGATGAACTTATACCTCCCTTCCTCCTTTCTCCCCTGCGATCTCCTGAACTCCCACATCTTCTCCATCTCCTTACACGTCCCTCCCTTCTCATCGCACATAATTGCCCCGCCTACAAACGCAACGTCCATCCAGGCAGGATTAACTCGCGCCAACCTCACTTCCTCTGGCTCGCCCACTTTCGTATTCTCATCCTCCGGAACAGGGAGTATACTCACATTCCCAATCACCGAATTCGCAAGCGAGACCAACCTCGCTCGCTGTGCATACGACCACGGCGTGTTAGACGACGCGTACAACCCCGTATTGCTGCCCCTCCAATCAAGACGTTCGTCGATCTTCTCTTCCCACGGCACGTCACCGTGCTCCTCAAGATCCAATCCTGAAACCCAGCCATACGGCACAGGCGGACGGATGTCGTGGTGCAGTTGCGTTGCGCAAAGAGAGAATCTAGGCACGAGCGTTTTCTGGGGGTAAGGTCCTGCGTAATGCGAGAGGAACTGGCCGTGGGTCACCAGTAACGAGGGGTGCGCACACGGATCCATCGTCGCACGGTGGGATGCAATAAAAGTTTTTGGTGCGCTCGTATTGAATTGCGGTTCATATGCGTGCGGAGGAAGTGCGGGTAAGGGAGGCCTCTTCAGTCGTGCAGGAGTGGAAGGCTGGCAGCCTTGCGCCCAACCAACTGTATGAATGGGAGGGAAATCCTTTTGCCTGACGGCTGAAACAGGGGGGTCAGTGTTTTCTTGGGAATAAAAAAGTGCGCAATGCATACTCGTTCCTCTTTTGGCAGCGTTCATGACCATGGATTTTATCCTCCAATCAGATAACATGTTTGGATTGTCGTGCGGGGAGAACGACATCCTCAACGGGGGGAGGTCATGTTCGACTTCCTCGAGGAGATTCAGTATATCTGAAATTCGAACAAGGAAAGCGGTAGGGTTTCCCTTGACAGTAGTACGAACGATTTCAAGTTTATCACTCTCCGGCGTCTTCGCAACGACGATGATATCGTCGCGCTCTTCGAGCTCCCGCTCTGAGGCCGCGAGATCTTCCGGGTGAAGCCCCCAGTAAGGTTCGAGATCGTAGTATATTTCGTCGTACTCGTCTGGAAGTAACACGTCGTGCTTGACAACGTAATCCCACCTAACCAGATGAATCACGTAAACGTAACAGCCATCATGAGGAGACTTACCATTTGTCGAATCCGAGCGGGGGAGGGCGCTTATACCGGCGTTCGTACTCCACTACAGCCTCTTCGAGTGTCTTGCTTGCGCGCTGCAACTTTGCGTTCCACTCTTTCTCTGCATTGCGAATCAGTTCAAATATAGGATGGGGACCGTTAGGGTTGACGATGAGCAATCCGTCCGGCGTATAGGTGTGCTCTTCGGGTGCAGAATTCCATGGATGGTATCCATTACGGTATTGATGTTGTTGTGGTTGCTGGAGAACAGACATATCCACGACAGAAAATACTCGGACATGGGTGGGCGGTGAGCCGAAGGAAAGGCTATGAAGGGTAATCGCGGCGAGCCAGAGGAAACCGAGGGAAAACGCTGATCGGAATAAGAGCCTCCATACACTCCTCTTGGTTCGAAGTGCCATCCTCAGATGATCGTGTCTAGCTTAAGACCGTAGTCTAAGGCTAGGATGGGAGGGAGAAAGGCTAGAAGCGCTTGGAATCGAATGAACGAGAGAGAGAGAGAAGAGGGGGCCTGGATGGGCGTCAGCTGTCATCCAGATCAGCGTAAACTACATAAAGCACCGGTACAAAGTTCCCCAATAGGTCTCACTTGCCAATGATGGAAGACTGATCTTTGGGCCACATCGCCATCGTGGGCGACTGGTAGGGGTCATCGTCGCTAATCGACAAAAGCCCTGCAAGATGAAAAGGCGGTAATTAGAACATTCCACTAGATTTCACGGACACTAATAGTTGTCACGTCGACAAGTAATACTTAGGCACCAGGGTGGAGTGGGCAGCACATGGATGTTATCTTTATCGGTGATCTCCGCCACAGCCAAGATAATCAGCCCCGATCACATCAGCTCCGCCACTTTATCAGCCTCTAAAAGCTTGGGCCCCCATTCAATTTATCTCCTTCCACTCAACTACATCATGGCCAACGTTTTCGTAAGTACCCCCCACGTACGACGCTCTCGATCTGAGTAGTTAAACCTTCATCCAGTTCGACATCACAATCAACGACAAGCCTGCCGGTCGCATCGTCTTCAAACTCTATGATGACGTCGTCCCTATAACGGCCAAGAACTTCCGCGAGCTAGCCATGAGAGAGAAAGGCTTTGGTTACAAGGGATCCAAATTCCACCGCGTTATCCCCAAGTTCATGCTTCAGGGTGGTGATTTCACGAAAGGCAACGGTACCGGTGGCAAATCGATCTATGGCGAGAAGTTCGCCGGTAGGTCACCACTTTGATTCGCAGCGCAGTATCTCAATGACAGACCCTGGGCAGATGAGAATTTCAAGATGAAGCACACTAAGCCAGGCATCTTGTCTATGGCAAATGCTGGCAAGAACACCAACGGCTCTCAGTTCTTCATTACTACCGTCGTCACCTCTTGGCTTGACGGTGCCCACGTCGTCTTCGGTGCGTCTATCATTTGGTAGTCGGTATCGGTGATTAACGTGGTGCTATAGGTGAGGTCGTCGAGGGTATGGATGTCGTTAGAGAGATCGAAGGCTATGGATCTCCAAGCGGCACCCCGAAAGCGTCTATCGCCATTTCTAACTGTGGAACTGTATAAGCTTCTATTGTAGATTGATACAGTACGGAAAACGTCGCGTAGGCTGGATGAAGTTGTGAACTCATGTACAGATAGTGAATCTCATGTTGTCTGGACATTTCTGCGTGTTGCTTCAGCACTCGTTTTGACTTGCTGCAGTTCTCATCGATCGTGATTATCGATATCAGCAAATACCACAGCCACGGACCAAGGAGGGATCGCATCCTTGAGTTGCACTTGATTATCACCACTTGGCGCTGGAGAGTGGAGACGCGCGATTTTCGGGCTTTACAAGCATTAATCGTCTAACTGGAAACCAGCGTTGATTATACACCGGGGGTGCCCTTCGGGCCATAGTAAGATACCCACGTTCGCCTTGTGAGACCGTGACTAATAGCTTTGAATCAACCTGCATGCGTTAATTGCTAAGCACAACACTTCGTCCTCAACCGTGCCGGGAGATTGATGAAGTTCCCTTGGACCCTGGTCAGATACGCCATGATACACACCTTATCGCGAAATTAGCTGCTCAGTCAGCAGTGATGCGAGTAACACATATAAACGCGGTCGACGATGGAAGCATTCTAACAAGTTCATAGGACAAAGTACCTACCAAGTTTTCCCCGCAGTTCAACAGAATCATATCGGTCTAAATAACTACTATGGCTTCAACGAGCAAACGCACTATCTTTTTCACGGGTGCTACAGGTCTGTTCTCATTGACCCCTGTGTAATACGAATCCAATCCATGAATCGAAACAGGTTATGTTGGCGGCACAGTGCTCACGCGCCTCATTGACCACCCTACTTTTGCCAACTCCGAGATCACCCTGTTGATTCGTCCTTCGAAGAAGGACAAAATCTCCGCTCTTCACTCCCTAGGGCTCAACACCGTCCTTGGTTCCTATAACGACCTCGATATTCTTGAGGAACAGGCATCGAAAGCTGACATTGTGTTCTCCGTTGTGAGTGCAATTTCGGAATTAATCATGGACATTGACATACCGTGCTGGTGGGATGTATAGGCGGACGCAGATAATTTAGCCGTGGCCCAGGCGATCTTGAGGGGTTTAAAGCGGCGGTAGCGAGGCGACGGGTCAGCAACCTCTGCTTATACACACTGTAAGCACGGATGCCTTTGTACCGCTTTCTCGGTTCTCATTTCCTTTATTACGGCAGTCTGGAACTGGTAAGTGTCTAAGCTCTGGCACTCACAGTGATATTGAGCAATAGTGGAAAGGTGTGCTGGTGGACGATGCTAAGGGCCTGTACCCCACCGACGTTATCTATGATGACTTGAATCCAGACCAGATCGATGCTCTCGCTATCACCCAGCTTGCACAGGAATGTTGACGTCGCCATTGTCGACGCAGATAAAGAGAGTACGTATCAGCGTCACATTGCAGTAGAGCTGATAGGATAATTCTTGAACAGACTATGTCAAGGCCTATATCATTCTCCCTCCGACGATCTACGCACTGGCGAAAACAAGATTCGTCGGTCTTGGGCTGCAGAATCCCCGTTCTCTGCAAATCCCGCAGCTTATTCGTGCGGGGCTTCTTAAAGGCCAAGGGGGAATGGTAGGCAAGGGCGAAAATGTCTGGCCCAATGTCCACATCGATGACAGTGAGCACCCTGTATTGCTTCTACTTTGCATCGCAGTCCTTGAGTGTCGACTATTCTAGTTGCCGACTTGTACATAATCGTGTATGAAAATGCACTATCAGGAAAGGCAGGTCACGGCCGGGAAGGATTCTACTTCGGTGAAAATGGGGAGCATAAACTGTACGACCTGAGCAAGGTCGTTGCGCAGGAACTTTACAACGTCGGAAGGGGAAAGTCTCCAGAGCCAGCTCCTTTCACCGAGGAAGACTACAAGCGTCCTGAGAATTTTGGTGTGAGTAGTTTCTCGTTGGTTATAGTATCACGGAGCCTGAGCTGAATGAAATATGTATAGCTTGAGTTCCTTGGGACGAACGCCAGATGCCTCGCACGAAGGGCTCGCGCGCTGGGTTGGAAGCCCAAATATACTACAGAGGATGCATTCAAGAGCATCAAGCCTGAGGTCGAGTACGCGATCCAGAGTGGAAATTACTGATATGGAGTATTCCGGGGAGTCTGTTCATATAATTTTAACGAAAGCTTTCTGTACCAAATGTACTACTATCTACGGCTATATTGTCTTACTTGTCTTCGTCTTTCCTGTGTGTTATGGTTCACTGGAACCTTGCTCTGATGGCATTGCTCTACTGTACATACCCCAAATGTAACCAGAGACCAACAGATGAATCCCCACCAACCTTGTGCGGTTGAACCAGGTCAGGCGGTTTGTTTGATACTCCACCGTGGAATATTGGATCCCCGGAGAGCGCTGTGGTTGAGCGTACTGGTTGCCCTCCACTCCAGTGTCATCGAACATTGCGGCGCGTAGAACTAGAGAAGGCTGTTTACACACCGCATTCTTGACTCCGCAACCTGAAACATTGTAACATGCTAACCACTACGTCAGATAACAACGAACAAGATCACGCCTCCACATCAGCCCTGTCCGTTGCTTGACGTTTGACGTGTTCCATCGCAGCACCGGAATATACTGTCGCAAATTTACTTGGTCTATTGTCACGTGCCCCCATTGTCGCAAATTTATTTGGTCCATTGTCACGTGCCCCCATTGTAAGCAGCGTGTAATGGACCACTTGCCATTATAATGGTCAGGTTTGGCTAGATTATAGCAAATATGTGATATTTTATCTAAGATATAGTGCGAATGTGTAAAATATTATGTACAAATACCCATTTTTGGCAATCTTTCAATGACACATGGGTGGCATTGGCATGGCTTATAACGGAAGTGTGAACAGCCACCCTTAACATGTATTATAAGGTTCTTATCACGTGCCCAAGAAATTTGCGACAATTACTACTTTAAGTTTCGACGCACCTGTTCGTGAGACCTCGTCGAGGGATGCCTTTTCACGATACAAACTATCAGTGAATCCCATGTTGTCTGGATGTTTTTGCCCATTGCTTCAGAGCCGGCATCTACGTACTTCCTGCAGTCGACGTCGATCGTGATTGTTTGAAATACGCTATCGATATCGGACCACGGATCGGTGGGGGATGACCGGGATCATTACTGGCAATTTTCGAGTTGCACGAGTACATCGATTATACACGGTGGGGGTACCCTTCAAGTCATGATACGTAGAACATCCCGAAGATGGACATGACAGCATAACCTTTCCATCGATTGTTAAGCACAACATTTGTCTTCGACCGCCAAAAGCTGATCAAGCTGCCTTTGACCTTGGTCATATATGCATGCCATGATATACATGATATCGCAGATTTAATTTGCTCAGTCAGGACCGATACGAACACCACATATATCCCAACAACACCCTGGACATAGGACTTACCGAGCTTTGCTTGCAGTTCACCAGAATCATATTGGTTTAAACAACTACCATGACTTCAACAAACATATCCACTATTTTCTTCACGGGTGCTACAGGTCTGTTCTGATTAACCTTGTGCGACGTTGGTCTTCTACTCTGACACGAATCCAATCTGTAAACCGAAACAGGTTATATTGGCGGCACGGTGCTCACACGCCTCGTTGACCACCCTACTTTCGCCAACTTCGAGATCACTCTGCTGATTCGTCCTTCGAAGAAGGACAAAATCTCCACTTTTCACTCTCTTGGGCTCAACACCGTCCTTGGGTCTTACAACGACCTCGATATTCTCGAGGAACAGGCGTCAAAAGCTGACATTGTATTCTCCATTGTGGGTGTAATTTCGGAATTGATCATGGGTATTGACATACCGTGCTGACGGGATGTACAGGCTGACGTAGATAATTTGGCCGCGGCACAGGCAATCTTGAGAGGTTTGACGAAGAGGTACGACGCGACGGGTCAGCAACCTCTTCTTATCCACACGGTAAGTACGGATGTGCATGTCCCGCTTTCCCAGCTCTCATTCTGCCCGTTGCAACTTGCGGCAGTCTGGAACTGGTAGGTGTCTAAGTTTTGGCATTCAGAGGGATATTGAATGAAAGCGGAAAGCTGTGCTGGTAGACGATGCTAAGGGCTTGCATCCCACCGACGTTGTCTACGATGACTTGAACCCAGACCAGATTGAGACTCTTGCTATCACCCAGCCGCACAGGAAGGTTGACGTCGCCATCGTCGACGCCGATAAGAGAGTGAGATCGTCGTCGCGTTGCACCAAAACCAATAGGATAACCCTTGAACAGACTATGTTAAGGCCTATATCATTCTCCCTTCAACGATATACGCACTCGCGAAAACAAAATTTGTCGATCTGGGGTTGCAGAATCCTCGCTCTCAGCAAATCCCACGGCTTATCCGGGCTGGGCTTCTCAAAGGCCAAGGGGGAATGGTAGGCAAGGGCGAAAATGTCTGGCCCAATGTCCACATTGATGACAGTGAGTACCCTGCATGACTTCTATTTTGTATCGCAGTTTTGAGTGCCAACTACCTTAGTTGCCGACTTGTACATAGTCGTGTGTGAAAATGCACTATCAGGAAAGGCAAGTCACGGCCGGGAAGGATTCTACTTTGGTGAAAATGGGGAGCATAAATTGTACGACCTGAGCAAGGTCGTTGCGCAGGAGCTTTACAACATCGGAAGAGGAAAATCTCTGGAGCCAACTCCTTTCACCGAGGAAGACTACAATCGTCCTGAGAATTTCGGTATAAGTTGAGGTTTCCCATTAGTCATAGTATCATGGAGCCTGAGCTGAATGACATACCTATAGCTTGAGTCCTTGGGGACGAATGCGAGGTGTCTCGCACGAAGGGGTCGCGCGCTGGGTTGGAAGCCCAAATATAGTACAGAAGATGTATTCAAGAGCATCAAGCCGGAGGTCGAGTACGCAGAATGGAAATTACTGATCTCGAGCATCCCAAGGAGTCTGTTCATATATTCTGTACCAAATGCACTGCTTTGTGCGCCTAAACTGTACTTCAAACATGAGAGTCAAAGCGAATTTTGCCCTTCGCTCTTTACCAGCAGGACTGCAGAGCTTTCAGTTTTGGAGGACACTTTAGTCACTGGCAGGCAGCCCAAAGACTCACCCCTCTCCGTCTTTTTCAGCAGTCTTCCTTGCTCCCGGTATCATGTACGTTAGCATCTTGTATGTCAACCCCTGGAAAATGCTCACTGTATCCCTGCTCTACCCAAAATGTCATTGCTCTACCGTACATAGCCCGAATGTAACCGGAGAGACAGATGGGCCCCCGCCAATCTTCTGCAGTTGAACCACTAAATTAGTCAACAGCGGACTCACACCTTCATCATGCCAGCCCTATCCGTCGCTTGACGTCTTCCATCGTAGCACCGGAATACACTATCGCTTTCGATGCCCCCTTTCGTGCGACCTCGTCCAGGAATGCCTTTTCATGTCTAATCCTCTCAAACTCCGATCTAGGACCTTTGAGCAATTCTTCAACTGCGTCTGCGACGTCATTTTTCAATTGCCCATGTCCCTTGCTTGTGTATATCCCCGCAATATCTTGTGCGTTACTCCCCGTGCATGCAGCGAGGATAGTCAGGAGGTTCGATGTGCCTGGGCGAGAGACGGGATCATACGTGATACCCGGTATCGAGTCAGTCACGGCAGCACGGATCTTAGACTTGATCTGAGACGCTGCATCTGACAAGAGAATACGGGATGCCGTATCTGGTGACGACTTGGACATCTTGGATGTTGGGTCTCTGAGCGACAGTATTCGTTTCGATGGTGCTATTACAATCGCTGTCTAGCGGGTAGAGACAAAACTGTTTTGTATATACTCACCGTTGACGTATATAGGAAGGGGAAACAATGGTTTTTGACCTTTGAACGTGCGATTGAATATCTCCGCGAGATCCCGTGTCAGTTCTATGTGTTGTTGCTGATCCTCTCCGACGGGAACATGGGTAGCCCTAGAGACACGATGAATCAACCAGCCATCGACAAGACGCGCTCAATTATGACCTGTATATGAGTACGTCTGCAGCTTGAAGAACAGGATATGTGAACAAGCCGGAGTTCAACAGTGACTCGTCCACTTCAGCCTCTGAGGTGGCGTTCCTAGACGTGGCCAATCGGGACTAAGACAGCGTCAGATAGTTAGCTCAGTGGGCTGTAACGATGTGTTCACCTTCCAGGTTGTCGTCCGACGCAGCTTGCCAACCGGGGTCAAGCAATTCAGGATCCAGCAGAGTTCTACGTGGTGCAAATTCTAACGGGTTGATCGGCTACACGGACATGTCGGAAAAGTTCGCCACTTACATGGTCTTGGTGGAACAGAACGGACCGTTCGGGATCGAGCCCTATGGCCAGCAAAACCGCCAACATATCATCTCTGGCCGACCGCAGCACAGCGGGATCTTGGGGCAAAGTCAGCGCATGCCATCCCACGATAGAAAACAGCAATGTATCATCGGGGTCTGCTGTCTTTTGTAGTTTAACCCAGTTAGAAAGAGCTCCTAGGTAATTTCCGAGCTGTATTGCCAGCGCTGTCAAGGCGTTGAGTCTCTGGGCGGAAAACGGTTGGACTGACGTGAGGAACGCCTGTCGGCTGAATACCAGAAAAAATAACGCGTTTCTGCAGCGGTTTTGTTGACTGTGAAATTTGCCTGTAGACAGTTAGGCGATGGCCGGTGCGTCGCCGCAGAGTTACTCGTTGACAGACGCGCAACATGACGGTAAAATCCGATAAAAGAGTCAGTCATCACAAGGCGATACTAAATGTTCCGTAGCGACAACTAATACGACGTCACGACTCTGTTCGAGCACGCCAACTGTGCATTACTTATAGTGAGAATCTGCACGCGTTCTACGCTGGTGCTATTCTAATCCTGCAATATAGCTTACCTGCTCATAAATCGCCTGAGTAAGTTATATACTCTACCGAGGACGAGCGAGCGCCGGCTTGAGGACTGAGTCTTCAAGCGTCCGCAAAGTGTGTAGTTTTAAGGTTCCGGCTTTGAAATGTGCTCCGATACAGATTGTGGTGGCCATGCCAAACCGACGACACGGCCGTCAATGTGTCTCTCTCACTGAAGTCTAGGCTGTTTTCCGACGTTGTCGCGCAGCGCGTTGCATACGGAGACTTGCGAAATGCTACGGTGCCTACGGAGGAACTGAGGAGCAGCAGGCCAACATCCTGCTTGTTTTCGTTCTTAGTCTGGCACATGAGACCACTCCGCAGTAGACCCGGATTCATTCTTTCGCATTTTCGCTGTACTCACCCTTGTCGCTCCCGACGCACACACCTCGGCACCCCTGATCATTACAAGGCGACAGCCATCTAATACTACTTGAGGCTCCTGGACCGTGCGCTCACCTGTCGGATTCGTTTAAAAGTCCTTTGCATTAACGTCGGTGTAATGGACAGCCCGAAGCACCGGGTTCAGAACGTTCAGGCGTGGGTTGGTAGTTGCTGATGCTTGCTGCCCGGAGTCTCATGGATGCGTATAAACACCGCCATTTGTACCTGTTCTAGCTGCTACATCTCACAGCAGACTTCCGGCGTGTTACAAGGAGAGACTGCTTTGTACATACGGTGTCGAGTCGGTCCGAGTCCAACCAACTCACCGACGAGGTTCAGGTCGTGGACTAATAGTGGCGCCGACACAGGCCGAATGCTCCTCTATCAACGTTAGCGCTTAGCGTTCGAAGAAATGTGTTACCTTGCGTGGTGTTGGGAAAATGAAAACCGGGTGTTGAGACGTACCGAAATCTACACCAACAACCTTTGACATGCTCCACTTATAAATAGTGGTGAGGAGTCGCTGTATTCGCTAATAATTGCATCATCTTACTGCATCGTCATTCTCCCAGGGTAGATGCATTACACACCATGGTTTTTGAGCACTACCCCACGGTTTGAGCCTTCAATCCCGAGGACGGACACCGCGCCACAGGAAGACCTGGACGTTGTGGCGCCAAGTTGTATCGCATGCACAGCACGATATGGAATCAGCTTCTCGCCCTGCTCAGTCAGCAGTATGAGGTCTATATGACGACAGTGGCCCTCCTTTTCGCTTTCGCGGACTTCTCCGTTGGTTCTCACCACGAGCAACTCTGAACAAGAACTATGGCTCCAACCGGCACCCGCATCTTTTTAACTGGCGCAACGGGTAAGTCGAATGTAGGAACAATTCCTCATCAAACTCACGGTTTGTCGATGAACAGGCTTCGTTGGTGGCAGCGTACTTTCGCGCCTCATAGAACACCCCACTTTCGAGCACACTGAGATCTGGGTCCTCATTCGCCCTTCCAAAAAGGATAAAATTCCGGCGTTGCACTCCTTGGGTGTCAAGGCTGTCCTCGGGTCATATGACGATCTTGACCTCCTTGAGGATCAGGCAGCACATGCGGATGTTGTATTCTCCTGCGTGAGTACTCATTCTGATCTGTGTCGACGAATAGCAAGTGACTGTACTGCAATGCATCAGGCAGATGCAGACAATTTGTCTGCTGCACAGGCAATTTTGAAGGGGATGAAGAAGAAGCATGAGAGGACCGGAGTGCAACCCCTTTTTCTCCATACTGTGAGCCGCGGCTCTCCTGACGTCCGGTATGGTCGTTGATTGATGTGGGATTTGGGTTGGGTTAGTCTGGTACCGGTGAGCGAGGCTTTTCACTATGCAAAGTTAATGGAGTACCGAAGGAATGGTCAGGTGTCCTGGTAGACGACGCGAAAGGCTTGCATTCCACAGATATCATTTACGATGATATGGACGCAGATCAGATCGACAGCCTTCCGCCTACGCAGATGCATCGGAACGTCGACTTGGCCATTTTAGAGGCAGATAGAGACCGTAAGCAGTGGATTTGTTCTTTGGCAACCCCGAATCATCTTATGGCATTCTTATAGATTACATTAAGAGTTATATTATCTTGCCTTCTACTATTTACTCCCAAGCGAAGACGGAGCTTGTGGCCCTTGGCGTGCAAAATCCTAGCTCCGTTCAAATCCCGATGCTTATCCGTGCGGGGCTTCTCAAGGGTCAAGGAGGCGTCGTAGGAAAGGGAGAAAATATCTGGCCTAACGTCCACATTGATGATGGTCAGTACCCCGACGTTTTTCTCTCCAGTAGTATTGATATATCTATCCGCACTGTGTGCTTTTAACTTTACCCAGTTTCCGATTTATATATAGTGGTGTACGAGAACGCGCTCTCGGGCAAGGCTGCCCATGGCCGCGAAGGCTTACATTTCGCCGAAAACGGCGAACACAAGATGTATGATGTTTCTAAGGCAGTAGCACAAGCGCTTTACGAGCTTGGGAAGGGGAGGTCGCCCGAGCCAGAGCCATTCACGGATGAGGATTATAATCGTTTTGGAAGGGAGAATGTGAGCCTTTTAAGTATGTCATGCTTGAGTGTGCGCTGAATGCTGCGAAAACGTTCAACAGCTTGAGTACCTTGGAACGAACTCCAGGTGCCGCGGGCGAAGGGGTCGCTTGCTCGGTTGGAAGCCCAAATACACGGCGGAGGATATGTTTAAGAGTATCAAGCCTGAGGTCGAGTATGTCATCCAGCACGAGAAAACCTGAGTTTTTTTTGAACAAGTATCGTAAGCGCTTCAATTTTTTTGTTCGTACAGTAACGGTTGCCATCTCTCGAGTTAAACGTTAACATTGACCAAACTGCGATTCCAAATAAAATCGAGTGCAGCTGTTGTTAGAAAAGTGACTCGCCCCGCGACCGGCTGAATGCGGACCCATAGTCACCTTCGTTGAGACATATCGTATCAAGTCCTGGGAACCCCAACGATGCCCCTGGGGATAAGGACAAAAAGAGAAGAGTCAAGACGTTTGTTCCACCTACCTGAAACTGAACGGACCATCTGCACCTGAGTGGTTCTCACATCTCAACCCTACTGAACCAGCGTCCTAAACGACCTCACTTAAAATGTCCACTGCATTTGGCATTCCTCACCCCCCTGTGGCATTTGCCACTGCCAAAACATACCTCAAGACTCCAAATCAGTGCACTGACTAGGTAGTTGTAGCTGCCCAGAGGTGAACTGGCACTTACTACTGCTGCCAGGACCGGCGTCTGGTTGTTTACTTGCACATCGCAGCAGACTGCATGTTTCGGAAGGTAATGCTGCATGGTCGCCAGCTAACCTAGTGGTAGCCTGGGAATTTTCCACCGGAGCGAAGGCTGTTATTTTGGCATGGTAGCCATTAACGTTGTTCACCATCCCGTGTGGCTAAACCCGAGACAACAGTCAACTTACAAATGACCATTAACATCCGGTCAGCTCACGTTCAGCAGTCGCTGACATTCCGGAAGGACCACAGACATTGCCACAACGCTGAGAGGAAACGGAAGCAGGTATATTATTGGGTTATGCTGCCCAGACAATGCATGATCTAGCTAAAGTATTTTAAGCATTGACATTAACGGGCATGCAGCCCATGTTGGCGAGGCCGAACTGAAATAGGTGAAAGTGAGGTTAATCCACGATGCTTGGATAAAGCAACGTACCATGTTGTTGTTGGTGCAGCAAACGGGCTGGGTGTTGCACTGAGCACCGCTGCCAGTGCCAAGAACGGTGACAGGGGTACAGCTAACACCGACGAGAGCGCTAACCGGGACGGAGGCGGCGACTGCAGTAAGACCGGAGGTATTGAACAAGTTCTGGACCTACATAGAGGTCAGCAATCTCGACTAAACATCGCAATGAAAATATTACATACAGTCTGGACTTGGTTGCAGCACGAGAGAGAACCAGTGTCGCACTGAGAGGAGTCACGAACTTCGAGAGGTCCAGCAATAGCAAGAGCAGCGAAGGCAGCAACGGCAAAGATGCGGGAGAACATGACGATTGTTTAGTGAGTGACTGGGTTGAGTTGGCTCAAGAGAGTGTGTTGTAGTTGGCAGAAGAACGACGAGTCGATGAAAATTTCAGTCTCCCACTGCCATCCTTATATACGATTTCTGGAAGCAGTCATTCGGACTTGGCCAATATCGCCCACCAGATGGAAGAGAAGCCCATCTAGACACGTGATCGAGTGTTCCAGATGGTTTGCTCCCGAAATTAACAAGTAATATTGATTTATGTAAGTACTCTGTCTCAATATGATCTCCGTGCTGATGATTCCCCACGCTGTGTGGGCGAAATGCAGGACAGTGCTCTCCGTTCACAACGTGCCAGAAACACGCTGTTGTCTGCTGCATGATGGACGTACAAGATTCCTGAGGAAAGGTGCAGGTTGCCTCGTTCCCAATCCTATCATAAGAAGTCTGCCAAGTCACTGACAAGTTTTTGATGAATTTCTGAAAAGAACCGACAGGGACGTCAACTGAAGCTCCTCCAATACTTACGCAACTAATCGCATCAGATCAGAGTTGAGTTCTCGGCATGCTCGGTCATTGCGATGAAGTAATGTAGTTTTTCTTTATTAGTTAGCTGCTTTTCTGATCCTTACGCATCCTGACGAATCGTAATACTGCAAGGTATTTAACTAGGTACTACACTGGTAAGTAGGTTAATCAAGGAGACTCCTCTGGTCCAACCTTGACGTCTGATAGATTGACTCATTTCCCGGGATCGCGCCCACATGATGTGGGTTGGGGCTTGTCATGTCAGGAACTTTTTTGTCCGCGTTCAGGAATATCATTTCCCCCTGCGTACTTACTTAAGTCTGGACGCTAGATCAGATTTCTGACTTAGACGAAAACGATATCCACAGCACGGTCTCTGGCCCTTCAAAGGGAACAAACATTGTGGGCATCCCTCCTCATGTCTACGCGTTCAGGAATCGTACCGCGTGATCTTTGAGGACGTTCAAACTGCATTATTGCCAGTCTATATACCGCAAACCACCGAAAAATGCAAACCTTGCATGGTGTGCATTACGTATCGTTCGTAACAAGCATGACAACCACGATCCGAGAGCTTGGGGAATTTCTTCGGCTCTTCGAGGAACCTGAGGTAAGTAGTTCGCAGAACAAGCTATAGTAATATCCACTTTTTCGGCCGCGGTCTGGTCGTCGCGGTGGTCCAGACCCACACAAGCGGTTGCCGCTTATACGAGAGAATTCTTTTTCGACACGAGATGTCTTGAGTACCGGTTTGTTGCCTTACCTGAATGAGGACGGTTACCGCTGAGATCGTATACTCGAGGATTTTTGAATCCACTGAAGGGAGTCCATCCCGTTTTGGCAGGGAACTGTCAAACACACTCCGCCCGCAGTAACGCCGATTCGCGGAACGCCCAGGAAATTCCACCCCGAGGGCTTGCGAGTTGCGCACATCAAAAAAAACGTTTGATCGCGGGCGCTGGCAAAAATGACAGTTCCGACCCTGTCTGTCCCACATTAATAATGGCTCGGCATCGCAAGCGGGCGCTGAAGGCTTGGATGCCAATCTTTTCCTGCAGGCCGGAATACCTCCTCAACCCAGCGGGGACATTTATGTATGAGGTCCTTTGTCATTTGGTCATGAGGCTCTAGACCGCTCTGTGGTGGGCGGTGACCGTCCCGATCGCAGGTCCTATGCATATCTGCTGCTGTGCTTAATTCGTAGTGTGCCTCTGTGTCACATGCAATGCTTGATGCGATAGACCTCCCGTCTTTAGACCTATCTGCGCAGTGACTGTTAGAAAGCTCCACGGTGGCCCGCAGATTTTGGTCATTGGTGACGTTGCTACGCCCTTCGCGTGAGTTTTCGATCGGGCGATAACTTCGAGGTGTCCGTGGAAAATAACAGCCCGCTTGACAGGATTATCTCACTTGCCTATCATACGGTAGCGTCTGTGTGCTGGCTCCGCCGATCGACAGTGAACAGTCCGTACAAAAAGGGGGGAATCTTATTCCTGTCGAGAAAGATCTGTCTGTCTTTACACCTGATGCCAGAAGTCTGTGCCCTCGTCGTCACATCTGTATCCGCAGTGCCCCATCTCGTTCGCGCCACCGCTTACTGTGCGAAGAAAACCAAGGAATATTTTGATGCCCAGATCCGCATAACATACATAGACAAGTACTCACCAATGGTACCATGTACGTCTGAAGGCAGAAATAGGTGCGTCCAATAAACCTTCCACTTGCTACCGAGAATTTCCAGGCGGGTGACATTTACGTGCACACTGCATATATAATCCTGTGTTGCAAAAAGATGGAGAAAGTAAGTAGGCGGGACGTGTACGTTTGGCGAACCCAAGCAGCCCTCGTCCTGCGTATAAGTTAGTTACAGTCCTATCAGAAAACATACTATGCCCGCGCATCGAACAATCCAGATGTCACGTCAACCGTTCAGTCAAGAATAGGATGTCCTAGATAACGGGGAAAGTGACGATCAGCGACGGCAACAAAATCTCCAAAATCGAATGAACTGATGTTTCACATTTCGTTCGTAGAGGGCAGGTGCGATCAGCACCCTTGGCATGAACGAATTGCCGATCGCAGAGGCTAGTGTCCGACAGTGTAAAGTGAAGCTTGGGAGCGTTTGGCGACGACCCGATTGAAGCTGGAGGGAGGGGTGAAGTGGAACTGCTTACGATCGCCATAATTTGATAAATACTGGTTGGTCGGCATCCCGGGCTGGCCGCGATGGTGATCATACGGAGCTACCTCTCATATTGGAGGGAACCCTGGTTGAAGATTTGAAGGCCGTCCCGGAGGCGGATTGCATATAATACAGGTGGGGGTAAAAATACCTGGAGCTGCTTGCGTTGGAAGTCATCTTGTTGGCATGATGTGGGGACATGCTTCAAGGCATTCCGAGGGAAATGAATGATGTCTAGCGAACGACCACCGACACAGCCCGTAGCTGGCTAATTGATTAATCCGTTCAACTGATTGACCGGCTGAGGTGGTTCCCTGAGCTTCCTATTAATGCGTTGCAGAAATGCGGAATTTCCGGCTCGTTTTCGCCGTGGCTATAGGATATCGTGTCAGCCCACTTTGGCCAAAGAGAAAAGGTCCTAAAGTTCATGCGGGACGTCATCTAGGTCTTCCTGGGCTCAGCTTGAGTTTTGAGCGCCAGCCGCACGGTGAACTCATGTGAAGCTCACATTTCAGAAGGTTGAAAACGTGTACGGGGCAACGTCGTCGTGTGGAGTTTGAAACAACATCTCAGGCTCGCGTGTGTATTATGAGACATACCCTCTGATATCCAAAAGTTGTCTGGAAAGTTCGGGGAGGTGTAACGCCTAATTAGCATACAGACGAAGAACTTCTACGTAAAAGGACTTTCCTCGTTGTGGTGGACAGACTAGGCTGCTTGGCTCCAAGCCTAGTTCGTGTTAGACCAGTTCCAGACCGCTTATTCTTTCCATCTGAAAAAGTTCAACTACGGATCAAAGTCTATCGAAGCCTTCCAAGTCGAACACGACGCTGACGTATAGTACGTACGCATCCCGTATCACTTTCCGCTTCTCGGTCAAGAGTGAGCGCAGGTGACTACACAGAGAATCGAAGCCTCGAAAAATTTCGCTGCACTGACTTTTGATTCCGAACCCTTGGGATCTTCTGCCCGAACTGCAGGTTGCCATTCGGTCGGCCCGGCACGATGAACTGTCTCGTGCTCTCCAACATGCGATCTGATCACCACGTTGGCATTCAATCGTTAAACATATCTTGTTCTTCGCTTTCACCGACGTGGCGAATTGCATATTTGTTCATTCCTGGGTGATGGCCCTCGGGCACCACATGATACATGTCAAAGAACTTACGTGCGACTCTATCCAAAAGAAAGGTGGCAGTGAGAGAATGAATGATACTCACACTATTAATGACATACTCCGGAGCTAGTAACGATGTTGATTCTGCCCTGAAATGTACGTACATACAGGTAGGAAGGTCTGCAGCAGCTGCTCAGTGGCTCCGGTTTAAATCAACCTATGAGTGCGTAGATCGGGCTCTCGTTGTTCATCCTTGCAGTGCTGTGCTCAAAGCTGCGAATGCGCATCTCGAGACCCGCAACCAGATGTTTTGAACAAACTTGGTTGGGTTGAATGTGTGAACTGAGAACAACCTTGGCAAGCATATGGTACATGAAGGCCGGACAACGGAATGAGCAGAGAGATAAATAGTGCGACATGGTTGGAGATAAAGAGCGTCAGTGCAGAAACTGGATGAACAGGACTCACAATTCTGGGGAACCTGGCCAGGGAAGGTCAACAATAAGAAGGATGGCGGTGGCAATAACGGTGCAGCAGTAGCATTGACCCCGCGGAGTCAAGGAAGTGCTACTGGCCACGTAAGAATACACGCACCGGGGATACATGGCAAGACCATATACCTCCCACAAGCAATTCGTGCGGCGATCGAGCCTCTCTGGAACGTTGCTGGAGGTGGCCTACCTACTTACTTCAAGCTCAGGGTCCCGGGGCAGACTTGGCAGACCCATGGTGAATAAAGTTGAAAAGGTCATAATGCATATATCGTAAAGCATAACGCACAACTTTTTGAGGGAAAATTTGATGAGGTAGCGTTCCCAACCAGCCGAATTGCATGCTGATAGCCCATGATTCTCATAATGCATTGGATTTTGGCGGTCCCAGTCGTATGCATTATAATGTCCTTTTCTACAGTGCTCGTTGGATGAATAGATTTCATGTGAAGGTAAGTATGGACTCGGAGAACGCGGCGAGCACCACTGGAGTGTGTGCGACTGTGCGGACTTACCAAATTGGGGTAGCACCACTTACGACATGTTCAAGTTCAGCCATGACAGCACACTTCGGCTTCACAGCGCGTGCTACTTACATATTACATATTAACGGCAACAAAAATCGGCTGGTTAAGCGGAGAAAACGTATATAAGGATGGCAGTGGGAGATTGAAATTTTCGTCGACTCGTCGTTCTTCTGCCAACTACAACACACTCTCTTGAGCCAACTCAACCCAGTCACTCTCTAAACAATCGTCATGTTCTCCCGCATCTTTGCCGTTGCTGCCTTCGCTGCTCTTGCTATTGCTGGACCTCTCGAAGTTCGTGGTGGCTCCACTCAGTGCGACACTGGTGCTCTCTCGTGCTGCAACCAGGTCCAGAGCGTATGTGATGTTTGTATGATATTTAGTCAATGTTGCTGACCCCCTTGTAGGTCCAGAGCTTGTTCGACAATGCCGGCTTCATCGGTGCTGACATCCCGGTCAGCGCTCTCGTTGGTGTTAGTTGCACCCCTGTCACCGTTCTTGGCACTGGCAGTGGTGCTCAGTGCAGCACTCAGCCCGTCTGCTGCACCAGCAACAACATGGTACGTTGCTTCATTCACGTTATAAATTGATCCTAATTTATCTATTTCAGTATGGCACTGCCAACATGGGCTGCATGCCCGTTAATGTCAATGCTTAAGTACTTTAGTGAGATTATGCATTGTCTGGGCGGCGTAACCCAGTAATATACTCCTGTCTGTTTCCTCTTAGTGTTGTGAGTATCTGCAATAGTTCCGGAATGATGGTGACTGCTCAACGTGAGTTGACATGTTAATGGTCATTTGTAAGTTTACTGTTTTCTCAGGCCCCACCATATAGAATGGTGGGGAAATGATATACCGGCGTCTGTCTCCCTTTGTGTAGTGTCATGATACTTTTAAGGTTACGAATGTCGGTAACAGTCTGTTAAAGCACATTGGGTGCTGTTCACCCTCCAAAGTTGAAGTCGAAGTTTTTGACTTCGACTTCGGCAATGTAGTCATGTGATGATTATATAAGCTGTGCATGCCTATGTGAATGTGAAGTTCCAAGTTTTGGGCTTCTGCTTCAGTAATGTAGTCATGTGATGATTATATAAGACAACAACACAACTTGTAGTTCAATAGATAACATTGTGATAACAGATCAAACAACTCTGCTATGGATCTTGAAGCACAGCAGCTCCAGCACCATTGTTGTTGCCATCTTGCTGCACTTGTAGTAGCAGTGATGATCCAGGTGCTATGCCTCTATGACCTCCTTTTTCATTCTGACTCAGAACCAATCCCCTACCATACCTCAATCCTGACTGGTGAGGGGTGGATGCTAGAGCTCCTGAATGGTCATCCAGACAGGATATGGACTTGCCTTGGTGTCAGCCATGGGGTTTTTGATCACCTGATGCAGGTGCTCACCCATCATGGTTTTGTGCCTTCTCACAATGGAATTTCTGTGGAGGAACAACTTGGGATATTCCTCTACACCTGTGTTACTGGGTTGTCATCCCAGCATGTTGCTGAGAGGTTCCAACACTCACCAGGGACCATCACTAGGTAGGGAGTTCATTGGACTGTCTGATATTTTTCTCACAATTTTTTAGATATTTCAAAGCAATGTTGGCTTTTTTTTCTGGGGGACAATTCTATGCATCCCAAGTGCAATTCCCCACCAACAACACTCCCATATCAACTATAATTACTAGTGACCCATGCTTCCAATTTTTCCAGGATTGTATTGGTGCAATTGATGGCACTCATATTTGAGCATTCACTGCTGCTGAGGACCAGCCTTACATGAGGAACCAGAAGGGCTACCTATCTCAAAACTGTCTCTTCATCTGTGATTTTGACTTCTTCTTCACATATGCCCTCACTGGCTTTGATGGGTCAACAGCAGATGCAGGGTTTGGGACCTGTGATGCACTTCTGGTTCCCTATCAAGGTGTTTGTTACCATCTGAAAGAATGGTGCTAGGCTGGATTAAGGTAACTTGCTATTCCATCCTGCTCAGTGTACCTGTAACTTCTATTTTATAGACCTCAAAACTAAGAGGAGTTATTCAACCTTCACCATGCTGGACTTAGAAATGCCATTGAACAGATATTTGGTGTTATAAAATGCAGGTGGAGGATTCTTCAAATTTCCCCTGAATATAGCATCCACACCCAAACTCAAGTACCTGCTGCTCTCTGTGCCCTCCACATTTTCATATGGCACTATGATCCAGAAGAGTTCTTTGACCCTGAACTTGCCATGGACATAGGAGAGGGTGATGGTATTGGAAGCCTTGGTGATGGACCAGCAGATGCTGCAGAGAGGAGAAGGGCTGATAATAGGTGTGACAACATTGTGGAGGAGATGTGGATTGACTATCAGCACCAGCTTACAATTAGGGGCCTTCTCTGAGCCTGAACATTCAGATTTCATGGTGTACAAATATATGTTCTTACAATTGTTTCACACTCATGTAGAAAAATAACTTCCATTGTCAAAAGGAAGCTAGTCATAGTCATGTACATTTTATTATGTACATATTTGTATAAAGGGGGGGACTTGAAAAGATATGCAGGGGGGGGTACATTTGTATATTGTAAAAACAAACAAACAAACAAACACCTATCTCTGCCCATCCTGGTACTTCATCAGCTGATGCTGCACCCAAATCTGCTTCACCAGCTCCTGATGCTTGAGGAAAATATTCACTTCATCTGGAGATGCACTGAAGAAGTAGTCGCCAATGTTGATCTGATTGTCTGTTGAGAGCTGTGGCATGTTGTTGATGTAGTCCATGGCAGCATTGATGAGGGGATTGGTAATGGGTGGTGGGGGCAATGGGGCAGCAATCACATGCATGAAGTTATTGAGCCTGGAGGTGATGGTGGTGATGAATGAACTGTGATCTTCTTCAGCATGTGTCTTGGCTGATGGGGGCCGAGAGTGCTTCGATCCACCTTTGGACATCACAGTGGACTCAGCTTTCCTTTTTCTGTGACTGATGCTGGTAACAGCTGATGATGATGATGACCTGGCTGACACATGTGACAAAAAACTTGATGGCATGGAAGGGAGGATGAAGTTTGGATCCATGGACTGTGTGTCATGTTGAGGAGGGAGAGGGAGGGAGGGGGGGTAGGAATAGTCAAAGCAGTGGGGGGTGCAGTAGAGGCAGGAGTATCAAAGGCAGAGGTCATGGTTGTAGAAGGCACAGTAGTGGCATGTGGCCAGTAGATAAACTGACCTCAGCCATGCAAGGGGAGAAGGAGCTCTACACTGGTGAAGTGGGGGAACCTGGAATTGTGAAATGGCTTTGCATCTTTGT
This sequence comes from Pisolithus orientalis, assembly GCF_024613125.1. Classification (NCBI taxonomy): domain Eukaryota; kingdom Fungi; phylum Basidiomycota; class Agaricomycetes; order Boletales; family Pisolithaceae; genus Pisolithus; species Pisolithus orientalis. Next base: position 158,537 of record NW_026260815.1, on the reverse strand, counting down.
GTGCCTGACTAGATGTTAATGGATGATCTGACAAGAAAAAAACTACATTACCTTTACATACCAATCCCAAAGATTGGCATTGTCCAGCAAGACCATCGCACTGTGCTCATCATTGTAAGCAAAGCCAGAGGCCACTGATTTAAGATCAGTGACAGCATAGTAGGATTTTTCAAGCTGAATAATTGTTAGCAAGGCAAAAAAAAGAATGATATGATGACTTACTGCCTTGAACTTCTGCTCACATGATTCAGCTGTCTTATCACTGTTATCCAGACCCAGTGGATAATTATGAGCCATGTGGGCTGCTGTGGTGTTCCATGTAGCCTTCTTAAAGTTCCCATCGCTGGCCTGTGAAAGATGAGAGGCCAAGAAATCCAGTAACATGCCTTCCTCCTCTGTTGTCCATACTACAGCTTTCTTGTGAGTCCTGGGGGGAGGCAGGGGGTTCTGCAGGTCTAGGGGATTGATTGTAAGGCCATACAAGTGCAACAAGTGGGTTGATCCTGCAGATGAGCCAGACATTTGATGATCACAGTAACTGGGTGACAATGGTTGCATACCTCAGGTGGATGCATGTGATAGTTCACATCATGTGAACCTCTTAACCAAAGCTGAAGTTGAAAACTTGGACTTTGCATTCACAGGTTGAATGGCACCTAAAATGCCACAATAGATTTAATATCCTTCAACATCAGGAAGGGGTACTGTTCCACAAACTTGCACACTGAGTCTGCTCGACATACCAACAATGATCCTCTAGGGTACACAGACTCAGCAGTAAATTCCTGTAGCTGATAGCAGCAACAATGCTGGCACCAGCCACATCAATACACAAGCAGCACATGCCACTGACCATGGTCATCTGCATGATGTTATCTGACATGACATGTACAACAAAATGCAGGAACCCCAATGCAACCAGTCCCCCCCCTGAAAGGAAATTGCATGTGATTGGACTTAACAGTCTGGTATGATTGTTGAGGACAAAGAGTTTGCAGACCTGGCCTGATGGTGTCCAGGAATATCTGGTCAAACTGCAACTTGTCTGTTGTTTTTGTGCAATAAAAACTTGTACACACATGGTGCTGACTAAGCATGTAAAAATGCGTACTACGAGGCAAAAACACAGTAGTTGTAAGTCAGAAAGGAAAGCAACAGAAGCAAAGCACATAAGCTATATACTGTTCACAAGGTCTTGTCGAGTAGCACCATAATCTGAAAAAGTGAAAAGTAGGATGGCGAAACGGGCGAGCTATTGTGTACGTGTCGGTGAGGTATCACATGGGGGAGGGAGAGGGGAGACCCTCGAGTGACAACAGCTGGGGGGACCAATACAAAACTATGGCAGATGGTAGGGAACCCGCAGACATACACCAGAAAAGGGAACCATGCCATTTCGACCACCCAATCCAGAGCTATACCTAAAGTTGCCTTACCACCCTCTGAATACAAAAACAGGTATATCTCGACGATGGCTGCGCGGAACTGGATGGAAAAGGTATCCAAAGGAAGGGACAAGCGAGGGGAACAAACCGTCAAAAAAGCGAGAGGAATGGCGGAGAAAGGCATGAGATACGATCTCAAGTCCTCAAAGGTGGGGAGAGGAGAGTCGCCTGAACGATAACGGCTAGGCAGATCAACACAAAACAATGGGAGATGGTGGGGAACACTTATAAGAGTGCAGAGGAAAGGGAATCATGCTAACCTGACCACCCAGTCACGAGGTATGCACAAAAGCATCGCAGCAGCACTCCTAACACGAAAACGGTCATATCTCTATAACAACCACACGGAATTGGATGAATGAGCCGTCCCCAGCGAGAGCTGAGTGAGGGAAACAAACGACCCAAAAGGCGAGAGCAACGGCACAGCAACGTGCGGGATACGACGAGACCTCAAGGGCGAGCCTTCCCACAAATGTGCGAATAACTCTGGAACTGCTTGGCCTGTCGGGAAGATCCTAGGATCAACAGGAAGCTATCGTCATCCTGCAAAAAAGCGAGAGACGCAGCACGACTTACATCTTTTATACTTATAGCACACATACAGAGTGCATCACTAGTAATTTTTATTATTATTACTGCCTCGTCCACACCAACGCTTCCCTGACATTCCTAAGTTGGAATACCGCCGGAATGTCACGATATATTGGGGAGTGGGTGAGCTCGGACAGCTCTTGACTGAAACAATCTGCTCGTCGAGCACTTGGCCGCCCACTAGCCACATGTTCCCACACTCTGTGGTCTTCAACCCACCTTCCCATATGGCCACCCCAGGCAAGAACCAACTCATCGAGGAGGATTTCACCAAGAAGTGGAAGAAGTTGTTGGATGAGATTGACCTTTGTGCGGCATCTGCACCTGTCGAGCAGAAGCCCAATGCTGAACTGGAGTACTGGCTTAACAGCTGGATGTTGTTTTATGTGAGATATGGGTCCTTTGCAAAGTTCCACAGCTAACATTTTAACAGGCTAACTTGGAGGAGTTGCTCAAAGAGAGTTGCCGAGTGCAGATTAAGATGCCAGAATTTTCCCCTGGGGACAATTGGAACATCTGCCGCTGCAAGGCCCTTCAATGCCAATTTGAAGGCATGATTTCACATCATCAGCAAGAGGATCAGTCAGCTAGCAGTGACAATTCCCAACCTGGGCTGTCAAAGACAAGCTCCCACATGCAAAAGAGCAAGGAGAGAGTTGCCCCTTTGCAAGTAAGTCATAATGTTTAATCAAGACCATCTGTTTTACCTGTTTACAGAAAGAAGGGGTCACATGCACTGAGGCTAGTGTTGGCTCAGCCAAGAACCATGGTGGTGAAACAGGTATTCAAGTATGTACCTTCTCCATTGCCCTGTAGATGCTAATCAGTGCAATTCTGTAGGAGGTTGAAATGGCCAATGACCCATGCATTCAGCCACAGACAGCAGGTAGGAAGGTGAGTTTGCAACTGCAAATCTTGACAACTGGATTTAACCAACTTGCAGGTCAAAAATAAGCAACAGGTTATGAAGCTATCATCCAACAAACACCTGTGGTCCCCACCACCACCAGATGCAACACCCCCCAATCCAGCCTCCAAATGGCTTAAGAGCACCACATCTCCATCCATTTTACTGACTGTGGTGGTCCAGACCTCTTCACCTCAGCCACCACCACTGTCAGCACTGCCTGCAGCTGAGGAGCACAGCTCCATGAAGATTGTCAGGGGGCCCCCCTCATGTCTAGACAAGCCACCACTGGCTTGCACTTCTTTTCATCCTGTACCTCTCTCCTCAACTTCTCAAGTGGCCCTGAGCACCACTGCCACCTCTCATTTAGCTCATCTTGCTCAAGTAGAGGCTTGTATTAGACAAGCCACCAGAGAACTGCTTAGCCTCCAACATCTCATGACAAGCATTTTATCATGCCTGGTAGAATTACAGTGGGAATTCAGAGAGATTCAAGTGGAACAGGTGAGGGCCTTGATTGGTGCAGAGTGTATGTAGATGTGTTCATATGTACTGCAACATCTCAATTGTCACTGTTGAAATGGTTCATTCTTACCTAATGGACAATGGATGAGAAGTGTTGTGAAAAATCAAATATCAGAGTTTGACACTTGGCTTCCCTATGTGTGCTCCCAATGATACACTGCAGGATGGATATTGATGTCCACACTGGTCTGAAGGCAGTGCTAGAGGATCCAGCAGTCCTCCAAGCTGTTACAGACAAGTTGCCATCTGCTGGAGATGCTTACTCCCTTTCCTTGTTGTCACCCTGCTGCAGATTGCCTCATCCATCCAATCAGATATTTTCCAAAGCCCCACCTGTTCCCCTCCATACATCTATCCTTACTGTGCAGGCATGAGTCCTAGAACTTTTGACTGGACACCCCAAATGCATCAAAATTAATTTCAGCATCTCCCTTGATGTCTATTGGGATCAGTACAGGTATGCCAAACCTTCACAAGTATTGGTAACCCTACCCACACACCCTTGGCAGTAGTTTTTGGGCCTTCCCACAGTCTTCAGATATATTTATTGTGTATGCAATAATGTACCTAATAGATGCCAGTGATCAGGGGGAGGTTCCAGCCAATTCCAGCAATGGTCATGAGGCACCCTCCCTATCCCTAATGGCAAAGATCAATGTTGTGGCAAAGGTGAGCCAAGTGTGTTCCATCCCTCTATGGAGGCCCACCTGGCTATCAGGCAAGATTTGCCATAAAGCCAGGAGGGATCTTTGAGTGTTTTCTATCTCTCCCAGGAGGTTTCCCAAGCCTTTTTCTGTGTTTCATCTAACTATGTTCCAACCATCTGTCAAGAGGTGCTAATCAGACTGGGAGGGTTCTTTAAGTATTTTCTATCCTGCCAAGGGGGCTCCACAAGCCTTTTCCTGGGAGCTCATCTAAGTATATACTGACAATCTCCCAGAGGTACCCCTCAAGTTTTGACTTGTGAACTTTATGTTGCTAAATCACAATGCATTAATATGTTGTACATGGAAAAGAAGTATATTGCATGATGACTAATACACAGCATAAGGCAATCTCAAGTCAAGGAAGAAGAGAGTGAATGTAGAAGGTTCAGGGTAGATGTGACTCATAAATAGAAAAGGATGTATATCAAGATACAGACATCAATTGAAGATCAGCTATGTAAATATTGCCACCCCACTAGACACAAGATCCTCTGTGGATGTCCAATGGATTACTCACCAGATGATTTTGATGTTGTCATATCACCAAGACATGAGGGGGGGTGGGCACATGTGGGCAGAATTAGCATCAGGGAGGGTGGCAGTTCATCTGGGTGGTGCAGGGTCATGATGAATGTTACTGCCAAAATGATAACCTGGCCCATGAGTGACAGTGGTGAGTTGGGCACCATAGTTTGGATGCCCTGCATTGTTGGTGGAGGGGACATGGGAAGCACTGGGAATTGCATATGAGCCATGGTAGGCCAGATGGGGCAGTGGATATGCAGGATGGTAGGGTGCTGCTGGATGGTTGTGCCACCCTCCATGTGGGCTAGCATTGTAATCATATGGTGCACCCAGCATTTGCTATGGTGGCACTCCAGGCCCAGGGAGCCAATCAATGAAATTGTGTTGCTGAGGTGGATGGACAAATAACTCTTGGCAAGATATAGGATGAGGAGCAGAGTAAGGGTGGGGCAGATGAACTCTGCTTACTGTCAGGTCAGAGTGCCCACCATGATCACTTCCCTGGGGACCATCAGCTTCCACTTTGGTTATGGGTAAAAAACCTTCCTCAGCAGCCAAAAGTCTTGCAGAAACAGTAGACAGACACTTGCTGGATAATCCCAGGTCATCCAACTTGGGAAATGCCCAACACTGAGGGTTAAATGCTACATTCTCATCACCTGAATGAGTTCCACCCTGCATGACATGAGGTCTTGGGTGCTCTGCTTGACTTGGCACTGGCAGGTTGACATGGATCACTGGGGGTTCTAAGTGGGATGGCTGTGGAATCAATGAACCAAATCTAGTGGTGGTGTTGCTCATACATCAGGAGAAGAAGTGAAGAAGTCCATGTCTGAGGGGGGCAGTTGGTCCATCACCCTGTCCAGTAAAAAGGTCAGTGGCATCATGAGTATCTGAGCTTCTTGCAGCCAGCATGACTGATTTCAAGGCTAGACAATTGATAGTGATGACTCATTAGTAGTGCACATAATCAAGGTAACTGTATGCACCTCTAAAACTATTACCTGTGACTCCAGGAGTATCATGCAAGTGAGTACTATCAGAGGTGCTGTAGGTTGGGTAAAGAATGAAGTCTAGGAGTGCAGGGGACTCCTAGGGGTAGATAGAATTGGGTCCAGTTTGACCTAGAGGGACTCTGTGCTTGGACAAGTGAAAAGAGACAAAGGAATGGAGCAGTGAAAGGAGTGAGTAATGGTGTCTGGAGGTCATCTGGGAGTGCCTCAATGAGGGCTTGTCACAGTCTTTCATTCACAGTCTTTGATTATTGCTGTCTTGCTGTCTGGTTCTTCCCCTCTTTTTTTTTTTTGTATTGTGTACTGTAGACCTACAGTAGTGCGCAAAAATGCTGACTAAGCTACCAAAAATGTGCCACAAAGGTAGGTCAAGTATCACTAACATAAATCAAAGCAAAAATACTGTAGAAATGATAAGATAACTAAAACTCCTGAGTAGGGAGTACCTATTCCCTACAGTGCCACCCACAGTTCCAGGAGCATCAGATAAGTTGTTGGAAATGCTGTGAGATATCCCAGAAGTTGTTACATTTCACCCCTGTTTTCTCTTTTCACCTTACATTTACCTCATGTTTGATCTGTTGGACTATCTTTCCTTTTAGAGCCATCTCTTCTCTGATCTGATGGCTCTCTATCTCCACCAATAGCATAGTTACCTCATTACATGCAGACACCTCATGGTCTGTCTCTTGTACAGTATTTAGGCTGTTGGCTCAAGTCCTGGAAACCCAGACTTGAGCTGCTCAATCATACACAGCATTCTCTCAGAACTTTGCCCTCAGTATCCCTAACCCAGATCACTCTTACCAGCATTGACCAAATCCTTTGTCATTTACAAAGGTTACTGCAGCTGTTGCTCAGTAGAAACCCATTGTCTGCATTTGAGCTCTCCCTATGTCTTGACTTTGGTTGAGCATAACAAAAGCTCAAGTCTACCAGCCTTTGGCTGAATTGGTCACTGTTTAGTGCACCACCATGAACCCCTGAAATAACTGATGTTGGGCACTGTTGCAACCCACTTGTGAAGAATCATCCTCTGATGAAGAACAGGAGAGCACTGTCATCAACACCTCCTCCAATGAACCCAAACAACTGGATAGATGATTCACTGCTGGTATCCTCTCAAACCTCTTTACTCAGTCCCTTGCCACACTTGGTACTCCCATCCCACCAGTACCTGCCACCACACTTCCTACACCCCTGCCCCCACCCCAGATTATGATGTCTGGTTCATCGTCAAAGGCAATGGTCAGTGCTATTGCCACTAAAGCCACCAAATTGAAGATTGTTGCCCCATCCAATTTTGATGGTGACCAGAAGAATGCTATGAGTTGGCTGTACTCTGTACAGACCTACCTCTTAGTGAATGAAGAAATCTATGACACTGACACCAAAAAGGTTGTCTACACCTTGTTGTATATGAAGAAAGGTGTTGCTCATTCCTGGGCAGCTACCTTCCAGAAGACATCTCTGGAAAAGAACCCCCCAAGTTTTGGCTCCTTTGCCAATTTTATGAAAGATTTCAAGAACTCTTTCACCTCCTCTGACACTGCCAGTACTGCAATTGCCAAATTGCATACCATGAAACAGAAAGACTCAGTGGAACAATATATCACCAACTTCTGAATTGCCACTGCTGACTCAACCATCATGGAAGATGTCACTTTGATCAAGTTCTTCTCACAAGGACTCAAACTCTTCATTGCAAACTGTATCCACATGATGGAAACCACTCCTATGAAGATCACTGAGTGGTATACACAGGCACAAAAGTTCAATGCAAAGTGGAGGAAGGTAAATGAGTTCTCTGGAAAGAAGGAGAAGAGAATGTTCTATCCCAAGAACAATCTCACCAAAGAAAAAGATCCAAACACCATGGATGTGGATGGAGTGAGACTCCCAAGAAGAAAGAAACCATCACATCAAGGAAGGAAAATGTTTCAGTTGTGGAAACAAAGGACACCTCTCTTGAGAATGTCCAGACAAAGGGAAAATTCCCCAAAAGAAGATAAAGAAAATCTGCAAAATTGTGGAGGTTGAAGAAAGTGATGATGAAGAAAAGGTTGCTGGTCCTTCCATTGCCTTGGTAAACATTGCTAGGGCAGTTGGAAAGGATTTTTAGAAGGGAACTCCACGTCGACACCAGATGTTCCCCATACTAAGGACAGTTCTATTTCTGTTGCACCTGTACTAGTATCTTCCACTCCAGATTGTACTATGCAAATCCCTGTTACACTTTACACATCAGAAAGAACTGGAAAAGCTGTCAACACCACTGCACTGGTTGACTCCAGTGCTGAAATATCATGTATTGACTGGGGATTCATGTGAAAGCACTGAATTACTACTCAATGACTCACAGAACCCATTCTTGCCAAAAATACAGATGGAACTCAAAATTCCAAGGGAAAAATCCTGTTTTCTGCCACTCTTTACTTCATGATCAAAGGACTTGTCCATCAGTCTTTCTTCCACATTATCAACTGTGGAACAGAAAATGTTATCCTAGGCCTCCCTTGGCTTCAAGAAAACAATCCCATTGTTGATTGGAGAATGGGTACTCTCTCCATCAATGAAAAGACCAACAGGTCTAAAGAACTGAATTGCAACATCTCTTCTGTTGTGGTAGAAGAACCCACTGTGAACCTTGTGTCCCCTGCTGAAAAGAAAGGGATAAACAAGTTCATGGATTATGAAGAACCAGAAGACAAAACCATCCAAGCACACTTTGTGATGTCAGTTGGGAAACTAGTAGAAGAAGAAAAGAAGATTAATCCAAACAATAGTCTTCTTCAGAAGATCACTATGGCCACTGAGTTGGCCCAAGAAGAACATAAAAAGAAACTGAAAGCTGTCCTCCCAGAAGAATACAAGGATTTTGCTTTGGTCTTTGAAAAAGTCTCTGATGGAGTCCTACCTCCATCATGACCTTACAATCATGCCATCAACCTTGTTGAGGACTTCATCCCCAAGGTGGCTAAAGCATACCCACTCTCTCCCTCTGAAGAGAGTCTGCTGAGAAGTTCATTGAAGAAAATCTTTGAGAAGGAAAGATCTGCCCCTTGAGGTCCCCTCAAGCCACACCCTTCTTTGTAGGAAAGAAAGATGGCTCCCTTCGCCCCTGCCAAGATTACCAATATCTGAACAAAAACACAGTAAAGGATGCATACCCCCTTCCCCTCATTTCAGATCTCATTGATAAACTCAAGGGAGCATCTATCTTCACAAAGATGGATGTAAGTTGGGCTACAATAATGTCTGCATCAAAGAAGGGGACCAATGGAAGGCCATGTTTATCATGCATAAAGGACTCTCTGAACCAACCATCATGTTCTTCAGGTTGTGCAACTCCCCCACCACCTTCCAATGATTCATGAATGACTCATTTCGAGACATGATCACTGAGGGATGGCTGGTCATCTACATGGATGACCTCCTTATCTTCTCCACTGACCCAGAAGAACATAAACAAAGAACCTGTTGTGTTCCTGAATGAATGAGGGAGCTGTCACTCCCTCTCAAATTGGAAAAATGCCACTTTGATCTGACTGAGGTTGAATACCTTGGAATGATCATCAAGGAAAATACTGTCACCATGGATCCTGTGAAGGTCCAAGGTATTGTGGATTGGCCTGTCCCAAAGAAGGTCAAGGATGTGTGATCCTTCTTAGGATTTGCAAACTTTTACAGAAGATTCATCCCCTATTACTTGGACATCACCTGATCCCTAATTGACCTCACCAAGAAAACAACTGCTTGGGAGTGGTTGAGGAAATGCCAAACTGCCTTTGATTTCCTAAAAAGGATCTTCATGGCACAACTGACCCTTCAAATGCCTGACACTTCTCAGCTGTTCGCAATAACAACTGACACATCAAAATACACAACTGGAGGCATTCTCCTCCAAGAAGTTTCCAATGGCCAGTGGCAACCCTGTGCCTTCATCTCCCAGTCATTTAACTCTGCAGAAAGAAACTATGACATCTATGATAGGGAACTACTAGGGGTTATTCACAGATTAAAGTCTTGGAGACATTATCTCCATGGATCACCATTCCTGGTCAAAGTGTTCACTGATCACAAGAATTTGACCTACTTCAAGGCACCCCAGAACTTGAATTGTCACCAGGCATGCTGGCTACTAGACCTTGCAGACTTCAATCTACAACTTGAACATGTCCCAGGCAAGGACCTGGCCACTCCTGATGCACTCTCCTGATGACCTGACCACATCCCCAATGACAATGGAGATAACAAAGGAGTTACCCTTCTCCTGCAAACACTGTTTGTTAATCTCATTGACATGAACCTTACTCAAAAGCTCACATCCTCCTCTATGAAAGACCCTGTGGTCCAGATGGCACTTTGTGTCATAGAAAACATTGATATGCCACTCCTGTTCAAATCCCATCTCTCCAATTGGAGATTTGATAATGGAGTGTTACTTTATAAAGACTGGGTTTACATCCCTGATGACCCTGCCCTCCACCATACTGTCATGTCCAACCACTATGATCACCCCTCCACTGGACACCCCAGTGTCTTAAAAACCTGACAGCTTGTCTCCTCTGAGTTCTGGTGGCCTGGACTCACTTTGTTTGTCTGGAACTATGTTGACAGCTGTGCTGTGTGCCAGCAAAATAAGGTGAACACCCACCTGATGACACCACCCCTTACACCTATCCCCTTGACCTCAACCTGCCCCTTCCAACAGATCTCTTGCGATCTGGTTACTGACCTTCCCCTCTCTAAGGGATATGACTCTCTCTTGGTTGTGGTTGACCATGGGCTTACAAAGGGGGTAGTTTTAACTCCCACAAAGAAAACTGCCTCTGCTGCTGACATCACAGCACTCTTTTTCAAGAAAGTCTACTCCTGTTTCAGGTTGTATGACAAGATTATATCTGACAGAGGCCCTCAGTTTGCCTCTGCATTTGCAAAAGAACTTGATTCCCTCCTGGGATACTCCCTTGCCCTCTCTACAGCATATCACCCTCAGACTGATGGAGAAACAGAACACATGAACCAGGAAGTTGAAACATACCTCTGAATCTTCTGCCAGAACAACCCCACCTCATGGGTGGACAACCTCCCTATGGCAGAATTTGCACATAATCACTGCCCTCATTCCATCACCCATCAGTCACTGTTCTACCTCATGTATGGGTATGAACTGAAACCCCTCCCATCCCTTATCACAGAAATCCACCTTCCTGATGCTGAGTCCAGACTCAAAGAACTCCAAAAGGCTAGAGAAGAAGCCCTTGCAGCACATGATCTAGCCAGAAAAATGATGAAAGACTGCTGATCACAACCCTTCTCCCCCTTCCAAAAAGGTGATAAGGTCTGGCTTGAAGCATGAAACCTGAAATGTTCCTATGAAAATAGAAAGATCACTCCAAAATGAGAAGGACCCTTTGTCATCTCCAAAGTCCTATCTCCAATTACCTACCACCTCACAATTCCTGCATGATGGAAGATCCATAATGTCTTCCATGCCTCTCTTATCACCCTACCATGAAAATGATGTTCACGGACTGAACTTCCTGGCTCCACCACCTGACCTGATCAATGAGGAAGAGGAATATGAGGTTGAGGTGATAGTCAGCCATAAAAGGTCCAGCCATGGACATGCCTTTTTAATCAAATGGAAGGGCTATCCTTCATCTGAAAACTCATGGCAAAAAGAAGCACACCTTGAACACATGGATGATACACTCTCTGCATATAAGAAATGCTTCCCTAAAGACTTCCCCCCTCAGAAACAACCCACTCAATGCTCTACTTGCACCATCAGAAGAGTCCTCATAGAAATGCCCCCCTTGTCATTACACTTACCCCCATGAGCCTTCTTGCTGTCACACCCCCTTCGCTCATTGCCAGTGATAACCCACTAGCAATCAAATGATTGCTTCATACTGCCTCTTTGTCACTGACCCTGCCATCATTGGCACTGTCTATCATGAGGTTGATGAGAACTCCCCTCTCAATCTGGTTTATCACACTACCATCCAAGCTCTTTGACTTGAAGAGTTGTCCTGATATGTTAACTGACAGAACCCTCTTCTGTCCCCTGCATGCACCATCCTGAATGAAATAGCATATGAACAAGTTCCCTTACTCCTCTGACTCTTTGATGTTCTTGGTGGAGCTGACCTCATCTACAATGTCTGTCAGTACCCTATGTTGATTGCTCCTCCCCCTCCTGGGTCCAGAAGACCTTCAACTGCAACCCCCCCTCTGGTCTCCTCTGTGTTGTCCTCCCCTCTGGAGTTGTCACCATCATCCTCCTGATCCTCCCACTCATCTCACTCTCTCAGAAGAGCTGACAGACCTTGTGCCTGCTGTTTGTCAGGCCTTAATCCACAGCCTTGTGAGTCCCATGACTCTCCACTGAAATTGACCCTGAGACTGCCTTTGGCATCTCCAGAGCTGAACTTGACTACATCTTAAACATTGTTGAAACCCTTGCACAGTTGCCCCCATCTCCTGTGTTGAATGCACTCACCAAGACTGATTGCCCTCTTACTCCTTCCAATCCACACTATCATCAAGTGTGTTATGTCTGCCACTGTCTTGGTCATATCTGTGTTAACTGTGGACTTTATGAGTGCCCACTTTGCCATGCCACTTGTCCTGGACATACTCAGGCTCAATGCCCATCCTTGCACCCTTGCCAGCCATTACAAGAAAGAATTGCCACCCCTGGAGTGGTAGATGATCATACCCTCATTGGGAGTGAGGATAATGATTTGTATGACAATGACTTTGATTTTGATGACTCCACCATTAGCAACATGACCAGAGAGCCTTACAGAGAGTAGTTGAAGTTGGGGACTTCAATGCTTAGAAAGGAGGTAATGTTATGTTTCACCCCTGTTTTCTCTTTTCATGTTATGTTTACCTCATGTTTGATCTGTTGGACTATCTTTCCTTTTAGAGCCATCTCTTCTCTGATCTGATGGCTCTCTATCTCCACCAATTGCATAGTTACCTTGTTACATGTGGATGCCTCATGGTCTGTCTCTTGTACAGTATTTAAGCTGTTGGCTCAAGTCCTGGAAACCCAGGCTTGAGCTGCTCAATCATATGCAGCATTCTCTCAGAACTTTGCCCTCAGTATCCCTAACCTGGATCACTCTTACCAGCATTGACCAAATCCTTTGTCATTTACAAAGGTTACTGCAACTGTTGCTCAGTAGAAACCCATTGTCTGCATTTGAGCTCTCCCTACATCTTGACTTCAGTCAAGCATAACAGAAGTGTCCAGTAAATGAGTATTACTGCATATAATGGTGTCAGCAGAGGGTTCAAGGAGAGAAGTGATGGGGATGGACAGATTATCAGAGTCAGTAGGTGAGACATTGCAATCAACAGAGCTGCCCAGGGTAATGGTTGGGATGATCACCTTCAGAATGTTGGCAGCCTCCTTGTGAGAGTCCCAAATATTGCATGAAGTATGTTCCTGTGCAGAACCAGGAATGACAGTAGAGTCAGGAATAATTGGGGGGGGGGGGAGCACCTGCACAGTCTGAATGGACTCCTTGTGAGTATCCAGTGGAACATCAGACCAAGTACCTCTCCACACAAAAGCATCCTCCAATGAAATATACATTGGTGAAGAAGGAATGCAATGGTGGGTCTTGCTACAGGTCATAGGAGCCAATGAGCCTTTGAACCCTATGGTCATGTTCCATTTAGATGCATGGCCCATGCTACACAAAGGTGAGCCATTCCTTTTCTGCTTCAGATCACCCACTTCATGGCCCTTGACTTTATGCTTACATGACAGTGGTTCTTGTGCATAGTCAGAGATGCTGTCCTCAATGCCATTCCTTTTGACCTCACCATCATCTATATCCATCTCACTGTCCTGGACACCTCAGGATTGTTGATTGGGCAGGTAGTGATCACTGGGTAACTTGCTTGCAGAGATCAAGCTATTGTCAGAGATGACAAGTTCAGAAGTTATTGTGATTTTTGACTTGGAAGGCTGTTGAGGATAAAATACACCCACAAACTGCATCCCAGAGGCAGTGGTGGAAGTACCAGGCTTGGTCACAGGAACCTCTTCAATGCTGTTGGAAGTGTCAATGGTGGCTGAGTTTTCCTCTTCAACATCACCTCTGGCAGGTGTGGCCCTCTTCAGCTTAGTCTTCTTGATTGGGGAGTCAACCCAGTCCAAGATGATCAACTGCAAGACTACAGAAGATCTGCTTCCCCTTGGCAGTTTCAAGTCAAATGATGGCAGGGTGCTGATGATAACTGAACTCTTGGATGTGAGCAGATTTGCTATAGCTGCATTAGTACTCATCTATCATAAAAAATGGAGGGCATATGTACTTTTGTTTTTGGGGTTGTGCCAAATGCAGAGTTTACTTTTGCTAGTGTCCACAAGCACAACCATGAGCTTAGAACAGTAGTGGTGCTCAAGGTGGTGCTGGAAGTGCTCTGGAAGTGCTCTGTCTGTGTTCTGGCACTGGCTCTGGAATCATGTTCTGGCCACTACATTTTCAACTCCAACAAGCTGAACAGTGTGGCATCCTGTTGGACTCAAAATAAATTACAGTAGTTTTAGCAGTATATCAAATAATTAAATAGCTAAGACTTGAAGAACAATGCCCTGCAAATCTCTCCACAAAAATCTCCTCAGACAACTTGATGAAGCTAGCTTGGAAGTAGCAACAGCTGGGCTGGAAAATGCACATTGTGAAGTTGATAGTAGTGATAATAGTGATTCAACTGCAACATACAGGGATTCTGATTCATCTCAGAGCATCCTCTTCATTACTCTGCTGTCTCTGATCTCTCTGATCTCTCTGATCTCAATGGATTCCAACTCCAGTGTTTCTGATGATACAGACTTGATGGTTGAGAGGGATAGGTGGTGTGGACAGCTCCTGAATGCAATTGAGGCTCTGAAGGACAAAGTAGAGTGTGCACAGGTTCATGAAAAACCTGCTGTACCATTGATGTGGTCATTGCAGCTCAGCCTGCTTGACCATTTTGCTGACCATTGCCCTCATCTGTTTCTTAGATGCCTTTGTGTATGGCCAGAAGTTTTTGATCACATCCTTGATCAAATAAGTAGCCACCTGATATTTCATAGTAGCTCTGAAAATTGTCAGTTGCCAGTCACCATTCAACTCACAACTTTCTTTTCTGTGCAGGGCATTATGGGAATGCAGCATTGCCAGGGGATCACCAATAACAACCAGTTGTGATGGTTCCAAGACCCTAAATGTGGCAAACCACCACCGCTGGCAGCACATATGTGCTGATGCACCCAAGTCTACCACCCACTCCAAGGGGCTGGTTTCTGGACTTGCATTTGCCACAAACAGCCAAAGAGCTGGATCCTCAACTACCTGGGCAACCTTCACTGTGAGATCAGCCTTGTCTGCTCCCTTCTCTTTCTTCTCTGATGAGGATGGAGTCTTCTCATCATCTGCCTTCTTTTTCAGGCTTGGGCAGTTGTTCTTTGTATGCCCAACCTCCTTGCAGTTGTAGCACTTTATCTTTGACTTTTCCTTCCCTTTCCCTTTAGACTTTGACTTTGCACCAGTTCCAGCTGTGAGGGCTGAGTGACCCTGCAAGCCCTGGCATGTCCTCTCCTCTATGAGGACTTGTGAGATTACAGAGTCCACAGCCAACTTGTCATTTGTTGACATGAGAATGGTTTGAAGAACTGAGTATGAAGCAGGTAAGGAGATCACCATTGCAATTGCAACCAGTGACTCATTGAGAGTCTGTCCAAGCAAGTTCAGTATGAGTGCCTTCTGTTGCATTGCATTTAGCTGAGTCTCCATTGGGCTATCATCAACAAGGGTTCCACAAAAAAGTTCTCCAATGAGGTAGGCAATTGTCTGTTTCCCTTTGCCCTCATACTGTTCACTAAGGTGCTTCCAGGTCTCTGACACAGTTTTTGCATACATGACCCCACTCAAAGGCTCATCCTTGAGTGTCAGGGTAATCTGTGCACTGGCTTCCCTATCTTTCATCACCCACTCCATATACTTGTCTGGGTGAGTGGCAGCATCAGGAGCCTTCATGGCTGAGCCACCAACCACCTCCCACAGGCCTTGAATCTTGAGAACCTTCTGTACATGAAACTTCCACATTTGAAAGTTTCCTCCATCATCTGCAAGCAATGGAATATCATAGAGCTGACTTGAGGGAGCAGCAACCTTGCTAGATGACAACAGAGTAGTGACTGTAGCAGTAGAAGGACCCATCTGAGGACCAACTGAGATAGACAGAGTTGGATTCAACATTGTTTAGCATGACCTTGTAGAACTAGAGAGTGACTGGAATTAAAACTGCAGTGGTTAGAGCTGAGCAGGGCTCATAACCTTCTGAAGGGGTGTTTCTGAGTAGTGACAGACTAACAAGAGAAGATACTCAGGCTTCTATTGGGAGAAGACTGAGGTACAACTAACCTAACAAGAGAAAATACTAAATAGCTTCAGTAAGATAGCTGTAACTCATAATAAAGGAACCTCACCTCAGGCTTCTATTGGGAGAAGGCTGAGGTGCACAAAGGAAAAACAATGTGCTGAAATGACTGTGCTTATGTAAGATATTACTGGTGTAAGAAATATAATTAATGTGCATCAACAGGGGTCAGGGAAGAAGGTGCAAAAGTGAGTTAAGAACCAAGCACAAGTGGGGATAGAGCCATCTGCTCACAGCCAAAGGAAGGGATGGAGAGGAAAGGTGGAATCGCAACCTGCAAGATATCACAGAAAAATAGTATAGGGATCACCCAGCAGAGTGCTGTGAGTGATGCAAATAAGGTGACCTTCAAAGCAAACATCAGACTTGTGCTGAGGTACACCAAAAGTGAAGGAGGATTGATCAATAGATACAGATGAGTGAGATGAGAGACAGGCATGGTCACAAAGGCCACTAGAGTCAGGCCAGACTAATTCCCCAACATGAAGGAGCCCAAAGAAACTGCAGAAGAGCATAACAAGCCAACAGAGGTTGTCATATTCAAAAGGGGAAGGGCAGGAATGAAGGGCATGTAGGAGATGGTCCCACAAGAGTGACTGTGTGTGAGAAGCAGGCTGAGTGAAATGATGGAGAGACCCATGTAGGGTTCAGCACACAAAGTTGGAATTCCAGACACAACATATGTCAGGAAAATGGGGCTCAAGCTGGGAGATGATACCCAATAAGTAATTTTTGACTGAGCATGACTGAATGTAATCTCTCTTACTTACAAAACCTCAGTCATCTTGCCCATACTCAGGCAGTGGCTGAGTTACTTCCTACTTAGTTTCTGTCAAGTTACTATAGAATTCAAGCATACAATCAAGCACACTACAAATATGAATCTGATAAAAGTGAAAATGCATGATGATCAATAAATCTGTTCATATAGAAGGTGGTAAATATGTCATAAGAATGATGTGGCCTTATGGTTCTGGGAATGGGGTGGGTGCCATACAAGGGAACAAGGTGTGCCACACAATATATGATGTCTATGTGTATGTCAGCAGTGGCTGGGTGACAATCTGCAGTAAGGGCTGGGCATATGATCCACATCCCTGGGTCATCCCCAACATGATGAAACCACTGCACTACTGCACATGGGCAACACTTGCTTTGGGAAATGAAGGAAAAAAACCCAAGGATATGCACAATGTCCAAACCTTGCATCCCCTTCAGCCCTAGATTAGTATTCACAAATGCACAGTGATACTGGGGTGGCCTGTTCTGCCACAAATGACACAAGCAGATATGATATGCTCATGCTGCATGCCACCAATACCACTGATATCACTTGGCACATAGAATAGTGCAGCTGCAGAATCAACTTTTGTGGGTAGGGTGAGAGCAGAAGGCTACCCAAGTTAGCCTAGACACAGAACTCAGACTTGAAATGACAAAGTCTTTATTATCTACTAACCTAGACACAGAACTGCGTAGGTAGTGAGTAAAGAAAGGTGTACTTTAGTAGTGGAATAACACTGTACCTCAGACTTGAAATGACAAAGTCTGAGGTGTAAGGTAAGATGCAGTGTAAACTAAGTACCTAACATATTACATAATCAACTCAGTGTCGACTGGACAGCATACTGTGCTCTAACATCAATGACAGTGATTTTGTTGCTGTAGATGGGGTGCTCAGATAGTAGAATGTTGCAGAGATCACAGCAGTCTTCAGCATTGGCTTGTTGACACAGGAACTCCTCCAAAATGGTAGGGAGACACAATAGACTGAGTTCAATTGCAAGATCTGTCACAGTTCTGGCCCACTTCATTCTGAACACAAGAGGTTGATTGTGAGCTGCTGCAATACTCAGGTTAATAAGGTACATATGAGTGGTGCGAGCAAGTTCAACATGTGCCTCCATGGACATTGGGCAGTCTACAGCCTCACCATTGTCTTTGTTATAGGGACCAGAACCTAGGACTTGTGATGTACCACCATTCTCTCTGCCATCTGTTTACTTCATGTGAATATGATGAAAATCAATATGATTGTCCAATGACTAAACTTGAGTCAAAAGGAGCTGTATAGTTGCCATGAGGCAGTGTCCCTCTAGCATCCCTCATTCATTGAAATCCCTTTGAGGCTGCCAACTCATCTAAGTGCTGATTGATGATGAGCATTTGGCCCAGCGGCTTGGTCCACTGGTACAGGTCCTTCACAGCATTGATATGCTTTGATTCAGTCATTGATGTGCAAAGTCCATTCAGTGCCCTGAATAAATGTATAAGATCAGGGTAGCATTTCATCACATGCTGGCATGGTAAGGAAAAGGTTTGAATGGTTCCCAATTGGAGAAATATTTCCCAGTACTTGTGAAAGCAGTCAATGGTATCTTGAACTGCAACCAAGGTTTCTTCAGTGAAGACATTGTGATGGACCAGGTATGTGAACTCCAACAAAGTGTGATATGTTCACACAATCTCTGTTGGTACATGTCCCTCAATGGCAGGTAGATACACCTATGGGTCAATTGTTAATGACAGACAGTAAATAACCCATTCTAAAATTACCTTCATTAGCACCTTTGAGCTCATTGCCAGTCCACTGTTTGAAATGGTGGCCCTCAGGAAAGCGATGGAGCCCTGTGAAAGGCACAATGGCTGTGATTCTAAGGTATCCTACATGAGGAAAGAAAGAAATGTAAATTAAAGCAGACATACCTCCAGTCAATATCATCTAAGATTGCATTCACCTTTGTTGTGCCATGCCCAGTCTTCAAATAGCTTTCAACCCACTCAACTAAATGATCCTTGAATGTCCCTTTGATGATCTGGTGTAGTATGTCAGGGGTGATGAGTTGGTATATATTGGCACAGGGACAGCTGCTGGTGAACAGCTGAAATCAGTTTTCAGGACACAGGCACAGTAGAATCTAAGTGAAACAATACTTACAATTATATCACCCACAATGCCACACACATCCCATAAGGTCTTGAGATCAAACTCCTCAATCAGTGCTTCTGCATGTCCATGACTCTGATAAAGTGCATCAGTATCTGAGTTCCTGCCTCACTGCAAGACATCTGAGATTCTAGTTAGTTGATAGTAAGAGTTGGAAAGTAGAAAGACATACTTTGCACACCATCCTCACACAATACATGCCAGAAGGACTTGCTCCTTGTAATCAGCGAATGTAAGGGCTGAGTCCAAAAGTTATGTGGTAATAGTGTCCATCACTGAACTGCATTGTCAGAACACATCATGGGTGCATGCTCTTTGTCAGCTACAAGTATATCTCTCATTAGCACCATTACTTTCCTATGAATCTATCAGATGCACTTACTATGTGGGATTGCAAGGAAAGTGATGAGAGTGACACTGTTGTGATGTGCATGATGGACTTTGTTGCTTATGTTACCTATTGAAAGGTAGAGGGGAGATAATAATCATTTTGACCAGTTGCAACTGACACAGTCATCTTGCCACTGCCAAGGATGATTGGAATGAAGGTTGACACATGTGTGTCTGAATCACAAGAAATTATATCCTGTTATTTGCATGCCATTAGTACAGCACTCAGAGACATAGAAGATAAATGATGCACCACTTGTGTCCACATCCAATCACCAGACATGAACTCCTCCCATTGTCTCTTGTCCATCACATTCTCATATTCCCAAACAGCCAGTAATCCATGTCACCCAAAACTTGGGTCAGGAAAGCATATCGTGAATAACATCTTTAGGGTCCCAGAACCAAATATCATATGCAGCATTCATCCATGATGGCACATTATTAGTTGGCCATTCACTGGTATAGGATATGCAAAAATTCTCCCACTGTACATCACCAAGTATAGTGTGATTGATCATCTTGTACATTTCAGCACTATCCTTGAAGACAGGCTGGCTGCCAGCACTGAGTAGTGTCACATTCCAGAGATCTAGTAACTTGTTGATATTGGCTGCAGGTGAACAGAAAGTCAGCTAGCTCAAACTCCAAATGATTGGAGTATGGTGACCAATTGCTAGGTTGCTTTTCAGAAGGAGTTTCCAGGGATGACTGTCCAACTGGGAGGGGGTTTCCAGATGAATCACAAGGCTGCCCTGTTGAATAATGCATCAGTAAATACTTAATTCTTTAACCCATGCTGCATACTGGTGAGGTCTGGGTGATAATTCCAATAATACTTGTTGCCTGGTCCAATGAATTCTGCCAAAAGGGTTGGATTCAAAAGGTTTGTGGATGGGTCACTATAGTCATCATCTGGCTGGAACTGGAATTCCTCTTCTTTGGGCAATGGTGCCTGATCTGGCTGTTCTACCAGTGCAGTGATGCTGATAGGCAGAAATACTGGGTGGTATAGGTTGACATGCTGGGTTGGGCCTGACTTATTCCTGAACCATTGACAGCAGCCAGGCTTCATGCAGGGAGTCATATCTGAAAGAAAAATTATGAGTAATGGGGGCTACTGTGGGACAGCAAAGATTTGCTGACTGAACAGAGAATTGAACTAAGCCAAAAGAGATGGCAGCAGGGTGTACCTTTTTTTTCCATCTCTTCATCTTCCACCTTCATGTTGAGAATGCATTCTGGAATTATGGTAGCATCTTCAGGGTTTCGCCCAAAGGGCTCAGAGTTTCTCCCCAACCTTCAGAATTAAATTCCGATGTCAATCTGCTTACTAACTATGGTACTATAAATTTTCTGTACCATTATTTCCACCTCAGTCACTACTTCATGCACTGAGGTGAGCATACCTATACTTCCATTCCTTTACTTGGTACTGATGTAGTGTAGAAACTCATACCTTTGTTAGGTACTAATAAAGTCACTACTTTGTGCACTGAGAAACTCATACATTCATTACTTCATGCACTGCCAATGACCCTTTGCACTTCAAGATATGGACAACCAACCAGTTGCAGAGTGTCCACAGGAGACACTTGTGTGTGGTTTCCCAAAATGCCAGGTGGCTAATGTGCATCCTGGTAGGATTGTCCTTGACAGCCAATCAAGATGACATGGAGGAGGCCAATGATGAATGCACCCAGGAAGCCCTTACCAAAAAGATTGCAGTGATGAAGAAAGGTTACCAATGGATCAGCAAAATTGAGGATAAAATGGAAGTCAACCAATGTGGTGTTGCCACTGGTGCTAAGCCAGTCAAGCCATGTCCTTGTCCTCATCCTCATGCTGTTGGTGGGCAAAGAAGTGAGAGAAATAGCAGTATCTATCATGCTTAACCAAGAAAGAATGAGGCTGATTTTCTTTGTAGGGATGAGTGAGCCACTTACCCTATTAGCTGACATGGAAGACAACACTGGACCTGTAGTGATGAAGGGGAAAGGGACAAAAGCAGCAAATGCGAAATTGCTGCATGAAGCGATAATCTCCACATGCAACAAAGCATCCCTGCCATCAACACATGACAATAGCATCAGCACTAGTGCTGGTTTGATGTGCATCTCACTTCTTAACATGTTCCTCCTAACTGAGGCAACACTGTTCTTTGTGAATGTCCTAACAACTGCTAGCTCTGACAATAAACTGACTTTATCTAAGCATGTCAAAAATTGGGTGAACACTGTCAACACAAGCTCTACATGATCTTCAAGTGCATGCCAGTCCTTGCACATCAGCTGCACCACCTCCATCCACAAGTACCCTTGCTACAAGTACTACCAACATTGAGTTCCATGTATTCAATCTTGGCTCTCCACTGCCAAATGACCCCCAATACAACTATGAGTTTGAATCCCAACTACCAGAAAACTTGGACTTGCCACCTGATTGCAAAGATGGTGAAGCTAGTTGGCCAGTGAGACCTCTGGTTTTGGATGTCCCCACTCTTCAAAATGTTCTTGTTGAGTATCTTTCACACTGAGACAGTTTTTACTCATGCAATGGTAGTCTCAGTGTGCTGCCACAATGGCCAAGGATTGTGAGGCCAATGATACTGCCACCAGACTCACCAATGTCAAGAGGAAAGTAGCCAAGTTGGAATATGTCTCAACCTCTGAGGTTGAGGGTGATGGCATTGATGATAACTGCAGCAATCTAGATGATACCATCTGTGTTTTGGGGCACAAGAATGCCATGGCCAAGGTATGTACTAACCACCTTTCCCTGTGTTCCTTCATCTTTTATTTTCTTTCAGTTGTGCATCACAGTTACAAAGGGCATGCCAAAGAAGATCAAGATACAAGCTTGCAACTCTATGTCCAGCTTATCAGCCACATCTACTAGCAAGAGATCTATCATAGCGAGTGATTCATCAAGTCAAGTACAGACCATCCCTGCACAAGTGCATTTCAACAATTCAGATCTCCCCTTGGATCTGCATAAAGATCAGAAATGGGAGAGGGAGGTTATTCTTAACAAAGGTATGAGTTTCTCAGTGTACAAAGTAGTCACTGTATTAGTACCTAATGAAGGTATGAGTTTCTACACTACATCAGTACTGAGTAAATGAGTGGGAATCTAGCTATACTCACCTCAGTGTATGAAGTAGTCATTGAGGTGGAAAACAATGGTGCAGAAAATTTATAGTATGGTAATTAGTAAGTGCATTGACATTGGAATTTAATTCCAAGGGTTGGGGAGAAATTCCAAGCCCTCTGGGCAAAACTCTGAGAGGCTACTGTAATTCTGGAACACATTCTTGACACTCCCCCTCAATTGGAATGGAGTCTGAGTGCAGATGCAAAGTGTTTTGCCTTGATGCTAGGTAACAGTTTGGTAAGGGTATCAGCAACCATGTCATCAGTAGGACAATAAATTAAACAAAAGGAATGGTTTTCCACAGTGAAATGAATGAAATGGTATTGTATATTGATGTGCTTGGTGTGAGCATGGTAGCTGCCATCCTTGGTGAGTGTGATGGCAGATTGGCTGTCAGAATACAGTGGGATAGGATGTTTGAGTGGTCAGAAAACTTCTCTGATGAGTTGTTGAAGCCAAAAGCCCTCTTTGGCTGCATGAGTTGCTGCAATGTACTCTGCTTCTGCAGTTGAGAGCATGACAAGTTCTTGTTTGTGCAAAGCCCAACTAATAGCTCCACCATCCAGTAGATATGTGTATCCACTGATAGCCTGTCAATGCTCTTGTGAAGCTCTGTCTGCATCAGTATAGCCCTCGAGGCCTCATTCTGTATTTCCAAACATCAAAGCGAGTGCTTTTGTGCCTGTGATATACCTGTAGATTTGTTTTACAGCTTCCCAGTGAGCCATGTTGGGTGCATTATTGAACTGCATGACTGTGGAGACAGCAAATGTGATGTCTGGGCATGTTCCAACAGCAAGGTGCATAAGGGAGCCTACAGCAGCATAGTAGGGTACATTTTTCATGCATGCAGCTTCTTCAGCTGGCTGCAGAATTTCTCCACATGAGAGTTTTATTCTGGGGTCCATCAGAATTGTGGCAGGCTTGCAGTCAGTGAGGTTATATTTCATCAGAATGGCCTCAATGTAGGACTGCTGGGATAGTGATATGGTGCAGGCTTCTCTGTTCCATGTCACCTTCATCCCAAGTAGCCAACTGATGGGCCCTAGGTCAGAGATTTTAAAATGAGTGTTTAGCTCCTGTTTGAATGAGCAAATTAACAATGGGGAACTGCCTGTTACAGTGCAGTCATCGACATGGCTGGCAAGAATGAGAATTGCTGGTCCTATGTGACCATGGAATACCCCCCAGTCTGTGTGTGCCCTGGTGAGTCCAAGATCTGCAAGAGTGGCACATAGCTTCTGGTACCATCGAAGTGTGCCTTGTTTTGAGCCATATAATGTGATGTTTAGCTTCCCAACTGGACAGGAAAAATTCTGCTCTACAGTGTAGCCCTCAGGGAGCTCCATGTAGATGTCTTCACCATCTCCAAGTTTGCCATTTAGGAATGCTGAGTGGAAATCAAATACATTGATATCCCAGTCATTGCATGTGGCAATTTTCTCAGCTTTTGCAGATAGAGAGTGCCATGATTGGCTGCAACAGCTTCCTTGAGGAGTGTCTACACATGGAGGGCTCCCCCCCATGCATGTCATCCTGTGAGGCAAGAAGAAACCCCATCTCATTCACATGGGCACCATGCATCCTTCCCAAGGAGGGTTGTTTTATCTTCATACAATCTTGCAGTGACAATGAGTCTCACTATGCCATGGCTGAGGCTGTATCCTCACTATGAACTCCCTGTGAAATAACACATTGCTTCATCCACCTAGGTCACACCAGAATCAGACCAAGGCTTTTCATGTTGTAGGTTAATATGATTAGTGATGATGAGGTATGATAAAGCCTGCCACTGTGGCAGCAAGTGCAAGTGCAGCTTGCCCAGTGATTTAGGGTCTTCATCATAGGTGGACATATCATGCCAGTAATGGTGACTAGCACTGCTGCTGGGTCCTAGCATATTGGTCATTGGAGGAACTGCAGTAAGTATTGGTTTGTAAACTGGAATTTATGATGCTTGGGGCATGTCACAGAGCTAAAATACACAGTGTAGACCCTTCTTCAGCCAAGGTCACCAAACCAGATGAAGGGACAAGCCCCTGGAGGGATCTCATGAAGGAGGAGTTTGAGACTTTCACACCACATACCTGGTACTGACTGAGAAGGCATCAGTGAGTGGTGTGGTCTCAATTTCAATATTTTGCAGTTTGGATATCAGGTCAGAAGTATGACTGATCCCATGCATTTGTAGACTTTAATTTGGTGAGCATGGGGACAATACCCTGCGCTTTTTGACTTACATATACACATATCACTATCACCCTTAGTAATGGTAGGTTTATAGACAAGCATTCAGGTAGCATCAGGGGCCAGTAGGAAATGAATATTGGTTGCAACCTGAATGGACAAGTGCTTTCAGGGGATGGCCAATGGTAAATACTTAAGTCAGAAGTGCCAGACACCATGTTTGTGCAGATCATCAGATGCTTAGGATGTTATTAGATTGGAATGATGTCCTGCATGACATGAGTTCAGAGGTTTCATTAGATGCATTGCTTTGGTTTCATTGTTCTCTCTTGTTCCCAATCGAAGCCACAACTGTCCTCCCCCTTGAAGTCCCCTCTCTTTGTAAACAAAGTGACAAACTTCAACTATATGGAGATGGTGCACATGTTTTGGAGTTTTCTCTGTCTGCAAAATCTTACTGCATGGGTGTACTAATGGAGTTGGCTTGGAGGTGTCTGGGTGACCAGAGTCAGATGTTGTTGGTTCTTGGGTCAACAATTTTTACCATCCATCATCACAGAGTACCTTGTCATCACACACCTCCACCACTCTGCAACATTGAATATCACTTGGTGCTTCATGGCTGCCCTGCTCATGCCCAGTTCCTCTCTATATATATTTGAGAAATTTTATGTGGGTAGACATGATCCATCTCTCAGGAAGCTACAAGGCCAGATGAACCTTAGATGAACCAAAACGAACCTTTAATGAACCAGCAATTTTTTCCCATGCTTCCAGTGTTGACAGGTTATGTACTGCTCCTAGTATCTTTTCTTACCCCTTGTCTCTTGTCCTTACAAGCACATTCCTGTCTATATAAAGCTCACCTCTCTTACTCACTGGCTGATGAACCACACCTCAACAAACCTGCCACTGGGGATATCAATACATTTAGTATGTGACATCAGCCCAAGTGCAAATGGTGCTGCTAATGACCAGTGCAGATTGGCAAGAACCACAAGAATGGTATGGAAAGCCATAGGAGGGCCTGGTTTACCATTGGAATATTAATGCCAGAGATTTTCAAGGTTTGGAGACGATCATGCACCCCCACTCCAGGCTGCTGGTATGCTGATGCCACTTCCTTAACCATGGCCATAGTTGCTGCCAGACAAGCAGTACAAGTCATATTTTTCAATAAACAGGGATGATCACTACAGGGAGATGGGATGTTGAGTCACTACCAGGACACCAAGCTGGAAATGGGTTGCTACACAGCAATGGAGCTCTGGGCCAGTCCCAATTGGCATGAAAAGAGAGATGTAGTCATACATGGTGTTGGTGGGAGATGTTGAATCTTAGAGCTTTGCATCTTCTAGAGGAACACAGCCATAAGTGAAATGACACAAATTCAAAGTGAAAAATTGAACTCAAGCTTGGTTTAACCTGGCAGTCATTTGGCAGTCTCTGTGCCTGACAATCATGCAGATGGGCTTACTGACTGCATCTGTGATGGCTGTGTTGATGATGACTCAGGTGCCTTTGATGTTGATGCAGACATGAGGCAATGCATATGATATGTGTAGTGCCTGAGTATTTCAATACATCCAGCACATCCCATTCATCTGTGATGTTTCCCATATGAAATGGGAAATCATTGTGCCTGTGTATGATTTCCAATGCAACAACAGCATCTCCCCATGCCCAGTGTCTGATGATATGTCAACAAATGGTGCCACTCAGTTCAATACCACTACTTTTGTATAAACATTTCATGCCTTCAAAAATAATCAATTTTTTATCTCTCTTGCTAAAAATGCTCTAATTTATGGTATGAGCACATTTCCAAGAGGGTTATATATATATAATCAACAAAAAAAACTTGAAAATGAGTGAAAAAAAAAGGTACCAAGGTTGGATCAGTGCATCAAGGCCTATTCCACATCAAACTGATGTGCAAGACCCCCTGGCACTTGCCTGTATGCTGCACATCCCTTGTGGTGAGACCTGAGGCCTGGGCACTAGGCCTCCATCCAGTGCTGCATTTGCACTTCCCATAAACAGATGGTAGAGATAGAGACAGATGCAAGTACAAGGAGCAAGTTTGCTTTGTTGGAACATAAAGTGCTTACACAAGCAAAAAAAGCTATTGTAGTACTTTCTACTAGTAGTCCCTCAGTAGCCTACAGGTATAGTAATAAACTCAGTAAGGTAGGATACAGATATTTCTACATGCTTGAGCATGTCCAAGGTATAATCACAGTGGTCCTGCAGATACTTCTTGACACAACCCTGAAACAACTTGATAAAATTAATTTCACAACAGGACTTTGAAAGGAAGATGCATAGGTGACCATGTACCTCAATGGTTTCCTGTATTGAGGATTTTTGTTCAGAGAAATGATCTTGTCTCTCAAGTACATATGTGCTTGTTGCAGCAGATAATGTCACATCTTTGTGGCTGCCTGTGACCAGGAGGTGGACTTGGAGGACTGGGTGGGGTGTTCATTGATTTTGGAGCATATTGAGTAGTTCATGCACAAGCAGCTGCAGGCTTCTGAGCTTTGCCAGCCATTGTAGCTTGTTATTAACAATTTTTGTATGTTGTGTTTGGAGCATGACATCAGAGTATACAATGCACAAATCATGCTAGTCTCTAATGGTTAAGACTAAATGCATGCTGCTGCACTGATGGTTGACCCTCAATCACCTCTTGCTAGGATTAGGATTAGAACTTTTGTCAATCCCCAAATTGGCACTTACACAAAAGTAGTGGTGTTTACAATCTATCCAGTTTTGATGTACATTTTCTAAGTGAATGCCACCATACAAATCCTGGAAATTCCATGGACATCTTGGCATGCCACAATTCAGGAATGAAAATTTGTTTATCAGTCCACTCAGAATGTTTTCTCTATGCCTGTCTGACTCCAACACTGTGCTTTTTGAATTCTAATAGCCTGATGTCATGCTACAGGTCTCCAAAGGTGGTCGCTTTTTTCGAGCAGGAAACTTGCCTGATATAGACAGTAACCTGCACCAAGTCTGGAGCTTGACTTCTTCCAAGTAAACTTCAGTCATCAGCTGACCATCCTGCAAGTGGGGGGCAGTCAGTGACACACACCAAATTGTAGCAGAACTTACTATTCATGGATCTCAATTGCACAGACCTCCCATCACCAACTGGGATTGACAGACAAAACAACTTGCAAAACCTCCTCTATGTTGGAGTGAAATGACCCCTGTCCATACTTGGACTTAGGCACATGATCATGCTGCTTACATAAGCTTAGTAATGGAACATAAAAACTACAAAAAAGGAAAGGGTGTCTGGGGTGGGAGAGATGGGAAATCCATGTATCTCACAGGAAGTCAGGTAAGAATTGAGATGTGATGAACAAGTGCATTGGGTGCTAGGGTGAAGAGTCATGCTGAGGGCTATGGAGTGTTCATAGATCAAATGCTCCAAAGGCCAGGCTTCCTGGAATGGTTGCCTGGCCAAAGGGGAGATGTTCATCAGTGAGGGGCAACCCCCAGCGCATCCTGAGGGGGTGTAAAACCCAAAACACTAAGCTTCAGGGAAAGGGCCACAGCATCAGACACATGCCCATGAGAAAGGTGATCTGCAATGACATTCTCTTGACCAGGGATGTAAAACACACAGAAATCAAGGTCATGAGTGAGGAGAGTGTCAATGGCAGAGAGGAGGATCCAGTTGTAGTGGGGGAGGGCTGCAAGGGTATTGAACATTGACATGGAGTTAAAGTTATCTGTATATACAGCCATGCATCCACCATGTGGCAGGAAATGGATGGCATATTGAATCACAGCCAGGACAACTAGGGCTTCCAGGAAGAAAATTGGGTGAGTGGTAGGAAGTTGGGACAGATGAGGTGTAACCCAAACCCAAGGATGGAAACCAGAAACCTAACCCATCATCAGAGGCATCTGTGAGAGCCACCAAAGTGGAAGTGGGAAGACAGCAATGAGTCCAGGATACAGTAGAGAGGAAAAAGATGCCATCAGACATCTCAATATGTGAGGCAAACCATTGGAGCTCATGAACTAGGTTGCAGTTGACCCACAAAAGAGCTCCCACATTTTCTTTACCAGCTGTTTTAGCATAGAGGGCAGAGAGCCCTGGATGAAGCATGGGATAAACATTTAGAGCCCAGTTGAGGTAGCTGGCAAGACATTGAAAATCACAAAGTGAGTGTTGAGTCCCCTGGTGTGCAAAGGAATGGACCTGGTCAAGGAGCCATTCCTGGGATTCAAGGGTCATGCACACCTGCATGAGATTAGGGTCAACCTTAAAACTGATAACAGGGAGAACCAAACCTGAGAGTTGTTTCTTCTCCTCATGTGGAATGCCAAGTGAATCCCACAGATGAAGAACAGTTATGAGTGGGCCTGGAAGCGATTTAGAATAGGGTTGATACCATTCAGTCAATGACTCAGGTGCAAACCCAAATGAATCATCAACATAAAGGAAGCTATAAATGACAAGGAGTTTGAAGATGATGATCCAAAGGACTAATGACATGAACCCATGCCAGAGGCACTGCAATGCCCATCCTCCAAAGACATTGCAACAATCAACATAACAGTGTGACCCTACAGTGACAACCTGTTTGATTTGCCAGAGGGGATGCATGGGCATTAGGCAATCCCTTTCCAAACAGCCAAATGTTCTAAGGGATGAGTGAGGCAGTAGTGACAGAGTGCCTGGCCTAAATCATAGATGTTATCAAGTGTGACACCTGATACATCTTCTCAACTGATCATATTGTTCAGTGCATATTCCCCAGTGCTATGATCAGTGACCAGCCAGAATTCTTCAACCCCAGGTTTCAGCACAGTGTGTATAGGCATTGAGTACACCCCTGGTAGAAGGTTCAGTCCAAAATCTTTTGAGAAGCAACCCTTGGCAATTTCTTTTTCAACTTGAGCATTAATGAACACTATTTCTTCAGCAGATTTTAAGGGGTGACAAGAATTATCCCATAAAGAGGGCCAGTCTCAATGATGAGTATGCATGTAAGGCCAAAAGCCTTCATGAAGGCTGCAACAGATAGACTGGATGAAATTCCAGTTAGGATGATCACATAAGAGCTCCTTGAAGCAGTCAACATTGATGGGTGTAATAAACTGGAACAGATGAGGTTTTGAGGAGATCATATCAACAGCTGCAGTGTTTTTAAATTCCTCAGGAGGAGGTGGAGGCAAGGGTACAGCCATTTCAGTCCAAAGAGCAGTCCAACTAACAAAGGAATGACTATGTCCCCAAACATACTGATGATGAAAACATTGACCCTGTGCAATTTGATCATTCTCAAACCCTCACCACCTTTGAACATTCAGGTCTCTTGTGTGATCTATGACACCCTCTTCAGTTGCAGCAGTGTGCATAGAAACACTTGGCTTCAGACTTTTGATGGAGGCCACAATTCCACCAATGACAGGGGTCTCAGAACCAACCAGACAGTCCTGATCTAAATCTGCTCTGCACTGAAGGTGTGAATTCAGAGGAATGGGAACCAATGCCATGAGAGGACAAGAAAGTGGTCCTAAGGTCATCAAATTGGGAAGGATCAGTGACACATAGGTGTCATTGGATGGACACATGGTTTTGGACCACATGGTCATAGTTGATGACTCTTGAATGGAAGACCAGTTCAATGGAATGGAAGAGGCAACCAATGTGTTCTTGGTATTCCAAATACTCCTCCCATTGTTGAGGGAAAATGAATGCAAGGGCCTTGATGAACATTGTGAAAGTGGTGTTGTGATCTGCCACTGATTTGATGGTTCCTGCAGGTTTCAGTACTCTGAAGGACAATTCAACCTTGTTGTCAATAATGTGGGATTGTTTGGGGTCAAGCTCAGTGGAATGTGCCAATTCAAGGACTTTGGCCAAGTTGATGTATTTCCACTGCACAAGATTTGTCCACTGACTGGGTGGAAAGGGTGGACATCCTGGTGTGGAGAGGATGTGCTCAACAACTTGTCTGGGATCCTTTGAGTAAAGTTAAATTTGTTCAAAGGTCATTCTGATATCCTCTGCAAGAGTGGCAACTTGTGCCTGTTGCCACTCATTCCAAGGGAAACGTCTAACATCAAGCTCAACTTGCTTTCTTTTAACTGGGTGTTGTTCATCATCTCCTCCTTGAGATGAGTGTTCAGAGAGCCTATCTGATCCATCAGTCTCATCCTTGTCTGATCTCCTTTCTTCATCTCACTGTTCAACCCTTCCCAAGATCATTTCAGACAAGGTCTGGCTTGACTGTTGCTCTCCATGCTGGGCTGCTCTGTCAGTCAATCTATCAACTTCATCAAGCATGTCAACATAGATGGTGAGAGCAATTGAGAGGTGTTCTGATCCTCCCAATTTGACAGCTGGTGCATCAATGAGAACCTCCCTGATTCCAAGCAACACCAAGGATTTGATGATTTCCCCCTTTCTATATCTGTCAATGAACTCTTCACACCATTTGATGCATTCAGCATCCCATTCAAATGCATTCTCCCCTTCTTCTGAGGGGGGATTCCAAGACTCCGAGGCATTTCTTTCAGTGGACATAGGCTGAGCTGAAGGTGATGTAGGGAGTTGTATACTCCCTGAGGCCGAAATAGGGATGCCAACACCAAAATTCCACCATTACCAAAGTCAACCCCTATCAGAGTTCCACATCTGTTGTCTTTGGAATTATTGCATCAGCCTCATGTGCCACCTTGCCTGTCAAACCTTCAGAGCTCCCCTGTCCATCAATAACACACACCAGTCATCATCCTGGAATTCTGGGTCAACATCAACCTGACATACATCTATCTGGAATTCCACAGTCACTTTGCCTCATCCTTCACCTCACCACATAGCTGGGAAATCATGCAGATCATCAGTAATAAACTCCAGTTACCCCTCTCATTCCTTCCCTGCAAATCTTTCTCTGCAATGTGAGAACCCCTTTGCATCTATGGCCTCTATCCTTCATGTACACTACTCTACAGTATGTGGTATGCTTGTTCTGTTGAAAGATACCCATCTTTCCCTTTTGTTTCTCTCAGTTACTGCTTTTCAGTTTGTTTTCACATGATTCTGTAGTGTGTTGACATCTGTCACATCTCCCTTTATTTTTCAGAATTTTTACTTCACCCACCCCACATTATCCTGATCAGTACCTTACTCTCCATGTACTATATAATTCTGCCTCAGCAATGGAAAAATACCACCCATCTTTTGGAGTCACTATCTGAGTCATTCATGTGTCTAAGTGTTCAACATGTCTGCTGCATCATCTGTGTCTACTGTGTCTTTTGTGTCCCCTGTGTATCTGTGTCTCACCTTCATGTCTCATGAGTCTCAAATTACTTCCTCATGCCAAGATCATCACTTGGAATTTCATGAACAAGTCTATTCAGACCCAAATCATCTACAACACTGCAGAGTTAAATTCTGCACCCTACATTCAACTTCCCAATCAACTCTACCATCATATTCTATGTTTCCTTCCTACTCAGCACCCCTTGGGTTGAGCCTAGGGATTACCCTACAGCTTTCCCCCTAATTGCACACTACCCAGAGGTAGTGTCCCACAGCAATCAATAAATTAATTATAATTATAGCAAAAATGGCACTGGCAATGAGGTACAACAGGTCAGAAAAGGAGATCTAATAAGTGAGGAGTGTAACTTACCTGGCAATGCAGTAGGACAGGTCAGAAAGGAGATGGATCCTTTGTAACTACTGCACACCAGATAATAAAGGGCCATGAGGTATGACACCATACTCAACCAGTGAGGTCACGCAAAAGGGGGATAACGGTGCCACCCGAATGCGCCTCATAAGAACGAGAGATCCCGTGTATTGTGCCCCTCGGCGACCCAAAAGACAGATCGCCGCTGAGCATAAAATCTTGCTAGTCTAAATGCGGAAAAGCTAAGTGCTCGAAAAGCAGCTTTTCGAGCACTTAGGTATACTGATGACTGGTAGTTCAGTAACAACATGGTAATTTTTGATAGCTTCGGCTGTTGTTTCACTGATGCTGGAAGAATTCTCGAAACCCGAGCGCGAAAAATACAGGCACTGGATACATGTCAAGACCATACACCTACCACGAGTTATTCGTGTTGCGACTGAGCCTCTGGAACGTTTCTGAAGGACCACTTACTCCAAGCTTAGGACTTGGAGCAGATAGACCCATGGACCGCCGTCGGGAATACTTGAATATGTATTAGATTCGAAGGTAAGCACGGAGAACGTGCATCTGGGAAACAGCTACGCGACGCGGCTGTTAACAGCTCTTCCGCACTTGAGCGAGCTCTCTCATTGGCCAACAAGTGTCTTAGCGAGTCTTACGACAAGTCACTTCCAAACGGAGGCAGGTATAACCTGCTCACTCCCTCGGGTAGTTTTGCAGATGCTGGCGACTAATAGTGGCCCGTGCCGAGTTACCAAAGCCGGTAACACAACTTACGAACTTTCAGGTTCATTAACCCTGACATGCATGGCAGCATACTTCGGCTTCAGTGCTAATTACATACTATTACTCTGACATGTCAACGGAACAAAAACCGACTTTTAAGCGATAAACGGACCCAGAAAACGTATATAAGGATGGTAGTGGGGAGCTGAGTTTTCATCGACTCGTCGTTCTTCTGCCAACTACAACACACTCTCTTGAGCCAACTCAACCCCGTCACTCTCTAAACAATCGTCATGTTCTCCCGCATCTTCGCCGTTGCTGCCCTCGCTGCTCTTGCTATTGCTGGACCCCTCGAAGTTCGTGGTGGCTCCTCGCAGTGCAACACCGGTACTCTCTCGTGCTGCAGCCAGGTCCAGACTGTATGTGATGTTTTCACTGATATTTAGTTGACATTGCTGAACCGCTTGCTGTAGGTCCAGAACTTGTTCAGTGCGTCCGGCCTCACTGCTGTCGCTGCCTCCGTCCCCGTCAGTGCTCTCGTCGGTGTTAGCTGTACCCCTGTCACCGTTGCCGGTACTGGCAGCGGTGCTCAGTGCAGCACTCAGCCCGTTTGCTGCACTGACAACACCTTCGTACGTTGCTTTATCCACGTGCAGTAGATTGATCTCACTTAACCCATTTCAGCTCGGCACCGCCAACATGGGTTGCATGCCCGTTAACGTCAATGCCTAATTACTTTAGTTAGATTATGCATTGCTTGGGTGATGTACCTGAATAATATACCAGTTCCGTGTCCTTTCGTTTCGCATTGTGATACCCTTAAGGTCGGTAATATTCGCAACAGTGCTCAGTTGTCCAATTGTGCAGTACTGGTCACTGGTGCTTGGGTGCCGGGCATATGCGCTATGTGGTATGTGTGCTGTGTTTGTACGTTCAATCCGCCGCTTCATGGTGAAAAATGTTTTGTGTGCTAAAGTTCCGAATAGTTCGGCTATTTCATGCCATGTGCAATCACACTTTCAGATGTCCTCGTGCTGTCATGCAGTATGGCACATGTGCCTAAGTTCCCTACGTTCCACGTAGACACGCTAAGTATTACAGCAAATCTTATCACGCAATGCGAACAAAAATCCGTGATCTATCGCAGAAAACTACTTGCAAGGTATTACAAAAACGGATTCGTCAACACAATGATGTACGTATACCATTTTCAAACGTCTGTTCTAAAACACTGTAAAATCATGACGGAGTCGTCGCTCTAACATGTACCACGTCCAAACAAACAAGATTCGTACTTCTGTTTCTTTCCTCGGCGAATGGAGCGTAGGCTACTCCGAATAATAGTCAGGAATTTCCTTACTGCATCTTGCCCAACACCCTCGGCTGTGGCACGTCGGCCATGTTGATGAAGATATCGTCTGCAGGGTGACGGTACAGAGGTGCACGGAGACGTTTCTGGTCGAGGTGGTGGCCAATGAAACCGATGGAGCGGCCGAGCACGAACAGACCATTAAGCGTGCCGATCTGTGAGAAACCCATTCGAGTTAGCAGGACGCAGGAATTGAATTGTAAAAATACGCGCCTTGATGTACTCGTCGGCTTCCTCAGGTGTGAACGCACCGGAGTCGCGCAAGAGATCAACGAAGCAGACGGCAATACACCCATCAACATTCAGGATCAGCTAAGAGGTCATCAGTCATCCGCACTAACACCACCACAAATACGATGACAGCGCGGTCCAGGCATCGAAACAACCCTCGCCCTACCTCATTGATTTACTACGATCAAGCTGAGAAACTCACCGTATCCTTCTTGGCCGTCGTCACCTTCTCAACAGCAAGAGCGTAGTCCAACAAGGAGTGCGAGGGGAAATTTTCCATGACATATCTTTTTACGAGTTCGACACGCAAGTCCGGGTTGTTGACAGACTTGATCTTGTGTCCGATACCGGAGACTACGTCTATGGTCAACACCACACACGCAATTGTCCAATAGAACTACTCACTCAGCCTGTTGGCCTTGCGGCTCTCATCGACAAACTCCCTGGGCGTTAAACCACGATCCTTGGCCGAACTGAACATCGCAGCCGCCTCATCCAACGCACCACCGAACCGACTTCCGATCGTCAAGAGACCACTCGTCAAACTGCTAATCAAGTCCTTGCCTGCACGAGTCGTGACGATCGTGTTCATCGCACCACTGACAGCAGGACCGTGGTCAGCCGTCAACATCAAAACCATCTCAATAAATTTGGTCGCATAGGGAGGGAGGCGGCGTTTGAACCAGAGCAAGCTGACGACACCACCGACACCAATTTCTTCCTTGAATACATCGGAAATGCGCATGCCAGCGTACATGAGCTCCTGACCACGCTCATCAGAGATAGTCGAAATGAATGCTGCCGGCTTGCGAATTAGACCGAGCTCCTGTGCCCACTTGTAGTCCATCGGAATAACAGGGGGGTCAACCTCCCGGGCGGGGACGATCGTGCCCTCCTGCGCAAGCTTGGCGTACGTCGCACGCAGGACATCAGGAAGCTGCTCGAAAGTGTCGGGAACGATGAATCCGGCCGCACGCATCGCACGGTTCTTTGCATCGGCAGTTTCGGAATCGGAATTGGCCATCGAGCCTGCATGGCCGAATTGGACTTCGGTGGTGAACATCTTGGCACAAGTACCAATAGCCCATGCAACGATAGGTTTCTTGATCTCGCCGCGTTTGACAGCGTCGATAACAGCGTACTCCTCGACACCGCCAACTTCACCCAAGAGGACAAGCATCTTGCAAGCGGGGTCGGCTTCATAGCGGAGCAAGTGGTCGATGAAGGTGGTTCCGGGGTAACGGTCACCACCGATAGCAATACCCTCGTACGTTCCATTTGTGAATAGCGAAAGAATGTTGTTAAGCTCGTTGGACATGCCTCCAGATTTGGAGACGTAGCCGACGGAACCAGGGCGGTATAGCTTCGATGAGATAATGTTGTCCATCATCCTGTACTCAAACCGTCAATAATGCGTTACGGACACCGAAAGAAAAAGAAAGGCTCACCCTCCAGAGTTTCCAATCCTGAAGCAACCAGGCTTGATACCACCGACAGTAGCAGGGCCGATGATGAGAACACCCTTATCCTTGGCACGCCACAACAGTTCACGAGCCTGACGTTCTGGTACACCTTCGGCGATCAAAGTAATCGCGCGGATTCCAGGGTGCTCGAGGCACTCAAGAGTGCTGGAGTAGACACTACGGCTGCTGGCGAAGTTGACGACGACATCCACATCAGGGTGCTTGCCAACAGCCTCAGCCAGTGACGTGTAGACAGGCAAAAGCGTTTCCCGTGTACCCCAGTAGAACTTTTGGATGTGATGGCCGCCGAAGGGGTAGATCATAGCAGCCACACTGGGCCGGGAACGTTTGCAGGAGTAGTCAAAGTCGAGCATGCCCTGAATAGCACGGGGTTGGAGACCATAAACAAATGCACGAGTTTCGGCGTCGAAGGGGCGATATGAAGGCCGGCTAGCAGCATGACCATTCTCGGTCGCGGCACTCTCGAAGCGAATGACAACATCGTCTGGTTGAGTGCGTTCTCCGTCTTCGTGGATCATGCCCACTTGACTAGGCGTCGGCGCAGCGGTCGAAGAAGGAACAGACGGTGTGGCAGGGAAGGTGGCGGGTGTGACAGGTGTGGGGGGAATGGGTTGGGGTGCAAGGTCATTGGATTTGATACCCAGCGCAAGAGGGACTATCGCAGTAACATGGGTCTCGGGACCGAAAACCTGGATCGGAACGCCGAGAGATTCACCTACAGGAAGGACGATTAGAATTATACGCAAAAGAGTAGATGAATTTACCAAGCAGACGCATTGCTTTCAAACCTTCCTGGTAGTTGGGACCACCGCGGCGCACGTAGATCTTAACCTAAAGCGGTATCAGCATCTTCGAAGATCTCGTGCTTGAGCACGCGTTACACACCCCGTGGGCGATCAATCCAGCCTTGGCACCCTCGAGCGCACGAATGATACCTTTGAAGGTTGCAGCAACGTTCGTGAAGTTGGCAATACCGCCACCGATGATCAGAATCTTGCCATCCGGGCGAGGGGCCGGGCGGGTAATCAAGTCCACTGACTCCGGGCATCAGTAATCGCTTGTGGGCTCCATAAGACACCTACAGATCGTCTTGGCGTATTCGTACGTCTGACCCTCACTAGGTGCACCACTGTACTCGCCGTAGTTGGCGAGTTCGTGTGCAAAACCGGCAGCTGCGATGGCGTCTGCGTATACGACGGACGCACCACCACCAGCAACCATAGTCCAGACACGGCCGTTGGGGTTGAGAACAGTGAGCTTGAGAGAAGCCCCCGTGGACGCGTCAAGTTTTTGGATGTAGGCTGTGCAAAATGGGTGAGGCATGAATGGGATTCTAATGGCCAAAAAAAAACATACCCTCTTCCTTCGTGAGGTCACGACCGAACGGAGCGGGCCAGACCATTGGTGGTCCGCGGTCTGCGCCAATCTTGTTGTCGGCAGCGACGGCAGCAGATGGGTTATACACGCTAATATCTCTGGCGATGGACCACTTGGGACCACAAATGAATTCGGCCGTCTGATCGAGTTTAGCAGCCATGTCAAGGTAATGGATGGATCCATCGTCGAGGACGACGAGAGGGTTAATTTCCAGGTAAGCGAAGTGGAGGTCTACATATACGGAGTACAGACGGAGAATGAAGTCCGTGAGTGCTTCCTTGCGTTTTCCAGCCCCATACGACGCGAGAAGGGTCTTCTGCACCTCTTCACGCGTAGGGAATGGGTTAGACGCCGAAGGAAGGGCGGGGATGTTAAGCCGAAGCGCGTGAGCATCCACGTCACCCACATCGACACCACCGGTGGACGAGAAGAGGATCGTGTCACCTGGTCGAGAAGACGTTATGCAGATGTAAGCCTCCGTATGTTGAGGGTGCGGAAGGAATGGTTCTACGATGAAGTTATTGAGGGTGCCAACGATTGCTTCGACCTGGACGAGTACGTGTTCGTCAGCCCCATATCACGCGATCACGATAGGCGGTGAAATGACTTACTCGTTGTGGTTTTCCGGCGCGATCTTGGATCCATTTCTTTGCTTCAGAGTAAGGTTTATTGAGAGCAAGCAACCCAGCCTTTCCGCGACGCTTGATAAGCTGATCTGGCTTCGCGACAAGGGGTGTCGTATGAACCCAACCTGGGAGGGAATTATCGGGGGTGATCGCGTTGGTAGCAGGATCCCAAGAGATCTGGGCTACTTTTGGAGATGGATAGGTGAGGACCGAATTGGCAGGGAGGGCGAAGTTGGGATGGGCGGCAGGTGCGCGCTCAAGCCAATACGCGAGGAGAAGTTTTGCATCAAATTCGCGAATAGCTGCACCAATGTCAAATCAACTCTACATACGATAATGAATCCCAAGCTACTGACCCTTGGAGGACATGATGGAAGGAATGCAAGATGGGAGGCGGGTGAGCTGATATTAATGTGGTATATAAAACACTGTCTATCATTGAAACCCCCAATGTTCACACGGGGATAATATGAGCACAGCCACAGGCACTAACATAAAACCAGAAAAAGAGCTCGGCCCACTTTTCTGTTTCTTTGGGGTGTTCTACCGAGTTCGCGACCGACGATGAGGAGCTTGGAACTCCTGCCGTGCGGCCAGGAAAACATTCTGACATAGCCCGCATCTGCCATTTACCATCTGTTTCAGCCCACCCCCCCTCTGATACATCGATGCCGATTTAAAGACTGATTGATTCAATCGATCATATCAGCTATTTTTCAACCATGCCTGACCCGCGTGTCGCAACGTGTCCTTCTCCATCACCGTCCCGGGCACCAATGGACCCTACACGTTCCCTGCCTTCCTCCCGTTTACTTAAAACTATGACGCATGTTTCGGCTCTCGGTTCCTTCGCTGGTACACATCTAAGCAACATTCTCTGCCACCACCTGAAATCCGTTGTTGTTCCAGGATAAAAAGGCGGCACCTTTGCGTCTCTTACTTCGCCTGATCTTTTCCCCGTTCACCTACAGGGTTCTACCAATTCTGCCCTCGCAGTTGACGAGAATCTGTGCCTGTAACGTTTGATCAATCTTTCACCCCTTTCACACGTGATTATCGAGGGCACACCAGGCTGTGTAATTATGTCCTGCCCAGTCCCTTCACACCCATTCTACCTGTTAAACTCCACCAACACGGATAAGAATGCGCACCGGTGCACTCTGTAGGTTTCGATACCATAGGCCAGACGTTGTTACTCCTTCCCCACCGACTCTGGGCACGCTGTGGCTAGTGTGGCCAACGAGAAGTCGCTGAGAACGATCATCGCATCCATCGTCGGCCCCGGTTAGCTGTGTCTTCCGACGTTGTAATTATTAGGCGAGTCTTATCATGCTGTCAGCTCGGTTCCCTGCTCGGTACGTATTTCGCGAAGTCCCCGGGCATGCTGGCGACGACTTCTTGATAGTAACGTACGTTCCCAAGCAGCCCCTGTGCACCCTGACAAGTAGTTCACCCACGTCCCCGCCTGTGTTGGCTTGTAGTATGCAATGCACTTGCTTTGTGTCTGTATCTCGTTGTCGTGCTCCTCCTATGAATGGTAGGAAAGCTTTTCGATCGTGCTTATCACCAGAACTACTATATTTGGTGTCAAAAACCGCCACCAGTACTCATCGAACAGGGCTGACTTGTGTGCTACTGCAAGCATTGGCACTAATGTCCGTACACTTCCATGGTCCTTCTCACCCTCAAGTGTGAATTAATCTGGATTGCCCACCGATTTAGGCAATGTGGCGACTGGTTCTGTTGACGTTCAAGCTCACTGACGTTGTTTTGATTAGGGTGACCCGTCACTTCATTTCTGAGCTGAACCATTACTTCTTAGTCATGAGTCCCCCACTGTCTCCCCGACTTTTGTTGGTAACAGCGCTGTGAAAATGTCTGCGGCGCGGATCCTTGATATGCACTGACTTAACGTGGTCAGGCGCAAGCCTTTCACGCTGGTTGCTGTCGTGTGAGGCCTAACTCCGACTATCAGTGTGTCCCGAGGCAATGACCGGAATTGCCTCAGAATTCAAATCCAGCTCAACTTTAATTCCTTTACACTGGATGCTACTGTCACGAATCAGCCCTTCATGAACAACAGCAGCGAGTAGAAGTTTGGATGATGATGAGCTTTGTAATGCCAAGGCATGTTGCATAAAGTCGTACACGTATCAACTTAAATACATATTTATACATCCTACACCCGAAAGATCATCATACGCATCAGTCATCGAACGCATTTGTGGACAAGTCAAGCATCCTAGAACGTGTGCTTCGAGACAGTCTCGTAAAACATCTTCCCTTGGATGGTAGCGAGTTCAAGTTCCAAGGCGCTAGGCTGACGAGAGCCATCAGCAGCCGCAAACGTGCCTGCTCCCCATGGTGAACCTATCGGGCAACGTAGTAATCAGACTTCTGTTTGAAAAAAAGTGCATCGAAATACGTACCACCGCGAACTTCGTTCAAGTTGGCTAGCTGTGGGAAAGCGTGCTTGTACCCAAGGGGCACGTAGATGATGCCGTGGTGGGTGAGTGTAGAAAGAGACGCTATGACGGTGCTTTCTTGACCACCACCTGGTGTACCGGTAGAGACAAAGACGCCGGCGAATTTGCCTGACAGGGCACCAGACGCCCAAAGACCGCCAGTGGCGTCCCAGAAGGCCTGCGATCAGAAATTTAGAAATGCGCGCAGCAGCAACTGATGGTAACTGCCTACCTTCCACTGAGCGGGGAAGTTTCCGTAACGTGTGGGGATACCAAAGAGGAAGGCATCGTAGTTGGCGAGGTCTCCTGGTGCGAAGGCGGGGTAGTTCGGTTTTGGCGGGGCGTGCATCTTGGCCAAGATCTCTTCAGAGAGAGTTTCCTGGATTCTAACGGCGTGATTTGTTTAGAGCCTAGCCTATTGTGTGGAGGCACGTACTGGAAGATCTGGGCTTGGCCCCCAGCAGACTGGACACCGCTCTTGACGGCCTCAGCCACTTGATTGATAATCAACACGACGCCAGGACTAAATCACAAAGTCAGGGCACGCACACTTGCCAATATGGCCGTAGAGGGTATAAATGACGATGGCGACACGGGGGGACATGATAAGTAGTGGAAGGAGACGAGTTTGAGGGGGATGATCGAGAGGAGATGTTGACCCAGTATTTGTAGGTCTCGGGTGTGCCCGACGTTGCTCCTAATGTGCTTTGAAAGGCACGGAGAAGACGTCACTGAGATTTCCCCCCTGTGAACCAATCCACCATATATGAGCATCGATTAGAACAAAGTTATGGATTAGCTGATTACGCGGACTTGCGCCATGCTGGCAGAACCAGACGACCTCCCCCAATTGATGCGAGGACGTCAACATTAGTAAACGGCGAACGGGCAGCACGGCTAGCGTGGATAAGCAGCGGCCGCTCCAGGCTCTCCTACTACGACTCTCCTCATAGCACAGCTGCCTGAACCTCGTCTTACCAGTTTAGGATACGACGATGCCAGTGTTTTTAATTTCTTGGCGGGGTTATGTCAGATTATGTCATCACCTCATTAGCAATGTCCAGAAACACCTTCCATATAAGGAAATGGCTGAATCAGCGTCATTAATGCCAGCTTACCGAAGCCGCTGCGTGGAGATAACATCCTCAGGGTTTGTCCCCGAATGGACTGAACACGACCACGCTCATCCTCCATCGCCAACCCGATATGGGTGGGCGATTTCCAAGGTGATTACAATTACACCCCCCGGTCCGTGCCATTTTGTAAGACCAGCTTGGGATGATTCAACCCTCACGTGCAACACCCCCCTTCGATGATGATGATGCATGAGGTAGAGAAGGCGGTAGAAATCCCCCTCACAACAAATCCTATTTAAGCCCCTGAAGCCCCATTGGCAGCTTCTCAGATCTCCCGCACACAACAGCTCCTTGGTTAAAAACGTACGTGTTTGCGTCCATTTCTGTCTTTCTGCCCTCACATTCCCTCGGTCCTCGTAAGCCGGCCGCCACACTAGTATCACAATGTGTTTCCCTTCAAAGAAGCAAAAAAATAACTTTGCTGATTCAGACCCTACGCGGTCGGGTACAAAAGCTGGGGAGGTTAAAGCCGCTGAAGAGCCCAAACCTTCCGCATCCACTGCTACTCCTGCACTTCCTGCACCTCTTGCCATCTCCGATAACCTCCAGAATATGTCTGGTCAAAGAGTTGCTATTGTCATCTACTCTATGTATGGGCACATCGCTAAAGGTGCGTCACTGCGGTTCCATCGCGAGGGAATGTGCAAACGAGATCCTCTTCCAGTCGCTGAAGCCGTCAAGGGAGGCATTAACAGCACAGGCGGTAACGCCACCATCTACCAGTACGTCTCCCCCTTGATCCACCTGGCCCTTCCCTCCTAACACTCCCTTCTTAGAATTCAAGAAACTCTCTCCGAAGACGTCCTCAAACTCCTCAAGGCTCCTCCTCGTCCAGACTACCCTACCCTTGTCCCAGGCGACCTCGTCAACTTCGATGCCTTCCTCTTTGGCGTGCCAACTCGCTTCGGCAACTTCCCCGCCCAATGGAAGGCGTTCTGGGACGCAACGGGTGGGTTATGGAGCAAGGGCGCGCTTTCAGGGAAGATGTGCAGTATGTTCGTTTCCACGGG
This sequence comes from Pisolithus orientalis, assembly GCF_024613125.1. Lineage (NCBI taxonomy): Eukaryota > Fungi > Basidiomycota > Agaricomycetes > Boletales > Pisolithaceae > Pisolithus > Pisolithus orientalis. The sequence continues at coordinate 115,592 of NW_026260815.1, read as the reverse complement.
TACGCAAGGCGGTGGACAGGAAGTCACGGTTATGAATGCCTTGTCGACCTTCGTCCACCATGGGATGATATACGTTCCCTTGGGGTATAAGAATACCTTCGCGCAAATGTCAAACCTGTCGGAAATACATGGCGGTGCGTACAACACTCCCATCGTCGCAGTGGTCATGCTGACGCGCAGTCATTCTTTTCCTGTTCCCTTTCTTTCATATGCCTCGGATGCGCAGGATCGCCTTGGGGTTCAGGTACCTTTGCTGGCTCAGACGGTTCCCGTCAACCTTCAGCGCTTGAACTTGAGATCGCGTCGCTCCACGGGAAATCGTTCTGGGAAATAGTTTCCAAGCACAAGTTCCAGTAGATACCCACATTGGGGATACCCAGTGAACTGCGGAACGCGTTGTTGGCTGACAAGGAATAAGCTCTTGGTGACTCATCGAAAGCCATGTCTTCCTGCTGCTTTGATCGAGGCCTGTATCTGTTTTCTTACTGTAATTTCGCGATATTTCACGTAATCAAAGTCCTGTAAAATAGCAAGGCGGCCGTGAACGCCCATGGGACGGCGTCCGCACTAAAAGTTAAGCTATTCAAGTCTCTCATTTAGTAAGTATCGTGACTTCAAGCACGTGCAATCGCTCGCCAGTTTTGTTCATATGCCAAACCTAGTGCGCTGAGAATTGCGTCCCCAATTTATGCTCACTCATCTGCATATTTGCATGAGTGGCGTGTGGGTTCAGACTATGAATGAACTTGACACGAATGCAAATCAGAGGCTATCCAAGGCTGTCACGAATGCCTTCATCTTAGCTGTCCAAATTGGGGAGGGCAAATAATCCACTGGGAGAGGATTGCTAGATAGTCTCTGGCGACAGCATGATCTTCTCTGCAGACAAACTAGGTAAAATTCAAATAAACTGGAGAACGTGTTGTTTTTGATGCTGCGCTCTCCAGAACAAAGCCGGAGAGTCTTTCCCACGCTGATCAACACTGATCCCCAGTGAAAACTCGACATGTCCAGGTGTAGCCAGAAATGCTGCACTATGAATTTCCTATTTAGGACTATTACCCATTCTTAGTTTTTGTTACTCGACCTGATAATGCAACTTTTTTGTGACACAAAGTCTGCATTGATGCAATGGTTGATAGTGAAAATGCAAAGCAATGCTTTACTAGCTTTACTTTGTGTGCATGTGAAGCTTTTCTTTGCCTTGTCCTCTGCAACTTTCCACCAACTGTTGTATTTGCTATGGACCAATACAATTGTGTCTGCACGAAATATGGCTTCAGGTACTTGCACAAGGTGTCCACCCATACTACATGGCTACAACATCTCAATGAAGCACCAACAAATGAAGAAAGGCAACATATATGTTTGGCAAGACTCTTGGGAGAGTGTGTTTCCAATATACTGGCTGCCCCAGGCACACCAGACTCACCACAGGCTTTTGATGATTCTGTGCCCCCCAGTGTTCATAGGGCTGAGGTGTGCCATGGACTAGCCAAGTGAGCCAAGGAAAACAAGGTCCCTAACCAATTCATAGGACAGCACAAGCATGCCAAAAATGCCCAAGTGCATCCAGAAAACAATACAGAACTTGAGGTATGTTTTATCATCAACTTACTGATTGTACAATGTAACTTCTACCATTTCAGAATCTCCACCTGCCTGATGGCAATAGACCTGCTTCACCTTCTCATTTTCCCAATGAAAATATGCCTTCCTCACCTCATCATTTTCCTGACAAAAATATACCCAATTCACCTCCTCATTTTCCTGATGAAAATATGCCTGATTTGCCTCCTTGTTTTCCCAATGAAAATATGCATGATTTGCCTCCTCATTTTCCCAACAACAATTTGCTTGACTCACCTCTGTGTCCTGTGCAGGTTGAAATCCACCATGAACATTGCCCATGTCCCACAATCAACCTTTCAGAATTGCAAGAGAAAGCAGTTCTTCAGGTACTAAAGGATACACTTCATTTTATCACAGCTCTTTCCCAAGTGACTTTAGAAGATCCTATTGTGAAGCTGAGTACAGAGTTGTTGATATGCCTTCATAATCCACCCCACCTTCCCATGTCAATTGATAATCCTGGCCACTGGCACAGCATATCTGTATATCTTGCTATGGAGCATTCATTGCAGGAGACATACAAAAAAGTTTGCCAGTCAACAATTTGAAACTTTCCTACTGGAAATGGTATTGATGATGTACTATCATTCTACAAGGTCAAAACTCTCATAGCACATCTTATGGGTGTCAAGCATGTCCAGCACAACATGTGCCCCAACAGCTGCATTGCATTCATGGGGCCCTATGTTAACCTCAAAGAATGTCCCATCTGTGGGTCTTCTCACTGGAATCAACAGTGCTTGCAGGGCACCAGTGGGCATAACAAGATCCTCACCAAGACATTCACTACTATTCCTTTAGGACCACAGCTACAGGCACTCTATTGCAATCCTGCACAGGCTCGTGACATGTGCTATCTGTATGAGTGCACTCAGCAGGTTCTAGCAGAACTCTGAGAGACTGGATTGATATCAATAATCAATGACATTGTTGCAGGTAAGTTCCAAGAAATTACATCCACATCATTAACTGATGATTTCACTGCAGGGTGGGACTATCTCAGCATCATTCTGGATGGCAAAATCCAGGAGAATGACATCATTCTCTCAGTGTCACTTGATGGTGCTCAGTTGTATGAGAGCAAACAGTCTGACTGTTGGCTCTATATCTGGATCATCCTCAATCTATCTCCTGACAAGTGATACAAGAAAATGCATGTTCTTCCTAGTGGGTTTATACCTGGACCAAACAAACCCAAGAATCTTGATTCTTTTCTCTTCATCAGCATGCATAATCTCTCTGTGCTTCAATCCAAGGGCCTTCACATATGGGACTCATCATGTGATACTGAGTTTCAGGCAAATTTATATCTCCTGTTCACAACAGTGGACAGGCTGGGGCTCGTTTATTGGGATGGAATGGTTGGTCATAGCAGCAGAAATGGATGCTGCATGTACTGCCCAACACCAGGCCGATGAAAGACTCATGGAACACACTATTATCCCATACTTCTGTGACCATGCAACAATTGCCCTTCCAGAAGTAACCACCCTGACATCAATGTCTTTTGCCTTCCTCTTGGTGGCTCCAGTGACTATGCAGAGAACCTGCACCTTGTCATCAATTCTCCTAGCCAATGACAGTGGGATAAGTGTAAGACTGAGACTGGGATTACCAAGCCACCTCTCATCTTAGGCTTGAAGCTGACATGATCACTCAGAGTGCCACTGTGTATGACAACAGACCTTATGCATCTTGCTGGTAATCTGTCAGACCTCTTTTTATCCCTGTGGTGAGGTATGATTGAATGCACTCCTACTGACACCAAGGAGTCTTGGGATTGGGCTATCTTTTGTGATGAGGACATGTGGTCTGCACACAGACTGGTGGTTGAATGGGCTGGCTCCTACATCCCAGGCTCTTTCAATCACAAGCTGCAGAACACCACAGAGAAACTCAACACTGACTACAAGACCTGGGAATTCCACTTGTATATATTTTGTCTTGCACCTGCACTTCTTTACCAAATACTTCCTGAGCACTATTGGACCAAATTCTGCAAGCTCATTTATGGCATTCAAATCATGTCCCAGCACTGTATCAAGAAGGAGGATCTCGAGCATGCTTACATGCTCTTTTGCTGCTGGGAGTGTGACTTCAAACTTTTGTACTATAAACTACAGGAGAACCATCTGCATTTCATATGCCCATGTGTTCATCAAGTCCTCCACCTTGTGACAGAGATGATGCACAAGGGACCCCCAATAATGTATGTGCAGTGGACAATGGAGCAAACAATCAGTAATCTGGGCCAAGAAATCTGCCAACCTTTGCAACCATATGCAAACCTTGCACAAGAAGGTGTACAGCGAAGCAGGGTATTTATTTCCTTGTTTTTCAGAGTATTGAATGAAACTGACAATGAACTAAGGTAAATGCATTACTTGCAAGCATGCTGGAGCTCAATGACAGTGGCACAAGAGGTTCTCCCCACCTCTCTGTACAGCTAGGCAGAGGATATGTACTACTCTTCAAATGAGACAAACAACTGTGGCTTCCTGAAGGACAAGATGCACTTGTCATAGCCCAATTCCTGGGAGGTCTACAGCAGTTCCAGTGGTGGGCTTGCCTACAGCTCCCCAATGGCCAGGTTGTGTGATCACTGTGGCAAGAGCAATTGAAACAGCCAGAAAAACTTTGTGTGTCTTGGAATGTCAAGGTGAAATTGTTTTCTTTCATTCGAGAATGATTTTAACAGGATAAAGTTTATACATGCAGGTCAGGAACATTTTGGTGAGGTCTGATATTTTGTGAGGCTGGCTACAAGAATGCCAGTCAGTGGACAAATGCCAGATTGTGACAGATTCATCAACATTGTGCTCATTTGACTCTACACCCTCCTGATGACTCCCTTCTCCTCCTCTAATCACAAACTGTTGTCTCATCAAAGCTCACTGAAGAAATCATCATTGTTGATGTGAAGAAGATCAAGAGCATCATCAGGATGATCCCACACAAGCCAACACTCACATCAGGAATCACAGAAGACTGCTATTTCATTGTAGAAAAGCCAGGTCTGGATGTCCTACAGCTTGGTATACAGTACAATTCAAATTGTGATGACAATGATGACAAGGGAGATGATGTAGAATAGTTATGAATCCATTTGCTGCATGTCTTGATATCCAAGCTGTGAATGGTTGAATGATCAATTGATTGCCAATCAGTATATAGTACAAAACAGAGGTACATAGCATCAATACAAAAGCAGAGTAGTGTCAACGAGACACAGAGTGGCATCAGAGGGTATGAAGATGTACAAACATAAACCTCTAAGGTAATTCTGATTTAAAACATTTTGGTGCATTGGCATTGCTCACACTCACATCCACCTCCCTGAGTTTCCTCTTGGCCACATTTGTAGGGATTTTGAATGGATCAAAGGGGGTGACACAGTAGGCCCAAGGCTTACACTTGTAAGTGTTGGGGGGCACATTTGGATTACCCAAGTGTCTCAGAAGGATTCTGCATGGAGAAGCAGAGATAGGTTCAAATCTTGAAAAGAAAATCAGTTGTAAGTCCTCAATGATATTAAGAATAGATGTACTTTGGAAAGTCACTCTCAGTTTTCAGGTCTTGTGAAGTGGCTCCAGCATCAGCATGTCCAGCACATTGCCAAGTAAGCTCATTGCAGGCCTCATTGAGCCTACTGTCTGCTTCACAGACTTGGAGATATGCCTCTTGGAGTCTGATAGATCCCTCATATGCTTGCATAAAGATTCTCTGTGTGACATCAAGTTCAAGACTAGCCTCCTTGACTTTGTTTAATGCAATCTTGTCTGGTGCCAAGTCTGCATCAGCTGGCTGACTGCAAAAATATCTTAGTGACCCCTGCTTAATTAAAACTGAAACTAAGACTTACTTGTCTTTTGTGGGTGTGGTGGTAAGATTCTTCAAATGAAAGACAATTTTTTTGGGGCCAGGCATTGTGATGTCAATTGTAAAACAATGAGTGTTCCAATCAGACATGAATCTATCAACCTCAGGGTATATAACATCCTGCACTGCATCAAGGACACATGTCAGGGACTTGGATGACATGGTGAAGATTAAGGGACACTAAACCTGGGTGCATGACTATATGGGTGTCACACATCTGCATACATGTCTTTGGCAGTCTACCATCTGCTCGTCTTCCCATCACATCACCTGATGCATCCAAGCATGACTCTGCACACAATGGGAATGATGGGAACTCAAATGATGCTTCTAAATGACTTTGGTCAAGTGGACACCCCAATGATACAGCCAGATCACTATAGTTTCTCACAGTCATTAAATGACTTCAGCATTTTGCCAATGGCAGGTGAGGCAACCACATCTGCACTGTCCCCATTTCATAGTGTAAGTTACACATTTCTCAAGTCAGTTTGACTGATCACTTTGTTTTAGGGCACATATAGTCATCCCAGCTTGAAGCAGATTGCAGTACTACAAGAGTGCAACAAAGTACTCAAGTCACAAGCTTTCAAGTTGACTGTTGAAAATAATACTCTACAGTAACATCTAACTGACACATCTACTAACTTTGGATTGACAGATGCAGGGGCATGTTTCAGCACCTAGCAGATGCAGTTGGCTTACATGAAACAGACCTGGCATGGTTTGATACAAAAATGGTCCCACAGTCATCTCCAAGTGATTTTACACACCCAACACCTGAAACTCATCTGAAAATCCATTTCTGGGATCAAAGTGATTGGAACACCTTCCTTGAGTTGTCTGAGGGATGACTTAGCACGTGTGGGACACTTGGATTCCTTGAGGAAGACAACAGCAATCCACCATCTGACAGCACAGCAAAGGCCATCTGAAAGACACTTCAAGGGGGGTGGGCAGAATTAGCTAACCACAAACTGGCTCCAAAATCTTGGGGTTGGTTGTGTGTGAGTGGTAGGCAATTAACTCATAACCTCATGGAGAGCACATTCCCACTTTTCAGATTTGTGAAGAATGGTTGGAAGCTGGACTACTTAGCAAGCAACTCATATCTGGCATGGTGGAAGACCCATTTGGACAGTGAGGGGAATTGGAAGATGAAAAAATCTCAGGACTGCAAAGATGACAACAAGGACATGGAGATGGACAAGAAGGACAAGAAATTGAAACTCCTCAAAGCTAATGTCAAGTCAGAAACACTGGATAAAAGAATGAAATGTGAGTGTATTCCATACAATCTCAATGAACCGCAGTGAAAGCCAGTTTTTAAGAGGACCACAAAATTGATGACACTGGTTTGGTGGTGTCAAACCTCTCTCCAACATTGTCATCATCTCTGCCTGTCAGCAAGACAACCCATCTTCCATCTATCACAGAGGGCACAGCCTTGATGGTGTTACCATCTCTGCCTGTCAGCAAGATGACCCATCTTCCATCTATTGCAGAGGGCACAGCCTTGATGGTGTTACCATCTCTGCCTGTCAACAACACATCCCATCTTCTGTCTATCACAGAGGGCACAGCCTTGATGGCATTACTGTCTCTGCCTCTTAGCAACATGTCCCATCTCCCTTCTGTCGCAGAGGAAACAACATGCACAAATGAGAAGGAGATTGTGCCATGCATGCCCCAACTGGAGCCAGAGCCAGTCACTGTCATTCCTACCAAGATATCAGTTAACCCACTGTGAGTATACACATGAATAGGAATCTTTTCTGATGATGTTTCTTAAAGCATGCTTGGCAATTGCTGCCAACAAGGCTCAGGAGTCCCTACCTGAGCTCCCAAGTGACCTGAATGGCAGCAAGATAGAGAATGAAGGATTGGTGATTCCATTGACAACCACCAAGTCTGCCAAGGGCAATGTGAAGGTGCCTGGCAGGATGCAACCTAGTCCAACCAAGAATGGATGGTATGTTTAAATTGTTACTATTTTTTGGTCTGACATATTTGATTATCAGAAACCTCTGCACACTTCAATGGCTCAAGAGAATTCAACCAAACAGAACCACAGAGGACTTCCAGAAATACTACAATTTGCTTTCTGCTGACAAAGTCAAGGTATCATCTACTTCTTTCAACTGCCCTCACCACTAACAGAGGTCATATTCTAGTCCTATGTTGATGAGGCTGTGAGTTTGGTAAAGTAGCCATTAGTTGTGATGATTTCAAACTAACAGAGTATAGGTTAAAAGCAGTGGCTGGGACCCAAAGACTATATGTAATGGCACTGTCTACTGAGGACAACTTGCATTCATCTTGCATTCAAGCACTCAAGTTATTGCTATATCACTTTGGACTTGCACACTGTGTCACTCACATTCAGTTCACTTTCATGTCCCTGCACTCACACACTTCTCACACCTGCCCATCTCACTTTCATGTCTCTGCACTCGCATTTGTGTCACAATGATTCCCCCACACATGTCTCACTTTCAAGGCATTTTTGTTAATTTATTCTGCATTCATTTACCCATGTTAGACTTGCTCTTGTCATTCCCTGCTCTCCTGTAGTCGTCTCCATGGACAGCTGGTAGGGGGTAATGTGTACTAGTTATTGTAGCAATGCAAATGATATTGGTGCATGTATGGCAATATTTTGTATAAACTGCAAAGCCAGTAATAACCATATCTAGTGAGATTCAAGTAGATTTCATGAGCACACAGCATGCACTGAAGAATATGTTGGAATGTGACAATTTATTTTGGTGGTAAAATTCTAACATATGGTCATGCCAAGTACTGCCCCAACATTTTACAAATATAAGAATTGTCCAGTTTTCTTTTGGAACATGTTCCCTTGTGGTATAATTCTGATGTCTGCTCTGACTCATATTTGGTCATGTCTGGCCATGCTTGGACATGTCAAGTTTTCACTGGGACTGATCATTGATACTTATAACAACAACCTGCATTGGAGCCCTGCCCTGCTTGTCACTCCCATTCCCATCAACCCACACCTTTCCCACTCGCTGTGCCATATCTACAGTTACTTAAGTGCTTGTTCACAGGTTTTGGACACTTCAGACACCCCTGCTAGTAAGGTTTGTGATAGCCTTCTTGATCACAAGTCACAATGAACCCATCCTTTGCACTGTGAGTACATCATTCTCCATTTTCTTACATTAATAAGTGCTTTATGACATTTCCTGACCACTTGTGATGGTGTAGGCTACTAGACTTGCCCCCATCCCCTGACCTTACCAGCTACCTAGACTCCCCTACCTCAATCTCTGTGTAACTGTGACCTTGCACCATCTCCACCTCTGTGCATCCGTGACCTCTGTATGTCTGTGCATCTGTCACTTCCCCTTCTGTACACTTACTGTGTTTGTTTCTGTGTGTGCACTGTCTACAAGACAAGATCTTATCATCTCTGCAACTGGTGGGTGTCTCCCTGGTTTACTCTACCTGAAATTCATCCTGCCAGCTCTGTAGCCTACCTTGGTCCTCAGCTACTCTACCATACATACTTCCACCCACTCCCTTCACATTTCTGTATCCCACTATCTTTGTACACACTGTCTGTAGTAGTACCCTACTAGTAGTGTGAGTGACAAGTTTGGATCACTTGTAAGTTGTAGCTAGCCCTTGCCAGTATCTGTTGTTCATACTCATGATTTGCTAGTGCATCTACTGGTCATTTGGGCTCACTTGTGAGTTAGTTTCCATCAGGTTTACTGTCTTGTGCTGTTTATATATGCCACCTAGTCTCTGGTACTTGTTGTAGATCTATTCTGTCCACCATTTGCCATGTGCACTCTAAGTGAAGTTGGGAAGTTTTTGGAGTATTTGCCAGTGCTTAGTGATACATCATTTCATGATCTCAGGTTTATGAAGTTCTCTTGCATGGTAAAACCTGCAATTGAACATCATACAGTGGATATACACCATCAACCTGGGAATCTTCCTGGATCAGTTGAGAGGCTGTTGGTTGGTTTGCTTGGTACAGGAGTTGATGTCATTCAAAGCTACTGGGTCCTGCTGCACCATGTAGTTTGGCAAGCAGAGGTTGTTGTACCTAGTGCCAATGATATCCAGCAATTCAATAGATATGGTGAGGCTGAAAAGATAGGCAAGTCTAACATCTGGCTGCTGAATGATTTATCCAGCATATGGTGATATTTATCCACCAACATATGTCTGTCTTTCTTCAGATTGCCCCAACTATCAGATGGGTGTGTTAACAGACCCAATCACATATCAAGCAACACAATTCACCCTTCAGTATGGTGTATTGCCCATTTATACCACATCAATGTATTGTTGCAGTGAGTATATTTTCTCTCTTGATTATGAGTACCTAATATTCCTAAAGAGTGCTTTCAAAGATATCATCACAACTTCAGTGTTCACAAAAGCACCAATACACAAACTTACTATTATGGAGTTCCAAGTACTATTCAAGTGGCCACCCATTTCTTTATTGATACTCCATTGTTGGAGTTGTTTGCAAATGCAGAAGCATTTGGCTGGCAAGTTATGCATTGTTTTACCCAAAAAAATTAACATAATATATATATGAAGGTTATCCAGCATGAATTGTGCACACATTTACAACATTGCCTTGGCACATTCCAATGCCTACATTCTCAATAATAGGCATGCATTTGCCATGGCCCCAGAAGCAGAGCACATGGGCAAATCTTGGCCTTGTTCTTTGCAGATGCAAGATGAGAATGTCCTCAATGGTTTTTTCATCTACTCTCTCCTTCTTGACAAAGCTGAAAAGCAAAGTCAACTTATCCTTGTACATGACAGCCAGCATCATGCAAGAATTGATGCAGCTCTGATTGCATGAAACAAGGAAATGGAAGGTATATATCCTCATGCATGTGACAAGTGCTTTGTTGTACTTGATAATGAACATGGGCAGAAAGGTGTGTGATTGTTGTTAAATGTTTGCTTTTATTAATGTCATTTAATTTAGTCAAAATTCAGGCTGCTGTATGTAATGGTAATACAATTGGCCATCCATGCTGTGCAGTACATGACTGTAAAATGCCCCTGTACAGTCATTGGCTCCAATTTTGCTCAGATCATCAAAATCTTTGCAGTATCTGTGCAGATGAAGGTGCAATTTCCCATGTAGCCCAGGATCAAAGACATTTCATATTGTGGAACACAACAAATTGGAAGAGGCTTACTACAAGCCTGCCAAAGCATTATTTCAGCTTCATGCACAGCTAACAAGAGCTGGTCTTTCAGTCCCATCAGATTCAGTCATTGGTGATGAAGGTGAAGATGTTGGGGAGGAGTCTACAGAATGTGTTGGGAAATCAGACAAGGGAAATGCCTATTGCCTCAAAGCTAGGTTTGGTACACAATGCACACACAATGAGCAGCTTATTATGAGACCATGTGGCATCATTCTTGCCTGGGCAACATTCTATGGCTCAGAGGCAATATCAGCTGTCAGTGTGAGTCACAAATTTGACAAGAAATCCATTAATATATCTTTACTATTCAGGAATTTGCAAAGGCTGTGTTTCCAACCCCTCAGTCCACACCAGAATATTTCATTTTTGATAACAACTGCAAACTTCATGCACACCAAGAAGCCAAGCAAGATCACCATTTCTCTGATACTGCATTGCCTGTTGATGTCTTTCATTTCAATTCCAAACACAAGGAGACTGACCTCTATTGTCAACAACATTGCAATCCAGCTGCATTTCCAGATCTCCTTGAAAATGGAAAATGGCACTTCAACACTTCCATTTGTGAACAGACAAATGTTTGGTTGGGTGGATATCAAGCCATTTTACGCAATATGACAGTGCATAGGTACAACTTCTATTTGGATGAGATGATCAAAAGACAAAATCAACATGTTAATTCAGAGCTGAAGAAAGCAGGAATTCATACATGGTTGTTACCCATTGCTGCATTATAGTCATTGACCACCTGTTGCACTGAAAAATGTACATTGTTTCTTATTATTTCTTTCCTCAGTTTTAGAATCATCCCATATTAAAAGATTCAAACACTTGATTGCCATTGAGAAGACTAGCACTAAATTGTCTGTAAACAAATGAGCATTAAGACTCAAACCAAAAAGCATCATCTTGCAGAAGATCATCAAACAGATAATTATGCTGGGACTCTTCTGCAGTGAGAGGAAGAGTATTATCTGATTGAAGTTCATCCAACAGAGGCCAGGTCAAAATCAGTGAAGTTGAAAGACATATCCATAATATCATCAGTTACTCCTAGCAATTCAGGAGCAGAAGTTGATCCTGTATTCAAGGAATGACCATCTTGCTGATTTGAATCCTCAGGGAAAGAGGGGTTGGAAGGAATGGATAAAGAATTGACAGAGGAGCCCATGTTCAAAGATCCTGGGGTAACCATAGGAATGCTATGAGATAGAAATCATCTACTTGATATATACATACCTTCTTTCATAAGTCTTTCAGTGTCTGACTTCAATGCAGCCCATTTTCCTTCTTCTGTATGATCCAATGCCACTCTAGGTCCTAAAAGTCCAAGAGCAGATGCATCCAGGAATGGCTTTCTATGCTTGTAGAATGTGCTAAGCACAAAGTCAGTGTTTGGAAATGCCAAAGGGAATTTCTTTTCAATCTCCTCTGCAGTTCCTAACACAGAAAGCATGGTCATGCCTGGATACATATCACAGACATATTTCCATGGAAACATTTTCTTTCCACTTCCTGACTTCTGTGATGGAGGAGACCCAGGAAGCACAAGTGAAGGTGGTGTAGATGCCAAAGTAGAGCATTGGGAAAGTTGATCAGAAGAAGCTGAGGGAGGCATGGGATTGTGGGGCATGACAGCTAGGCCAGCTGAACCCAAGGTAACTCAACAACATTTGAGAGGAGAGGTAGATTCCATAGTAGTGTCAGGAAGGCACTTGCTACTGGTAGAAACCCTTGTGAGTTCTGTATCAAGTCCAAGAATATCAGAGTCTGCAAGTGATGCATCATATAGGAAGACAGTGGCATCAGCCTTGGGCACCACAAAAGAAGCAGCTGATAACTGTTCAAACCAGAGATCTTGACAGTACACAGACATCTTGTCAGCAGTGAGAAGGTCTGTAATGAGCTTGTGTTCTGCAGGAACAAATGTTCCTGGAGTTGGATTGACAACATGAATATGCCTTGGAGCTTCTTGAGCCTATTAACAACTAAGGACTATCCATCACATACTATACAGTCATGCTTACCCCAACCCACACAACAACAATAACAATACTCTGCAGATCAGCCTGCACCTGTGCTGACTGCTTCAATAAGTGTTCCACCTCAAAGGTCTTTGCATGAGCCTCATAGTAGGCCTGAGCATAGTGCTGATCAAGGGGATGGGCATAGGAATGAGTAGTAGGTCCAGTATAAGAAGCTGAAGGTATCAAGGTAGAATTAGATGACATTGAGAATGAGTGTGGAGTAGAGGAAAAGGTTTCAGTTGGGGAAGAGCCAACAGTCAGCAAGGTTGCACCCTCTACAACAGCTTCTGTGGAAACTGCCATCAATGAAGGATCAATAACCTGCAAGGTCACTAAGGACTCAGATACATCACACAGTGGCTGGAGTGGCAACAGCAATGGCAAAGGAAGGGCACCCTTCAGCTGGTAGCCAGGAAGTCCACAGCCACCTGCCAACTTGTAGCATTGTGCACAGTAGGGTGGCTGCCATTTACACTTTGCATTTGCTGCATGAGCAGAGCCATCAGCCTTTCAGCAGTTAGCAATTGGACAGAATAGTATCTGGTTTGCTTTTGTGCACATAAATATGGAGCTAAAGTGACAAGAAAAATGAGTGCTACCCAAACTCAAAAGTTCATAAAAGCAGCAACACTTCAGCAGTGAACATACCAGTAGAACAAATGAATGCATCCACACAGAGATGTCCAAGCTTCTCCTTCCAAATGGCCATGATACTGTTCCAGGCAGGAATGGTGTCAGCAATGGAGGAAAGAAAGAGGACCTGCCTTGCATATACCATGGGTCAAGCAGAGGCTCAAACCCCCTGCTAGCAACAGCATTTCAAACCCAGGTACAACATCACAAACACAGGAATGTATGTATCAGAGTACAAGAGAAATGAAGTTGACATGTAACAACCCCTACCAAACAGAAGATGACCAACCACAAAGCACCAGCCATTACATTCATAGTGACAGCCTGAATGCAACAAGGTGACTGGCAATGGATGCAATGACACAGCAATAACATACCCTGCTGTTGTCGCCATCCAAGGAATAGCACTGACAAAAATAGAGTACCTCAGCACTGACAGAAAGCTAGAGAAGACACATACCTACCCATATTTCACAAGTCAAAGCAGTAAGCTGGCACGTGGGCATACTATGATAGCAACGGCAGTGGGGGGGGGCGAGCAACGGTGACGCCCGTCGTTGGTCGACTTAAAAACTTGGAACATGCTGGGTAGCGATGTCGGCAATCTCCGATTCTCCAAAACCAAGCACGTTCTCCAAAAACAAATCTAAATAATCTCTAAAACAAATCTAAATAATCTCTAAAACAAATTTAAATTTCTCTCCAAAAACAAATCTAAACGCTCTCCAGAAACAAATCTAAACTGTTTTTTTAATTTCGGATAGTAGCTAGAGATTCTCTCCCGGTAACTTCGAATTCCTGAAATTGGGGGAATGATTGCAAGTTTAGAGCTGTTACCGCGACAAGAGGGCCACCCGGTATCACCTAGTAAGCTTCCTTGCACCAATCTTTCGTGCTACGCAGATAGTGATGTTTGCGCTGCCCAGTATTTACTCACTGCTGCCAGAGTGCTTTGGTCGATTTTTTCTCGACGGGATTGTTACAGCAGTCCAGACAGTGAATTACGTTTGGTAATCAAACATCAACATTGTTCGCTGCCTTTTGCCCGGCGCTATTGGATTGACGGATGGGTTCTCGTTTTCCGATCGCGTGCTTGACAGGTACGCATTCCAGAGAACCAATATTTTATTGTCTCTTTAGGTCCTTTTCTACTAACCCGTTTCGCCCTTCATCCATTAATGCATCGAGTGTCTGACGAGCGTGTTTAACCCATTAGGCGATACTTTTGGGTACCATGTATATCGAATACCTTTTTTAATCTTCTGGGCTGCTGAATCATTCCTCAAACCGATGTTACAAGAAGGCCAGAAGTTGACGAAGATAGTGTGCAGTCGGCTTTGAAGATCCATCATTCCACCGCATGTGCAGACCAGCCACAGGGTGACCTTCTCGCTGCGAAAAATCACTCAAACAAGTCTGCCTATTGGCCCTGGCATTAGGGCATTCACTCACTTGTAGGGAATGGCAGGCCACAGGGGGGTATTGCTAGATCAATAACTACACTAGAATAGTGCAACATAGGGTAGACGCTCCCTCGCGCATTTTAATTCAGACTTTTTTTTTAAAAAAAAAGTCTGCCTACAATTATACAAACAACGACGGGGCGGGGCAATAAGTAAGTTCAAAATTGTGCAGAGCAGAATCATGACGAATGGAACATCAAAGGAGGTTTCTAGGATTCCACACCGGTATACCGGCGAACGTCGGACTGGTACCCTATATCCCTGTCTCCCGCTGGTAGAGCACCTCTGGCGTCGGTTGTTGGAACAGTATGAACTTCTTGATGCCATACAAGATCTGTCTAAGCCCATACACAGCATGGACACGGTTAGGTACCGAGAACACCTGATCCAGTTCTTCGAGCGTCATACTTTTCGTTTCGCGCACGAAGAAGAGGACGAGGAACCAGAGGACCACACACCACGCTGCGTACCATCCGAATGCACCTTGCGGCTTAAACTCAAGGAACAGAGATGGCCACGTGACGGATAAGACAAAGTTCCAGAACCATTTCACTGCGGTTGCAAAGGACATGCCGATGTTACGGATGTAGAGGGGGAACACTTCAGCGGAGTAGGTGAGCGGCACAGACCCTGCGCCGAGCGAGTAGCAGATGGTGAAAAGATCTGGGAAAATGTGAGCAACAGTTGTACGGACCAAAACAGGCAGTTCGCATACAGATGCCAGTCACTACCCCACCAATTCGTCCTTCCCTCAAGGTATCCCAGAAAGAGAAGCCGGTCATCAGGAGGCACGCAGCCATACATGGAATGGTGAACAAGAGCAAATTACGACGTCCGAACCTGTCGATCTAGGGAGGGTGAGTTACAGTACAGGCACCGTAAAAAGACGACATACGGTAAAGACCGCTGAGAGTGCGAATATCCAGTTCAAAGCTCCAAAACCAGCCGTCGCCACGAGAGCGGAAGCATCCGAGAAACCAGACTGGGAGAAGATATTTGACGAGTAATATGCTGCGAGAGCGGATCAGACTGCGATATCCCTCCAGGCAACAAGGTAAACCAACTGATCACGTTTATGCCACAGAACTGTTGACCGAACATGACAATCCAACTTGCGATCGCTGCGTTCCTGTTACGGGGAATAGCAAACATCTTCACGATGTAGTTTCTACCCTTCTTTATCTCATTCTCCGCTTCGATCAGGACGTGGATATAGTATAGGTCCCGGGCAGCTTGAAGACGCGAGGAACGCAAGCGACACAGCTCATTGAAGGCGTCCTCGTACCGGCCCTTGCCAATTAACCAACGAGGAGATTCGGGTGCAAAGAAAACTTGCAAGCAAGCGATCAAACCCGGGACACCCGCAGAGGCAAGCATCAGACGCCAGTTGAGGCCCTTGATGCCTCCTGAATCGGGAATGAAGTAGAATGCTACATCGATTAAGTTGCCAAGTCCGATGCCAAATGCCGTCCACACGTGCCACATTGTCACAAGTGCACCGCGGATTCCAGCTGGGGCGCATTCAGCGACGTAGACGGGCACGGTTGCAGAATTAGGACCAATGCCGAAACCGAGGAAGAACCTTGCGATGAAAAGACCCCACCAACTATTTGTCAATGCCGACCATATACAAGTGACAAAAGAGAGCCAGCAAGCAACGCAAATCGTTTTTCTCGGCCCAAACCATTGGTTCAGGGGATGGGTTAGCCAACATGACAAGGTTGCACAGCAACTAGTATATGAGAATCGATAGTGCGGCGAGGAAGACAACTGAGGGTAATGACAACGCACAGATACGGCGCAGAGTTAACGACGCCGAGCAACCAGCTGCCACGCACTTATGCCACAATGAGAGAAGGGTAACCAAATATAAAAGGTAATAACACACAAGTTGAGGCATCTATTCCAAATTGTTTCGGATAAAAAAGTTGGGCGCCATTAATCACAGCCTGATCCATGCCTTGCGCGACAGCAGCCAGGGAGGACACGACGACCACCTAAAGGTGAGGAACGCACGCCAACTATATTGATTCCATGCGTGACAGCCGAAATTTGGAGTGCGCACGTAGTAGAGGGGCCAGGTTTGTCTCCATTTGTGGTTGAGTTCGACCTTTAGACAGTCTATGTCTGCGCGTGTATAGATGCTGTGCCGTTTGTAGGCTGGCACGGTTCTAGCAGCGAAATAGATGGAGACGCCATTCCAAGTCACACTTACCAAGCGCATCTTGTGCTAATAGAGCCCCCTTTTTTAGGTCCCCAAGTATGTGCATCAATCCCCTCTCCCTAGCGAAGACCCCGACCTCGACCATAAGACTTTCAGGTGCAACATCTCGTAACGGATTGCCCTCCGAACTTGCCTCCGACGGACATTGCTGAGGCCCCGACTCCCTTGTGATGAACATGAGGCTCCGAGGGTAGACAACTAAGTAAGGTGCAAAATGTCTCACGGGCCGCGCTAAGTATGTGTGTATCTCGGCAAGAGGCGCGTACCATATGGAACACGTGTAGTGCGGTGCTTAGATCTCTCCGCTAAGTTCCCCGTAACCCAGCTCCCAAACGTCCCTATTTCTGTTTGGTCTGCTCGTGGTAACAAAAATGAAAACAACTCATTACGGAAATTTGCAAGTAGGTTTTGCTCGCCAGGTTCGCACCAAGCAACCACTGACGTTGAGCGCATTGCCAGTCCAGGTCTCACAGCCGACTCACGGAATCCGTCCAAACTAGAAGGACGATCACAGTACACATGATCAGTTACCGATACCAAGTATCCATCTACTGTAGTCCGTTTCCGATCGACATTCGCATAAAGCCAAGGATGCGTACCCAGCGTTTGCTAAGTCATCGACGTATATGGTGTTTCATAACTTGTACTCGGGAGTATTTCTAAGGTGTCGAGAGTGCGTTGGTCCCTCAAAGGGGTCGAAGCCCGAGTAGCGAGCAGCAATCGATGTTTCGATATGCCTGCTCCAGCATCAAGCATAATTCTGCAATAATGTCAGTTCATCTTGTGTGCCATATGCCCGATAATATCGCCCACCGCCACAAATGCCTATGATTGTCGTCTGGGTCTATACGCATCCCCTCGATAATCTGCGCAACTTTAAGCAAACCCTGGCGACAGCGGTTTAGACCACACTCTGATGTGTGCGTTGCCACTCACAAGTACCTCTCTTCCTTTGAGGATGTATTCGATGACCTGAGCCACGATAAATAATTACGGGGATCAGACAAGGTCAGCTTGCCTTCGGTAATAGTCGTTCGACTTCCGAGCAGATTCCGCACCAGCAAATCCACAGAATCTATTAACAAATGAACCACTAATCCAGGATAGTAGCAACTTGATGTTGTCCTTGCCTTTCCTGTGATGTCCTCCCCCAGTGCTCGTTTTTCATCCTCATCTTCTATCGCATTATGCATTGCTTGAAGTCCCTGTATTTCATGCACCATGGAGCTGACATCAGCATGTCTAGATACAATCTTCAGAGGTAAACTATCGAGTATTAGAAGGCATTTATGACACTGACCTGTTAAAATTGAGGTCACCGTTTGTTTGATCTATCTGCCTGGATCCAGAGAAAACTGTGAAAAGGAAGTAATAATTTAAGTAGAAAAGGGTACTTACGGGCGGCGGCGGCTATGGTTATGGTACGCGTCCTTAAAGGCAATACCGATGTGTCGAAGCAACTTTTTTGCGACTGAATTTAGCCTCCTTTCTTTTCATTAGTAGCAATGCTTACCGTAGCACCCAGAGTTTGTGATACCGAATTTACCTCGAGCTCCACCTTTCGTTCTTCGAGAACGTACCCACGTGTCTCGTTCACGGATGGGTAAAGAGCATGGCACCTCTTGCGCAGAACAGGTAACTCTACTTCAACGCACTGATCCTGCGCTGCCGACTGGCATCTGTTATTGGAAGGGTTACGTGTGACTGCCCAATTAACGAACGGCAGTCGTTCCAGTAAACGATCTCCTAAAGTTACAGGTGTAAGTTTGCGAACTAACAAACTGAAATGTAATAGTCTGACCTCTGGCAACGCCAGCAAGTGATGACTCAGCTTCCACTATCAAAGGGAGCTTTCTCAGAAATGTTATCTCCCCGACCTACATTTCGAGGTGTGGAAAAGTAGGGATGTCAAAGAATGGATACGTACGTAATCTTGCAGGTACTTGACACCGAATGTATCTGAAAAGAGTTGGATTGCCTCGGTGACTGCTTGTCTGTTCTGTTTCAGTCCTAAGAACATGATCATATGCCTACGAAATTGTCCAACGTACCGAAGGTTTGTCATATATGCCAGTTCTTTGCGGCTGAGGCTGCAAGTAATATGATTAGTCAAACAATCAAGAGTTCCTGGCTTGCTAGCAGGACAATATACCAGATTTACTAAGGTATGAAAGTGTTCCCTGCATTCCAAAACGTCAAGTCCACGGCACCACATAGCATCTGTCACAGGCTCACCGAATTCTCTCGAACTGTTCCACTTTGCGTTCATAATCTCGGTTCTGGTCATCCTACAACAGCAGGGATCGTTATATTCGTACGTATATAGAAAAGAAAGTACCAACAGACTTGAGCCTCCATTGGCGTGGCCCAATGCAACAGCCAGGACATGTCTCGACACCAACCACGACTTTGAGATTGCCTGTTTCCCATCTACCCCAGGCAACAATCGCGGCCAAAATGGTTTGGGGGAGGTGAGCATGCTTTACGAAGACGTCATCGCGGCGGCCCTTGTTGCCTTTACCAGGCTTGCGCATAAGGCTCCGGGCATAGTCTGCACGCGCATCCGCCATCACGTCATACGTTTTTTTGGCGAAATCCGCCCAATACTCTGCTGCAGGGTGTTCATCATAAGTAAGGTGTACCCACCCTTGGCTGAAGTAGAGCCCAAGTACAACCGCAAAGCGGGATCTGCCATCGGTATAGACAACGATGACGAGATTTTGTGTGATTGACGACAATGTAACGGTATCGCCTGTAATCTCGCGCGGGAAGATACCGCAACGTGTGAACCCGCGGTTCAAGGCAGTCGCGTCGTCGAGCACAAGAACGTGCCGAGTTTCATCGAGGTCTTGAGAATAAGTGAGGTAGAGTGTCCTAATCTCCGGATATATCTTGCGAATCTCCGTAGTGTGGAAGGATCTGTCAGAGGTTGTAGACCCATAGCAAGCCAAATCGATGGTGATCAAATTTTCACGACAGTCGCTGCACGCCAAAACGACCTTGAAGCTAGTTGGAGAGGCCAGGTAGGGTACGACGGGAAGTCTCACTTTGATACCCACGTTGGTGACAGAGAACTTGCTGAGTCGCTGGGAGCGCACGGCGTTTCGCAATGCCACAAGTTTATGCATTTTGTCCGCAAAGTTGCCGAGTCCGTGGCGATGCGCATACCGCACCAGTTCATCGACGAACCTGTCGGTTTCGACCTTGGTGATGTCATGGCAATCTTGAAAGTAGCTCGGGTCGTCTGCCAGGACAGTACCAGTCCGCTGAATCCTTCCCTTGGGATCCCATGCAAATATACTATGATCGCTAGACTGCCGGATGATCTCCAACTGTAGCCGCTGAAATGCTTTCTCCCTCTCCCCGTACAACATAGGCATATTCACGCCAAATAACCCCAACAATGAATATGCTCGATCTTCCACCCGCGTCGTCTTCCGGTCGGCTGCCCACGACATGACCTGAGCAATGGAAGGGCGAACCGAGGTCAGGCCATTCGTCAAAACTTTGAGGGGTATTCGCGTGACCTCCTGCAGTGTGTCTGCAAGGTCACCTTTATTGCCAATAGGCGCCCAGACTCCGTTGAGGAACTTGACTTCCCTTGGAGCAATGAGTTCCTGGAGTGTCCACCCGCGGATGAACCACTCTGGCCAGCCATTAGAGTTGCTGAACTTGCTGTAGTTTGGTTTGGTAGGAAAAGTTGGTTCGTCAACGTCGCTGAGGTATGCGTAGCACACCTGCGAGTTCTGGTACCACCTATACATCGAATTGATAGCTTCCGATAGCTCCGAGCTACTTCGTTTGTCGATGCAACAGGTATCGATCCACAGCCACTTGTGGCCGTCCTTCATGGCCTGTTCGCAACTCTTGATGATCTTCCGGTAGCCGTCGCGCCGCTTGACCTCGTTCCCCTTCTGCCCTTCCATCTTCATGAGCCCAGTCATCTCTTTGTACGTCACCTCCGTGCCAGTTCCCCAGCGATGTGACAGTATCGCATAACTAGTAGTCTTGTCATCAAGTTCCTTCAGGATCTCAAGTTCGTGTTCGACTCCTTGGGTGTCCGTGTCCCGATTGAGGACAGCTTCCACGTCCAACAGCCGCATTTCCTGAAGTTCTGAACTCGAAGTTTAGCACTCGATCAGCAATTACAGCCGTTACTCGTACTTTCTATATGTTCCGGGTTCCAAGATCCACGAGCGCAGTGAAGGACATTCGGAAGGCCTGGACCAACGTCTCAGACCTTAGCGCCTCGCCACAGGCGGCAGGCGCTAGGGTTGGATGATGTTATTCGGCTAAAGGACACGCTGTGACTTTGAGTCATTGACACAGCATTCTCTGATCCATTCTACTTACCATTCTCTTCGCAGTCTCAATACAAAGTAATGTCGTCTTCGCCCTCCCAATCATGTGTCCTTGCGTATCAAAGCTAACGTAAGGTGCCCGGACGACCGTTGCAAGGGGAGGAGACTACAAAGACCGCGTCCTCATATGTTGAGTTGCACGTCTCAGATCTCATGAGCGTGCTTTGCTGACGTGACTGCGACTGTTATTTGACCCCCCACTACGCAAGTTGCAACCGGGCCAAAGATGGCTATCGTCAATACTTAGGATTCCGCTTGAAAACGGTCCCATCTAATTCAGCAAAAGCGGACGTCAAACCGAGTTATGGATCTTTGTCGAAAAGCCTCCGCAGGATGACTATGGGCCTATGATGATGAAATTCATGGCGCTCTCGAGGATGTCAAAAGCTCAACCGTATCAATCGCGTCAAGTCCCGACAATGTCAGATACAGATCTTCGGACACGAACGAGCCATTCCCCCGCTGTGTAGTTTAGCTTCAAATACCTAAGCCAACGAGATACTGTGAATATTGAAAACGGACTGTCGTGTAATCGTCCAGGATCCTGCATTCCAGATGTACCTTCGGCGTTCGAAATTGGAGATCGTGTTGCACCGCGGAAAGTCGTTTTTGGGAGATTGTTTTTAAGCACAAGATCTAGTAGATACCCACGTTAGGGATACCCGGTGACTCAAACTGCGAAATGCATTTCTGTCGGCTGACTTGAGAGCGGACAAGGAACGGGTTCATGGCCATTCATCGAAACCCCACCCCTTCCTGTTTTGATTGAAGTTTATCTGTTTTCTTTATGTTGCGTTATGCTCGTAATGAAAGCCCCCCTGTTTCCTCCGTAAAAGAACAAGGCAGTCATGACCGCGTATGATACGGCGCCCGCACCGAAAGTTAAGCTTTTAAGAGCGGCTTTGTGTCCCCCTTACAAAGTACCGTAAGTTCCCGCACACACCCCAAGTCCGGCGCCCTCAGAATTGCGGCTGCAATTTATGATACACGGCTTAACACGACCAAAACATCCTACACAAACCCCACGTCCTCGGCCCAGCTAAAATTTGATCCAACGCGGTCAACCGAGATGTCTTCTTCCATCGGTGCCGTAGGTGCACCTGGCCAAGAAACATTATCGTCCTTGCCCTTGACAGCCTGTGTGAAAAGGTCAGCGCATGTTGGATTAAGAAGATGAGAACTTTTTTTTTAAAAAAATTTAAAAAGAAGTATCACGGAGAAACAACGGTCATTTTTCTGTCGGACGCACTAGCGCTGACCCAAAAACAGGCGTCGTGAAAATGCAACATAACAAACCTTTGCCAAGTACTCTTTACTCCTCGCCATCTCCCTCTCCAACCTTGCCAACAAGGCACACTGTTCTTGAGCACTGCCCAATACCTTATCTACATCCGCTTTCCCGAATTGGAATGGCGGATCTGAGAATGAGACGGTACCATCTGCAGAAAGACGCGCGCATATCTCTGAAGATTGGATCTGTCCTCCCCCCCGAGATCCATACGTTGTTGGTTCAGTTCAATGTGGTTAATTCGTAGATGAGTCTGTATGAACAGGACTGACCATGTCGAAGATGAGTGTTCGGACGTGGCTTTCATTTTCGATCCCAACGGCACGGCCGATATCCGAAAGGTGTAGCGTCAGGTATGTTGCGGTAAGCTTCCGAATGGACCAACGTGGTGCTCGCTCAAGAGCCTCATTGATGAGTCCGAGCGTTTTCTCCTATGAATCAACGCGTCAACGTCCACCCCAACAGTTGGCAACAGTTGCGGTGTGCTTACAGCAGAGAACAAGGGACCTTCAGCCTCCACAATAGTTCGCAACTGACTACGATGGTGAGGGTACGCATTCACAAACGCAGAGTATGGCGTGTTCTTGAAGAGACGTGACAAATTCGGGTGAGTATACTTTGGCAGCGGCGACGTCTGCGAAACAGACAGGTGCCGTCAGCTCCCCGCCATACGCACAAAGAAGATGTAATTACTTTTCCTTCGCGAATTAGCTGAACCAGTACGAGTTTCTTCAACGCTTCCAGTTGTATAGCAGCCGATACAGCACCAGGACTGCACGCGCAAATCTCAAAGTATTCCTCCGCTTCTGCCCACCGCCTCAAAGCGGCGTATATCATGCCACCCGCATAATGGTACACCAAATTGTCATTGTAGGTCAAATCAGAAATGGCAAGGTCGATCGTCGTGATGGGGTGTGCAAGGACAGGAAGGGCAACTGTGAACACGCGCGAGGAGACGCATATCTGCAAACGTCATCAGTCCATCAGCGCGGGAAAAGAATCCCACGTCGCAGAAAGACACGCTTCGACAAGCTTACCCTCGCGAAGATAGGGTGGATGGTTGTGAGATGAGATGGCGATGGTGAATACCGAAGGAGAAGAGCCTGCATAGGCAAGATGGCAGCTCGAAGCTGGGGAAGGCAGTCGTATCATCAGCTTCTTGCAGTCCGAGATATTCTATAGAACCCTACGTTGCCTTCTTGTTCAGCCGCTTGAGCGATACCCGCTGCTAATAACGTGACTGAATGGTAGGCTCAGCACGCACACCACAAGATTACAAATGTTAATGAGTAGCATCGCACCTCGGTCAGGGGCAAATCGTGCTTGCTCTGCCACGAAATTGCTGCAAAAGTCCTCTATGTAATTCAGGGGTGGGCGTGGTGCACTGGGAACATGGAGCCGAGCAGATCTGTGAAAGAGTGTGTATGTCACTTCTATTAACACCAAAACAAAGGTATGATTGACGAACAAGATGTAGAGGATGCCTAACGTATTGGCTTGTATATCAAGTATGGCCAAGGGGTCTTGACCTTCAGGGAGCATGCTAGCAAGAACGACTTCTCTGACTTCCTTGGGTGCGAAGTTTTTGAGATATTGGCTTAGGTGAGGCGGAGACGTGGCCGTCGTAATAGCTGTGATGACGTTCATGAGGGAGATGTCATTGTCAATGCCAACAGGCATTAGGGGTACTGCTCCCGTTGAAGGTGACGGTGGTGGAGCTCCGGGCGCCGTCGGGGGGAGTGCGACTACCGCTGCAGGTGTTGTCGCCTCTGCAGCCACTATTGATGCAGAGGCGGACGTGGATGCGGTAGGAGATGTCGATGCTGGCTCCTCGGGCTCCATCGCACGGGGTGGTTGTTCCGGTGGGCTTGGAAGGCTCTCGCTCATCGTAACCAGGGGATACAGTGCCTACCACGAAGATCAGAATAAGAAAGCAACTGATTAATACTGTGTGCCTCGAAGGTTGTAATCCAGGTTGCGGGATCGTGAAAGCCTTAAGTAAAGCCCCGCCATCCTGATATGTGGGGACCGGCTACGAAGGAGAGAGGAATGCCATGCTAGGGTATGGACATACCGATTCAGATGGCTTCGGGGAGATGTTCTGGATCGATGTTTTGCAAGCGTAGGACTCCGGGGCTGATAGAGGTGGTGGCGTATGGTATTGCAATGATGATTGGCGTGATGAAAGACACGGAACTCCTAGCATCGTAGGTCATCATCAGCATCATTATCATTATCATCAGTTTTAAACATAAATTACGGGGTTTGAAAAGGTGAGTTTACTCACTAGGTCGGCACGAGGGCAGCGGGACAAACTGCCTACTGCATCAGCTGGCAGTACTTCGTGTACTAATAAGCGGAAGGAGTGGGATGGATTATGTAATCCTACAAACTGTAGGCATTAATTGTAGAAAACACTGGTTGGTTATAAACCCCAGAACATTTCATGGCGGGGGCCTATATCCGAGAATAACGTGTACGCGTCCATGTCTGCAGGCGATGATCGTCAGTTGACATTGTTCACATTGCTAGTGCCAACGGAACGCAGATATGGAGAGATTGGATTGCTTCAGTATTCGGTAGACATCCCAAGACGAGCCCAAGTGCGACGTCCCCCTGTACTACCTGTAATCCGTACCTAGCAGGACTTTATCACCAGCCACAACACCGTCGCGGTCAGACATCTTTGCTAGAGCCATAGGTACGTACATACTCATGTTCGGGTACTAAAATGCACTGCTAGTACAGGTATCAAACGGGAACACGAATAACAGAAATACGACGGGCCGCAGTAGGAGAGTGCATGACGAGTACGACCTACACAATCTCCGGTATCAGCACTTCAGTATCTAAGGTACTGGCCAGGTCTCGAACGCAAGCATTAATCTCGCAATCGCTTGCAATTCTCTTGTACTCGTTGTGAGGTAACCGCTTCAGGAGAAGTGCTTTGAACGGCTGCCCCAGCTGCCCCAGCAAGTTCCAAACAGCATCGTCATCGCTCTCGGTCTGCGTTTCGAGCGATTTTGGATGCCAAGGACGGACAAGAAGATATGCACCTCTATTGCAAAGTTTGACCGACAGTGTGACGTTTACAGGTCTTAGGCGCGATGCGTTAATCTCGTATGTGTAACGTGAGGGACTTGTGGAGGAACTCTGCAGCTTGACCGCTGTGACTTGATGGACAGTGGAGGGCAAGGCAAGCTTCCTATTGGCAAATCCGGCACGTGGTAACCCTGAAAGTTTATCGTACAGCTCTTTTCCTTTTCCTTTCCCAGGACCCAGGTCATTGCGTTTGGCAAGGTTGCTGGGGATCACCTGGATATCAGGTACCGTCTGGTACGGCAAGAGATTGGCAGGGAAGCAGCTATTGAACGATGATGCCTCCCCAACCCAATCTAGAACCGAAATGTCTCCGGAACGTGAGATGATCTCTGCCAGGAGACGTCCGAGCGCATTCTCCACAGATTCGCCATAGAGGACTGGTAAGTGAACCTTGAAGATTCCAAAAAGGGAGTAGGCAATATCTTCTGGTCGTGTGGTACTACGGCCTGACGCCCAGTGGAGCCTGGTCCGCGCGTCGTCCACACCGGGATAGAAATTGGTAAGGTGCTGTTCTGCTACTCCCGTTGCCTTCTGGAGCTCCTCGAGTACGGTAGGGTCTGTTTTATGGTTCGCGGTGTCACTCTTCGTGTAGAGTGACCAGTCATACGTATAGAAGAGGATGGCGTGCGAAGCCAACAGTTCTTGAAGTGTCCAGCCTCGCCTGAACCAGACACTGTTTGCAAGCGAACCGGCGTCGAAGACATCGGAAAGGTACACGATCGTCAGCGACGATCGGCGGTACCATGAAAACATAGACCCAATCGCTTCCTGCAATTCGGCGCTGCTATCTTTGTCGATGCAACACGTATCGCTCCATGCCCACTTGAAATTACGTTCGAGAGCAAGAAGGCAGAAGTCTTGGAGCTTTGCCAGACCGTCCGTGCCGTGCAAGTCATAGATATTTTTGCCTGCAAGTTCGCGTAGCAAGGGCTCGCCACTCCCCCATCTGTGAGATAGCATGGCAACTTGAAAGAAGTCTGTGACCGCACTACTGATCTCCGTTTGGAGCCGCCGCCTGTGGAGTGAAGAGGCTGAGGACAAGAGCTGTTTGTATTGAGGGCTGTCTTCGAAATGAGATAGCTGGTCATCTCGGTTGCACATGGCACCTGTCGGAGTATGTAACAGGCGCGGCGGAAGGTGTTCCACTGTTTCGAAAAAGACCCTTCTGATGACATGCTTGATATCGTAAGAGCCGGAACATGAAAGACCAATCTGGGCTCTCTTTGGGTGAGCACCGATTCTAACCTTCACTTTGAGGTAACGCGCAAGGCATGTCTGAGACCGTACATGATCAGGATGCTCCGGAGGGCACAACCCCGACGCAGTATGGGCAAGACTGATGGCCTCCTCGATGTCGTCCACTAAACCTTGTTGTTGGAACTTTTCGTGAAGGGAATCAGCGAGGTTAAGAAGAGGCCTGCAGCGATTCAGCGTGGGTGTACGTTCTAACAAGACTCGGCGAAGCGACACGATCTCCTCTAAATCCGCTATGGAATGACCCCTCTGAAAGTGATCATGAAGGAAATCGTCGAGCTGGAGAAGAATTGTCTGACTGTGGGGGTCGTCTGGGGCCAAGGATTCTGACGCAGTTCGTCTCAGTGCGATTACTTCGTCCAAATCCTCTTGCGACCCCTCCTGCTTGAACCGTTCAGATAGGAGATCTGCGAGGTTAATGAGGACTAGATGGCGTTGGGGGTGTTCCAGCGGAGTGAATTCGAGGGCAGTTCGCGCGAGTGTGACTATGGCGGACAAATTGCCGCGCCCTCTCTTCTTCTTGAGCTCTTCAGAAAGGAGATCGGCAAGATCTTTCAGAGCTAAGGTGGGAGTACGTTCTAACAAAACTCGGCGAACGGATATGATCTCCTCTAAATCCACTATGGCACCATCCATCCCAAAGCGATCATGAAGGCAGTCGTCGAGCTGGAGAAGAATTGTCTGCCTCTGGGGGTCATCTGGAGCTAATGACTCTGACGCAGATCGTCTCAACGCGATTATTTCGTCCAAATCCTCTTTTGACCCTTCCTGCTTGAACCGTTCATGTAGGATATCTGCGAGATTGATGAGGGCTACATGGCGTTGTGGGTGTTCCAGCGGAGTGAATTCGAGGGCAGTTCGCGCGAGTGTGACTATGGCGGCCAAATCGCCGCTCCCTCTCTTCTTCGTGAGCTCTTCAGAAACGAGATCGGCAAGATCTTTCAGAGCTAAGGTGGGAGTACATTCTAACAGAACTCGGCGAAGCGAGACGATCTCCTTTAAATCTGCTATGGCACCATCCATCCCGAAGCGATCATGAAGGCAATCGTCGAGCTGGAGAAGAATAGTCCGTCTCTGGGGGTCATCTGGAGCTAAGGACTGTGACGCAGTTCGTCTCAGCGTGATTACTTCATCCATATCCTCTTTCGACCCTTCCTGCTTGAACCGTTCGGATAGGAGATCTGCAAGATTGATGAGGGCTAAGTGGCGTTGTGGGTGTTCCAGCGGAGTGAATTCGAGTGCAGTTCGCGAGAGTGTGACTATGGCGGCCAAATCACCGCTCCCTCTTTTCTTCTTGAGCTCTTCAGAAACGAGATCGGCGAGATCTTTCAGAGCTAAGGTGGGTGTATGCTCTAGCAAAACTCGGCGAAGCGAGACGATCTCCTCTAAATCCGCTATGGCACTCTCCCTCCGGAAGCGATCATGGAGGCAATCGTTGAGCTGGAGAAGAATTGTCTGTCTCTGGGGGTCATCTGGAGCTAAGGATTCTGACGCAGTTCGTCTCAGCGCGATTACTTCATCCAAATCCCCTTTCGACCCTTCCTGCTTGAACCGTTCAAATAGGAGATCTGCGAGATTGATGAGAGCTAAGTGGCGTTGTGGGTGTTCCAGCGGAGTGAATTCGAGTGCAGTTCGCACGAGTGTGACTATGGCGGCCAAATCACCGCTCCCTCTTTTCTTCTTGAGCTCTTCAGAAACGAGATCGGCGAGATCTTTCAGAGCTAAGGTGGGTGTATGCTCTAGCAAAACTCGGCGAAGGGACACGATCTCCTCTAAATCCGCTATGGCACTATCCCTCCGGAAGCGATCATGAAGGCAATTGTTGAGCTGGAGAAGAATTGTCTGTCTCTGGGGGTCATCTGGAGCCAAGGATTCTGACGCAGTTCGTCTCAGCGCGATTACTTCATCCAAATCCCCTTTCGACCCTTCCTGCTTGAACCGTTCAAATAGGAGATCTGCGAGATTGATGAGGGCTAAGTGGCGTTGTGGGTGTTCCAGCGGAGTGAATTCGAGTGCAGTTCGCGAGAGTGTGACTATGGCGGCCAAATCGGCACTCCCTCTTTTCTTCTTGAGCTCTTCCGAAAGGAGGTCGGCAAGATCTTTCAGAACTAAGCGAGCGTCTGGCGATTTCGGGGGCATGCACTTTAAAGCAGGTTTCGGGGAGGGGGTGGACTCTTTTGCCTAAGTAGTGATGAAAAAATCGTTATTTACCAAGTGGATTGCGTGCGATTAAGAGCAATGTACCTGAGCCTCAGTGATATCCCTGAGGAGACGCAGTGTTGCACTCCACGCTGTTTCTGGTTGGCCTTGGAAGACTTCAGGGAATGTTGACGCATGCCATTTACTGTTTCCGTTGCCGTTCAACGTTCCCATCGTAGTTTTGAGCTGCGACAACCGTTGGCTCAGCGTTTCGTCAGGAAGAAGCGATTCCAAGCTAGCAGTCGGCACCACATAAACGCAGGACGGAACCGTGACCTTGCTAGAAAGGGGCTTGACAAGCGACTCGAAACGCTGCAACGTCAATGTATGGTCATCTGTCGGATCCGAGTCGAGCGAGTGGAGAAAGAGAATTCCAGAACGACATTTCTCGGACAAGCTGTAGCAGTATTTAAAACGTTATAACGGAAGGACATTTGTCACACCCAACCTTAACCAACTAATCATCACATTCTCAGCATCGAGATCGAGATCTTCACGGTTCGAATGTAATGTGGGTATCTTGACGACTACGATATTGACTTGGCTGTTCATGAGGTTGCATTTCAATGCCTTGATATGCTCTGTACGATGTGAACCCATCTCTGCGACTTCGATACCGTGGCATTCAAACAATTGGTTGGCGAACTAGCATTCATTTAGGATGTTTCGTCTGTAAATCAATGCCAACATTACCAAACTCTTGCCAGCCTCAATAGGGCCCACCACACTGCAGACGACATTGAGACCGACGTTTCCGGAACTGTATGCCTCCACGTACAAGATTACATAAACATTCTGAACAGATGAGACGAGTTGCACGAGCTGTCTGGGGATGCCGCAACTGCAAATGTCCTAGTAGATAACCGTAAGAAGGCAACCACAACACGCAAAGAAAGGGACAGAATATTCACAATACCCAAGCTCCGCTTTAATGCTCCCAAGCTATCATCCACGGCGCGGAGGCTCATTCTTAAGGAGGGTGTCGACTACAGAAGTTGTTAGTCACAGGCAAACATGAGTAGGTCATTTCACGCACGCGGAGGACATCGCATACAAGCCGCATCGAATTCGCGCAGGCAGAAATAATACGAGCATCTGTCGAATGAAGGACCTGCCGTGCTTCAGATTGCCTCTGTGCAACGTTCTGGGCGATTCCTTGCACATCACTCATTGGCCTAACAGGCAGATAATGGTTATCAACTATGTCCGTATGTGATCCATGATTTTCTCACTTCGCGAAATCATTGATTGCTGTCTTTAGCTCTGTTGGTAACTTCGTCTGCCTTGTATGTTCAACTACTACGTTAATCAGGAGCGTAGCAGTTTCCAAGACTTGAAAAAGTACGTGGTGCGTTCCAGTCATGGTCTAACACAGAACAGCATGAAGTCATTCCCGACACCAAGTCAGCGACGAAGACTCACCTTAATTAATAGAGCAAGGCTGAGAGATGGAGAAATCACGTCCTTGAGGTGAGGTATACGAACGAGTTCTGCCACGCCAAGCGCAGCTTGCAGAACAGGAATTACGCGGACCAAACTACTCCGGTAGCCCTCTGTTTTGCAAGTTCCAGAACTGCTAAGGCTTATGATCCCCGACCCGACAGACCGACTACTGGAGGTATCAGAGGAGGTAGTAAATGAACTTGTCGAAAGCAAAGAAGACGATCTTTGAAGAAGACGCTTGCTATCCTGTGGAACCGGGCTACGAGACCTCTTTGTACTATTCTTGAGCCGCTTGAAAATTCCCTTAACACCCGACATGACGTCAGTGAGAGTCGCCACGACGGCTCTTCCTGCCGCTGTCCTGTGAAGTGGCACATGTTCATCAACCATCTCTCGCTGGATTTGAAGTGGACGGCGCTGAACGGGTGGCGCCACGGAAAGGCAACTAATAATTTTCCAGGCAGACTCCATTGTCCCGTCGAAGCGATGAATAGCTGATCCCAAGTTGATCATGGACCGCCAGAAGTCGGACCGCAGTTCGCTTTCGTGCTGAGCCAACCTCTTCAGTTACTTCATCCCACATCGTTGTAACGAGGACGATATTCTTGAAGTTCTCCTTTCCACATAGTTCCTTGAACATATTGTAGTTCCTTAACGGTGTTCCTGAAACCCTATTGTCTGAAATTCGGTGCAAATACAACACGCCGCTAAGTTTGAGGTTCTTTTTGTAGCTGAAACGTTGTCAGAATCGAGACTGCTCAACAATCAAGCTGGATAGCTTACGCTGTATTTAACCAATGTGCAATTTCCCTAAGAATCTGGGCATCTGTCATGAACGTATCGTCGAACCCAGGAGTATCGACTAAAACAATGTTGCGGATGCCATCGGAATGAGGATATCGGACCGGGCGCATTTCCTTTGTATACGACATCAAATCATGACCGGCAGTTACAGTAGGTCTTCCAACCGCGCGATCAACAAACTGGGTTCATTCAATTTGAATGAGCTTGTGAGCATGCATGGAATACTCACAGTACTCTTCCCAGCGCCAGTAGGACCCATGACACTAGCATCGAGCATTAGTGTTAAACACCAACATAGGGAGTAATGCTGACGCACGCGATAATGATATCATTCTCATCAATTGCAATTTCTCCGAGCAGAGACGTCGAAATTGCAGTTAGATCACTCGCACTATCACTGGACTGGCATTCGAGGGCGGCGTTGCTGTTTACCCAGGCTTGGACATCCTGGCTACCCCTCGGTGGTGTATCGCGAACATTCCATTCAGGTATGTCACTTGAAGGACTGGAGACATAGTTGATGTCTCCAAGAGCCGCAAACGGGGTAGATGAAGAGGAAGCGTCGGTATTCCTTGATGGAGAGCGAAACAGGGAAAGAGTCTATTTCCACTATTATCCAAGAGTGCATGCAAGACTTCTGGATTTACCTTGAGCTTGGACGGCGACATCGGGAAAACGGAGGGCGCCACAAAGGGGAGATTGCAATGAGGGCTGGAGCATGGAATGCATGGGATTTTGCGTCGTATTTAGGAGGCACGTCAACGAAGTATGACACGCATTGAAGGGCAGATACCGCCATTGCTCCGCAAACACGAGGACGGACAACGTTCTGTTCGGACATTCGAATTCCTTGCATCGAGCGCCAAAAGAACTTATCTTCAGCGAGAAATAGTCATAGTCCTACAAGGAGCTTTAAGTGATCGATCGAAATGAGCCACGATTAGAAGGGGTAGATTTGGGGGTCCTCATGCTGTAAATGATGGTGAGGCAGGACATGTGGGACAGCTTGATGCAGGTATATTGGCACGTGTCCGGACGGTATTATATATACCTGAACATCGAACCCTGCGAGCTCTACCCTACCCCCAGTGAAATCCTCTGGCTCGTAGAACGTCCTCCCTGCGGATCCTGTTCGTTTTAACTACACTGTCCCAGATTGATGGGTCCTACGGGATCAGGGGAATCCAACATAAGTAAAGGAATGGTCTCTTCAGATTCGTTAGTTAAGGGACGCGTGGTTCATCAACCAACTCACGGGAAGAAAAGAGGACAATTCAGCACATGGGCTCAAATCGGATAAGCAAAGCATTAGAGAATTTACAGTCAATCTTCCCAACAACCGACAATACATGTTCGTCGACACCCCGGGGTTCGATGACAGTTATCAATTAGACTGGGACATACTCCGTACAATCACTAAGTGGCTAGAGAAGAAGTGAGCGACCGAGTTTATCAGATTAACCACTCACCGACACACAAACAGATATCGCAATGAGGTCAAACTGACCGACATCATCTACACGCATCGCATAAGATAATCAGATGTCGGGATCAGTATACAAGAACCTTGACATGTTCAGCCGGTTGCGTGGAGACAAGGCTGCCGAGCGTGTGCAATTGGTGACCACTATGTGGGGCAAGGTGAAAGATGAGAATCTCGCAGAGAGCAGAGTGTTGCAACTGGAGAACTTCTGGAAGCCGATACTTGACGCAGGGGCTCGCCATGAACGATTCTATGACGATTTCGATTCCGCGTCAGAAATTGGGAAAGCCCTCTACACGCAATTCCGGAGGGTCTTGCATGAACAAAAGGAAACAATCAAACGGCTGCAGGAAGAAGCCATCGCGCAGAAGGATCCGGAGTTGATGAAGCAGCTCGAGGCGGAGCTACGGCGCTTGGAAGCTGAACTGCAGAAGACGGAGGACGACATGAATAAACCGAAGATCCCCTTCGGACGCTTAGCACGCTTCTTTTCTAAAAAGCCACCATCCGTGAGTCCCCCGCTTGGTCGTTCCTCATCAACACAGAACTCATGCAGCTCCACAGCGTAAGATCGAACTAAGCCTGCCAGGTCGCTCTGTGTAGTTAGAGTTATTCGACTGGCCGAAGTATTAAACCACCCTTACCGCAAAGGCGGAGTGTCTAAAACGGCCGGCGGGAACGGAGGGTTAATGGGGAACCGAAAGCTCCGCCATTAGGGCATTCACTCGCTGGTAAGGTGTGGCAGGCCACAGGGCGCCTCTGCTAGATCGTTAACTAAGGTAGAGTAGTGCAACATAGGGTAGCTTCACCCTCAAGCACTTTAATTCAGAGAAAATAAATAAATAAAAATGCGTGCTGGGCGGTCAGTAAGCTACTCCCAAAGTTTTGACTTGTGCTGTCCCTTATTTTCTTCACATCTACTTATCCTACTCTTCGTGTACACATTCGGTATGAGAAGAGAGACCTGTCAAACCAGATGTCCCAATGCTGTGAACCCACGTCTCACGCCGTTCTGTCCGATATTCGATAAAATCATGCCTTATCAGCTTGTTGACACCGCTCACAACGGTTGGCAGATTTCATCAAGAGGAACCGTACCGATCGCATTCAATAATATATTGAGCAGCAATGCCACCAGGGTCATCCTAACCGACAGTACTCGTACCAGCTCGTATCGCATTTCACGATAAGTATTGGTTATTCTACAAAAGACTCTTATATTGTCCCCGATGTCACCGGGAACTGAAAACGGAACATGCGAAGAGGGCGCACCTTCTACCCAATCTATAATGGAGAGTTTCGCTATTTGCCAGCCTGTGACGGCGTGGAGGACGATCAGACCTAACTCCAACAGGGACATCAAAAACATGCTCGAGGGGAGGTGACAACGAGGACAACAGCATGGAACACGTTTGACTTCATATTCAAGTGGCACACCACGAGGAATTAACTTGCGGCACATCATCGCAAAGCAGGTCATCAATTCATTACATTTTCCCGAGAAATGCAGACGATAGTGACGGGATTATGAATCTCTCCGCATTGTAAAAGGGAACTTCCGGCGTTAATGTGTCTGTTCCTCCACCCTGCCTCACTTCCTTCGGTTCCCTCTTTCCGATGTACAATATAGAGCCGACTGCAATTTTTATACTCCCCCTGAAAACCTCCAAGACTCGGCTGGAGACCAAAGACTTGTTCGGACAGGCTGAAGATGCGGCCACAGTGCTACCGTTAGCAATGTCATGCGCTGTGATTGTATCACTCGATGCATCACTAGCTCACATTGTGTCACGCTTATGCGTTCCTACTTCGTCAAATCACTGTCGTAGCCGTGACGCCCTCACACATCGCAGGCAAAGTCCTGCCTTGTGTCTCAAAACGCCTCCTAAAATCGCGACTGTATGCGACATAACATACATGCTTACCCTTTCCAGGCGTATATCCTTGCAACTGGAAGCCTGGAATCCATAGCACGCTAGAAGGGAGGACAGATATTTTCGTGTCCACGAAGGAGAGGCGAATGCCATGCTAGGGGGTAGACGTACCGATTCAAATTGGTCCGGGGAGAGTTCCTGGATCGACATTTTGCAAACGTATAATTCCGGGCTAATAGAGATAACGGCGAATGGTATTGCAATGATGATTGGCGTGATGAAAGACACGGTACTCCTGGAATCACGGATCATCACCAGCATCATTATAGTCGGCGCAAGGGCAACGGGATGAGTGGCCTACTGCACCAGTTGGTAGGACTTAGCGTGGGGGAAGGAATGGGATGGATTGTGTAATCCTACAAACTGGCTGAAGTTGAATGACCAGATTCCCTCAGGTAGGCATCAAAAACTTATAAGCCCCAGAGCACCCCAACGAGGGCCCATATCCGAGAATAACGTGTGTGCGTTCATCTACAGACCATGATCGTCAGTTGGTGTCGTTCACACTGCTAGTGCCAACGGAACGCAGACATGGAGAGATGGGATCGCTCCAGTATTCAATGAACACCTCAAGACGAGCCCGCATCCCTTCGGCAGCCGGCAGCCAAAAGGTGGCTGACCCGAAAGGTACCCTCCGAAAGCAGATGTCAGGCTCCCCACTGCCCCTATGAATTCAGCACGCCAGTCGTCCACTCCGCCCGCCTACCTTCCGCTTCAACTATCAACATCCGCATTGCGCATCTACTCCCCCGTCCCCTCTCTGCGTCACGATTGATGGACGACGTCGAGCCCTGACTATTCTCGTCGTGTCAACGGACGCCAACGGACCTCATGTGCTCCCGGAAAACGCGCCAGCCCTTCCGGGTAGTTGTAGACGAAGAGACGCGAGGAGCAATCCTTGACCAGGTGGGTACCATCCTGCACAGGTACTCCCGCGGGTCAGATAGTCACATGGATATGCTCGCTCAGTCGTACGCATTTGCAATCCACTGTCGCGGTACGGAACCTCGATGCGTCTCGGGATACTGAAGTTGACTGTAGGGGCGTCAGCAGTTCCATCGATGCCGTTCCATCCCCGAACGTTGGGCCTACGTGAGTTGCGTGAGTTCTGAACGACATCTCATGTCTATGATATGCCACATACCAACGCTGTGCTTCGATTCTCTCCGTTGATGCAATCTGTGCCCTTTGGGCTTATTCTCGCCAGCGAGACACCAACAGGCTAGCCCATTCGCTGAATATCCATTGATTTCGCAGTGTCTTCCCCCTGCAAGGCAACGTGAGCGTGATCGATGACACACCCCATACGCACTTAAGTAGATTCTCTGGACGATAGCCTCCGCGATACGGACGACCATTTCCTCGTGCGTCGTGCGTTTGGGTAATAAAATGCACTGCCGGTGCGGATATCAAAAGGGAACATGAATAACAGAAATACGACGGGCCGTAGTAGGAGAGTGCATGACGAGTACGATTTACACAATCTCCGGTATCAGCACTTCAGTATCTAAGGTACTGGCCAGGTCTTGAACGCAAGCGGTAATCTCGCAATCGCTTGCAATTCTCTTGTACTCGTTGTGAGGTAACCTCTTCAGGAGAAGTGCGATGAACGGCTGTCCCAGCTGCTCCAGCAAGTTCCAAACAGCATCGTCATCGCTCTCGGTCTGCGTTTCGAGCGATTTTGGATGCCAAGGACGGACAAGAATATATGCATCCCTATTGCCAAGTTTGACCGACAGTGTGACGTTTACAGGTCTTAGGCGCGATGCGTGAATCTCGTATGTGTAACGTGAGGGACTTGTGGAGGAACTCTGCAGCTTGACCGCTGTGACTTGATGGACAGTGGAGGGCAAGGCAAGCTTCCTATTGGCAAATCCGGCACGTGGTAACCCTGAAAGTTTATCGTACAGCTCTTTTCCTTTTCCTTTCCCAGGACCCAGGTCATTGCGTTTGGCAAGGTTGCTGGGGATCACCTGGATATCAGGTACCGTCTGGTACGGCAAGAGATTGGCAGGGAAGCAGCTATTGAACGATGATGCCTCCCCAACCCAATCTAGAACCGAAATGTCTCCGGAACGTGAGATGATCTCTGCCAGGAGACGTCCGAGCGCATTCTCCACAGATTCGCCATAGAGGACTGGTAAGTGAACCTTGAAGATTCCAAAAAGGGAGTAGGCAATATCTTCTGGTCGTGTGGTACTACGGCCTGACGCCCAGTGGAGCCTGGTCCGCGCGTCGTCCACGCCGGGATAGAAATTGGTAAGGTGCTGTTCTGCTACTCCCGTTGCCTTCTGGAGCTCCTCGAGTACGGTAGGGTCTGTTTTATGGTTCGCGGTGTCACTCTTCGTGTAGAGTGACCAGTCATACGTATAGAAGAGGATGGCGTGCGAAGCCAACAGTTCTTGAAGTGTCCAGCCTCGCCTGAACCAGACACTGTTTGCAAGCGAACCAGCGTCGAAGACATCGGAAAGGTACACGATCGTCAGCGACGACCGGCGGTACCATGAAAACATAGACCCAATCGCTTCCTGCAACTCGGCGCTGCTATCTTTGTCGATGCAACACGTATCACTCCAAGCCCACTGGAAGCCACGCCGGAG
Source organism: Pisolithus orientalis (assembly GCF_024613125.1). NCBI lineage: Eukaryota > Fungi > Basidiomycota > Agaricomycetes > Boletales > Pisolithaceae > Pisolithus > Pisolithus orientalis. Next base: position 78,047 of record NW_026260815.1, on the reverse strand, counting down.
AGCAAGAATGCAAAAGCGTTGGAGCTTTTCTCGACCGTCCTTACCGCCCAAGTCATAGATGTTTTTACCTTCAATCTCGCGTAGTAATGGCTCGCCACTTCCCCACCTGTGAGATAGCGTGGAAAAAGCAAAGAACTCTAGGACCGCATCACTGATCTCCGTGCGGAGTTGCTGGCTGCCAGGTGGAGACGTTGACAATAGCAACTGCCTATATTGAGGGCTACGCTCGAAGTGAGATAGCTGTGCATCTCGGTTACACAAGATGCCAGACCGCGCATGCAACAAACGTGGTGGAATGCTTTCAAGCGTTTCGAAAACAACTTTCTTGATGAACTGCTTGATATCGGAGGAGCCGGAATTTGAAGGAACAACTGTCGCATGAGCACGGGCAGCGCCTTTGCTAACCTTCGTTTCGAGGTAGCTCGCAAGATGGTTTTGAGACAATGCATGATCTGCATGTCCTGGACGGCACAGCCCCAATGCGGCATCGGCGAGGTTAATGGCCTCATTTATGTCGCTTATCGATCCCTGTTTTTGGAACTTTCCGTGAAGGGAATTAGCGAGGTTGAGAAGAGGCCTGCAGCGATCCGGCGTAGGAGTATGCTCCAACAAAACTCGACGAAGCGATATGATTTCCTCTAGGTCTGCTATGGAATCACTCCTCCTGAAGCGTTCATAAAGGCAATCATCGAGTTCGAGAAGAATTGTTTGTCTCTGCGGATCGTCTGAGGAAATGTACTCCGATGCAGCCCGTTTCAGTGTGATTGTTTCATCCAAATCCTCCTTCGTCCCTTCCCGCTGGAACCGTTCGAATAGGAGAGCAGCGAGACTGATGAGAGCTGAATGGCGTTGTAGGTGGTCCGGCGGAGTCAATTCCAGTACAGTTCGCCCGAGTGTGATTACTCCGCAATTACCAACCCTTTCTCTCCTCTTGAAATTACTGAAAAGGAGATCGGCTAGATCTTTCAGAGCTAAGTGACCATCTGGGAGTTGCAGGGGCATGCGCTTCAAGGCAGGTTCCTTCGGGAGGGGGGTGGTCACTTTTGCCTACGTACGCATGAAAATACAGTTATTTCCAAGATGGATTGAATGCGGTGCAGAGTGATGTACCTGAATTTCAGCTATATCTTTGAGTAGCAACAGTGCCGCACTCCACGCTGTTTCTGGTTGGCCTTTGTAGACTTCGGGGAATATTGATGCATGCCATTTATTGTTTCTGTTGCAGTTCAACGCTCCTATCGTATTCTTGAGCTGCGACAACTGTTGGCTCAGCGTTTCGTCGGGAAGAAGCGAGCCCAAGTTGATAGTCGGCACCACATAAACGCAGGACGGAACCGTGGCTTGGCTAGAAAAGCGCTTGATAAGCGACTCGAAACGCTGTATCATCAACGTATGGCCATCTGTCGGATCCGATTCGAGCGAGTGGAGAAAGAGAATTCCAGAATGACATTTTTCGGACAAGCTGTGGCAGTACTTAAAACGTTATAATCGAAGGGCATTTGTCACACCCAACCTTAACCAACTAATCATCGCATTCTCAGTATGGAGATCGAGATCTTCACGGTTCGAATGGAATAACGGTATTTTGACGACTACGATATTAACTGGGCCGTTCACGAGGTTGCACCTCAATGCTTTGACATGCTCTGAACGATGTGGACCCATCTCTGCGACTTTGATACCGTGGCAATCAAGCAATTGGTTGGCGAACTAGCACCCGTTTAGGAAGTTTTGCCTGTAAATCAATGCCAACATTACCAAACTCTGGCCAGCCTCAGCAGGGTCGACCACACTGCCGACGACGTTAGGCTCGACGTTTCAGGAAGTATGCCGCCACGTACAAGATTATATAAGCATTTTGAACAGATGAGACGAGTTGCACGAGCTCTCTGGGGATGCCGCAACTGCAAATGTCCTAGCAGATGACCGTAAGAGGGCAACCACAACACGCAAAGAAAGGGATAGAATACTCACAATTTCCAAGCTCCGCTTTAATGCTCCCAAGCTGTCATCCACGGTGCGGATGCCCATTCTTAAGGAGGGCGTCAGCTATGGAAGTTGTCAGTTGCAGGCAAACATGAGTAGGTCGTTTCACGTACGCGGAGGACATCGCATACGAGCCGCATCGAGTTCGCGCAGGCCGAAATAACGCGAGCATCTGTCGATCGAAGGACCTGTCGTACTTCAGATTCCCTCCGTGCAACATTCTGGACAATTCCCTGCACATCACTCATTTGCCTAAGAGGTAGAAGACGGTCATGCTATATCTGTATGTAATCCATGATCTTCTTACTTTGCAAAATCTTTGATTGCTGTCTTTATCTTTGCTGGTAACCTGGTTTGTCTTGTATGTTCAGCTACTGCGTTAATCAGGAGTGTAGCAGTTGCCAAGACTTGAAAAAGTACGTGGTGCGCTCCTGTCATGGTCTAGGACAGGACAGTATGAAGTCATTCTCGACGCGAAGTCAGCGACGAAGACTCACCTTAATCGACAGAGCAATACTGAGAGATGGAGAAATCACGTCCTTGAGATGAGGTATACGAACAAGTTCTGCCACGCCAAGAGCAGCTTGCAGAACAGGAAATACCCGAACCAAATTACACCGGTAACCCTCTATGCTGCAAGTTCCAGAACTTCTAAGACTTATGATCCCCGACTCAGTAGACCGACTATTGGAGGAGGTATCGGAGGAGGTAGTAAATGAACTTGTCGAAAGCAACGAAGGCAATCTTTGAAGAAGACGCTTGCTATCCTGTGGAACCGGTCTGCGAGACCTCTTTGTACTATTCTTGAGCCGCTTGAAAATTCCCTTGACACCCGACATGAGGTCAGTGAGAGTTGCCATGACGGCTCTTCCTGCCGTTGTCATGTGAAGTGGCACATGGTTATCAACCATTTCTCGCTGGATTTGAAGTGGACGGCGATGAACGGGTGGTGCCACGGAAAGGCAACTAATAATTTTCCAAGCAGATTCCACTGTCCCATCGAAGCGATGAATGGTTGATCCCAAGTTGATCATGGACCGCCAGAAGTCGGACTGCAGTTCGTTTTCGCGTGCTGAGCCAACCTCTTCAGTTACTTCATCCCACATCGTAGTAACGAGGACGATATTCTTGAAGTTCTCCTTTCCACATAGTTCCCTGAACATATTGTAGTTCCTTAACGGTGTCCCTGAAACCCTATTATCTGAAATTCGGTGAAAATACAACACGCCGCTCAGTTTGATGTTCTTTTTGTAGCTGAAACGTTGTCAGAACTGAGACTGCGCAAAAATCAAGTTGGCTGGCTTACGTTGCATTCAACCAACGCGCAATTTCCCTAAGAATCTGGGCATCTGTCATGAACGTATCGTCGAACCCAGGAGTATCAACTAAAACAATGTTGCGGATGCCATCGGAATGAGGATATCGGACCGGGCGCATTTCATTTGTATATGACATCATATCATGACCGGCATTCACAGCGGGTCTTCCAACCGCGCAGTCAACAAACTGGGTTCATTCAATTCGAATGAGCTTGTGAGCATGCATGGAATACTCACAGTACTCTTCCCAGCGCCAGTAGGACCCATGACACTGGCATCGAGCATTAGTGTTAAACACCGATATGGGGAGTAATACTGACGCACGCGACAACGATATCATTCTCATCAATTGCAATTTCCCCGAGCGGAGACGTCGAAATTGCAGTTAGATCACTTGCACTATCACTGAACCGGCATTCGAGGGCGGCGTTGCTGTTTACCCAAGCTTGGACATCCTGGTTACCCCTCGGTGGTGTATCGCGAACATTCCATTCAGGTATGTCACTTAAAGAACTTGAGATATAGTTGATGTCCCCAAGAGCCGCAAACGGGGTAGATGAAGAGGAAGTGTCGTCGGTATCCCTTAATGGAGAATGAGACAGGGAAAGAGACTATATCCGCTATTATCAAAGAGAGTGCATGCAAGACTTTGGGATTTACCTTGGGCTTGGGCGGCGACATCAGGAAAATGGAGGACGCAGCAAAGAGGAGATTGCAACAAGGACTGGAGCATGGAATGCATAGTATTTGACGCCGCATTTAGGAGGCACGTCAAGGAGGTACGACACGCCTTGAAGGGCAGGTATCACTATTGCTCCACAAACACGAGGACGGACAACGTTCTCTTCGGACATCCGAATTCCCGGAATCGAGCGCCAAAAGCACTGATCTTCAAAGGGGAATAGTCATAGTCCTACGAATGAAAGGAGCTTTAAGTGATCGATCGAAATAAGCCACAATTAGAAGGGGTAGATTTGAGAGTATAAATGATGGTGATAGAACATGCGGACAGCTTGATACGGGTGTATTGGCACGTGCCCGGACGGTATTATACATACCTGAACGTTGAACCCTGCGAGCTCTACCCTACCCACGGCGAAATCCTCTGGCGCATAGAATGTCTTCCAAGCTTGTTATCATCGCGTATGTCCTCCCCGTGGATCCTTTTCGTTTTAACTACACTGTCCCTGATTGATGAGTCCTACGGGAACAGGGAAATCCGACGTAAGTGAAGGAATGATCTCTCCTGATTCATTCACCAAAGAGACATGTAGTTCATCAGCCAACTCATGGGAAGAAAAGAGGACAGTTCAGCACACGAGCTCAAATCGGATACGCAAGGCCCTTGAGAACTCACAGTCAATCTTTCCAACAACCAACTATACGCATTCGTCGACATCCCGGTGTAGTAGGGAGGCCTGGGGGCCGGAGGTGAGGACACAGCCACATTAGGCTTAGCCAGACGGTGGTAGACACGGACGTGGACAAGTTCGGTAGATACATCATCCCTCGAGCTCAGCTCATCGCTCGTAAGGCTCTCTCCCACTGCTCCACCGGGGTTCGATAACACTTATCGATCAGAGCGAGATATACTCCGCACGATCGCTGGGTGGCTGGGGGAGAAGTGGGCGACCGAGTTTGTTAGATTAACCACTCACCCACGCGCAAACAGATACCGCAACGAGGTCAAACTGACCGGCATCATCTACACGCATCATCGGATGTCGGGATCAATATGCAAGCACCTCCACATGTTGAGCCGGTTGTGTGGAGACAGGGCTGTCGGGCGTGTGCGATCTGGAAGCCGCTACTTGACGCAGGGGCTCGCCATGAACGATTCAACAACTCTTCGGGTTCTGCGTGGGAAATTATTCGAGGGTTGACGGGGGAAGGGCAGGCCATTTTCGTTCAGGAAGAGCTGGTGGATGTGGAAAGCAGGCTAGACGAGAGGACTGCGGGAAAAGCCTGAAGCCAAACTTCAGAAGACGTGGGATGACATGGAGAAACTGAAAATCCCCTTCTTCAGACGCTTAGCACTGCACTTTTTTAAAAAGCCACAATCTGTAAGTCCCCCGTTTGGTCGTTATTCACCGACGCAGAACTCACGCAGATCCACAGCATAAGATCGAACTATACCTGCCAGGTCAGTAAGTTGCTCCCAAAGTTTTGACTTGTGCTGTGTGCACCCCTCAATTGTTTTCTTCACCGTTACTTCTCCTACTCTTCCTGTATACATTCGGTATGAAAATTCACAGACTTACTTTTAGCGGGGGAGAGAGACTTGGTCGAGCCAGATGTCCCAATCCTGTGAACCCACGTCTCACGCCATTCTATCCGATACCCGTGATCCAAGACCTGCGACGATACCCGATAAAATCATGCGCTATCAGCCTGTTCACTCCATTCACAGCGGTTGCCAGATTCCATCGAGAGCAACCGTGCCAATCACATTCAACAAATTGAGCAGCAATGCCACCTGGGTCATCCCAACCGATAGTACTCGTACCAGCTTGTATCGAATTTCACGGTAAGTATTGGTTATTCTACAAAGGACTCGTGTATTGTCCCCGATGTCACCGGGAACTGAAAACGGAACATGCGAAGAGGGCGCACCTTCTACCCAATCTATAATGGAGAGTTCCGCTATTAGCCAGCCTGTGACGGCGTGGAGGGCGACCAGACCTAACTCCAACAGGGACATCAAAAACATGCTCGAGGGGAGGTTACAACGAGGACAACAGCATGGAACACGTTTGACCTCATATTCAAGTGGCACACCACGAGGAATTAACTTGCGGCACGTCATTGGAAAGCAGGTCATCAATTCATTACATTTTCCCGAGGAATGCAGACGATAGTGACGGGATTATGAATCTCTCCGCATTGTAAAAGGGAACTTCCGGCGCTAATGTGTCTGTTCCTCCACACTACCTCACTTCCTTCGGTTCCCTCTTTCCGATGTACAATATAGAGCCGACTGCAATTTTTATACTCCCCCTGAAAACCTCCAAGACTCGGCTGGAGACCAAAGACTTCTTCGGACAGGCTGAAGATGCGGCCACAGTGCTACCGTTAGCAATGTCATTCGCCGTAGTTGCATCACTCGATGCACCGCTAGCTCACGTTGTGCCACGCTTATGCGTTCTTACTTCGTCAAATCACTGTCGTAGCCATGACGCTCTCGCACATCGTATGGAGGGTCCTGCCTTGTGTCTCAAAACAGCTCTTAAAATCACGACCGTATGCGACATAACATACGTGCGTATCCTTTCCAGGCGTATATCCTTGCAACTGGAAGCCTGGAATCCATAGCACGCTAGAAGGGAGGACAGATATTTTCGTGTCCACGAAGGAGAGGCGAATGCCATGCTAGGGGGTAGACGTACCGATTCAAATTGGTCCGGGGATAGTTCCTGGATCGACATTTTGCAAACGTATAATTCCGGGCTAATAGAGATAACGGCGAATGGTATTGCAATGATGATTGGCGTGATGAAAGACACGGTACTCCTGGAATCACAGATCATCACCAGCATCATTATAGTCGGCGCAAGGGCAACGGGATGAGTGGCCTACTGCACCAGTTGGTAGGACTTAGCGTGGGGGAAGGATTGGGATGGATTGTGTAATCCTACAAACTGGCTGAAGTTGAATGACCAGATTCCCTCAGGTAGGCATCAAAAACTTATAAGCCCCAGAGCGCCCCAACGAGGGCCTATATCCGAGAATAACGTGTGTGCGTTCATCTACAGACCATGATCGTCAGTTGGTGTCGTTCACACTGCTAGTGCCAACGGAACGCAGACATGGAGAGATGGGATCGCTTCAGTATTCAATGAACACTTCAAGGCGAGCCCGCATCCCTTCGGCAGCCGGCAGCCAAAAGGTGGCTGACCCGAAAGGTACCCTCCGAAAGCAGATGTCAGGCTCTCCACTGCCCTATGGATTCAGCACGCCAGTCGTCCGCTCCGCCCGCCTACCTTCCGCTTTAACTATCAACATCCGCATTGCGCATCTACTCCCCCGTCCCCTCTCTGCGTCACGATTGATGGACGACGCGGAGCCCCGACTGTTCTCGTCGCGTCAACGGACGCCAACGAACCTCATGTACTCCTGCCAAACGCGCTGGTCCTTCCGGGTAGTTGTAGACGAAGAGACGTGAGGAGCAATCCTTGACCTGGTGGATCCCATCCTGCATGGGTACTCCCGCGGGTCAGATAGTCACATGGATATGCTCGCTCAGTCGTACGCATTTGCAATCCACTGTCGCGGTACGAAACCTCGACGCGTCTCGGGGTACTGAAGTTGACTGTAGGGGCGTCAGCAGTTCCATCGATGCCGTTCCGTCGCTGAACGTTGGGTCTACATGAGTCGCATGAGACGATCGTTATCTCTCTGGACGACATCTCACCTGTATGATACGCCATATACCAACACTGTGCTTTGATTCTCTAGTGTTTTTCCGTTGATGCAATCTGTACCCTTGGGCTTATTGTCGCCAGCGAGACACCAACAGGCTAGCCCATTCGCTGGAAATGCAAGGCAACGTGGCGTGATCGATGACACGCCCTATACGCAATTAAGTGGATTCTCTGGACGATAGCCTCCGCTATACGGACGACCACTTCCTCGTGCGTCGTCATGGCTTTTTTGATCCTTACCCTCATCGTCTGCTCCACTGATAGGGTACCGGTCCGTTTCCTTCCTTGGCAGACGCGTCAACGAGAGATTGATTAGGCGAACTTGTCGAGCTTGTGGGACTAGAGGTGCGTTTTGTAGTGCCTCTGTAGCTAATGGCACTGGGTAGGGAACTGATAGCTCTGACTACAGCGTAGATCATTACTCGCAAACATTGCCCCGGAGGCCGTCGTCGTAACAACGTTTCATTCGAGCGAGAAGACGGTGGAGATGAGAGATATGACGGTAGCACAAGGCCCACCTTCCGGTTGTCTGTGCACCTGTCGTTACTTACCTAATCATATTCATATTCGAGGATACGAAGATGGGGTGATGGAGATAGCACGTCTGAGTCTGCTAGCAAAGGGATAAAGAACGAACGTAAGCCTGACAGAAATCTTTGATTTGGTAGAATCGAATTAGTCTACATACCTACTCCGGGCGTATGATGCAGTCGTAGAGATATCTGCAGAGGCCCGACCGGGGAGGGAGAATGCCACCGGTTCCGCGTCTTCCATTCGCAACCTTCAATCCTATCAAGGGCGAAGAGTCCGGGATATCTGACAGCAATAAGCGAGACACAGCATAACTATACAAAATATTGCATTCCGGACTGTCGTAGAGCACTTCAGTGCCCCAGCAGAAGTGTAACAGAAAAAACTCACATTCGGCCTGCCCATCCCCTTGTCCCTCTCATTCCAGGGAACCAGACCAAATACCTTGAATTCATGTTCCACACCTTCTCTTAGCGTTAACAGCGACGCCATGTTCCCACGTCGATAGCAATAATTGGGTGCGGACCATATGGTGACTAGGGCGTTGTCGAACATGTATTTGTAGCCTTCTCGAACCAGTTAGTGGGCGCGGGCGATAAGACTGAGTGAGATTGAGTTGACGTGGTTGAACTGTGAAGATGCTAGGCTGGGTATATGCGATTAACCTGAATGGCATGAACGAAGTACCTCTCGAGTTACGTTACCTCCGAATAGCCAACTCGCACCGCTGGGATTTACAGCCCAATTATCGATGTCGTCAGGATCTGACCACATGAAGCCTGTGTGCAACATCATCAAATGATTCCAACTTGAGGAAGGCTGAAATAAAACGCACCGCAGAATGTGCATTCGTGGGGAATCTCCTGGGCTCTTGCGAGGACGCGAATTTAGTCGAGGGTGCGTATATCCGGAGAGAGTCTGCCATGTACGCATAGCGTTTCTCCGCCGATGATTTGAGATGGGTTATAAGTGATGTTCGTCAGGAATGTGTGGCGACGTACTACAGCGAGATTCAGATAGCCGAACACGTTACAGCAAGTTTTCCGTACTGCGGCGCTTCCGTATTTATGTTGGCATTCGTCTGGGGAGAATTAACCGGGGTGAAGAGTGCATGCAGAGACAGATCATAGAACCCGTAGACCTGGGTGATTTTGTCGACTTTCGTGATTTCCTCGCAACAACGTGACCTTGGCAGGATATCTGAATAACCATAAACAATAATAGGGGCCAAGTAATGATCGGAACAGCTTGCCCTGCTTTGAGTACTTGGAGTAGTGACATGGTTTCAAGACTGTAGTGGCTCCAGTCGACGAAATCACCCTACGAAGTGTGATATGAGCTGTCGAAGCTGCGATGCTCAAGGAACACCTACGTGCCATGAAGAGATAGGTTGTCTCTGGCACGCTGCCTCGCATGCTGCTGGTCTTTCACTCTCCAGTGGGCGCTGGGTTCAGGTTTCAACGGCCGCTCTTCCCTGGTCTGGTTTTCTACGCAGGTTTTCTCTTTACGTATGGCTTCCCTGTATGTGTTTTTCGTTCATGTATTGGAATGAATGGTCACGTGGTTGGCCATGGTGCTTGTACTTATAGATATGTTTTTGTCTTTGGTGAGCCTCAGTCGTTTGTGTCTACGACACTGAGCGTGTCCAAGAATTTAGTTCTCCTACAGGTTATGTGCGATAGACTGTCACGCCGAGGATAAAACCGGGCGAAGGATGCGTTTCCCTGGACGTAGAAACAGCTATAAGAGAGGTAAGTTGCAATTCGGCCAGCTAACGATCGAGGGATAACTGGAGCTAATGGGTCTTGCAGTTCACAGCAACATTTTCTCGATCTCGGTATCGCTCCAGGATATCTCATGGGCTGAGCGGTGCCGATTAGACGCCCCCGGTCTCTCTTCTTGGTTCGCGTGGAAAGGGTTCCTCCGGCAACGGGTGAATATGGAGTGTGGAACACTGAGATCGCGACTGGCAGTGTAAGAGGTACGGTTAGCGTCCCCATGTAACCGACGGAGTGCGGAAAGCTGACGTCGTTAAGCAGGAGTTGCAACTACCTCGCCTGCTTAGGTGGATGTGCTTTGTTCTGTTGCTTACCCAATCGTGTTCGCGTTTCCTTGTGAGTGTCAGGTGCCACCGAATGTGGGGGAGGATGGTTGCAAGGTTCATGTTCGAGGATTCTGAGCGATACGCGAATCAAGACTAACGAAACCTCCATAAACAGAGGGGCCCAGTCAAGGTGGATGTCTGCGTATAAAGCCTTTTGGACGTTGAAGGAGGGGCTATACAAGGTCGAGGCCAGAATCGGTGGAGAGGACGAGGGGTTGGATTTTTGTAGTTGACGAGCCGATGAGGTATAGACGTGGATGTTTCGTTTTATTTCGTTGTGAATCCTATCCCACCTTCGATTCGGGAGCAGCTTACGACTAGCCTTCGAGGGCAAGGGTGGCTACGAATGGCACTACCAGCGGTTGCTTGTTCCACATATTTCGTAGGTCGACTGCCAAAAGGTGGTTGACCGGAAGAGCCTTAGGAATCGGACGTCAGCCTCCCAGCTGTCCTTATAAATGCAGCACGCCAGTCGTCTCGGAGGGAGAATTCTACCAACGTTTATAGGCTCTACGCATCTAATGATTGGCAGTTAGAGCATACATTGAAACTTAGATGATCACGTACCATGTCTCATCCCTTCAGCGAGCCGGCAGCCAAAAGGGGGCTGACCCGGAGTACACTCCCCGAAATCAGATGTTAGGGTCCCAACTGCCCCTATGTATTCAGCACGCCAGTCGCCCGCCCTTCCCGCCCACCTTCCTCTTCAACCATCATCAACAACCTACTATGCACATACTCCCCCCCCCGTCTCCCTTACGTCACGATTGATAGAAGACGTCAAGTACCAATAAACTTCATGTACTCCTGCCAAGCGCACTGGCTCTTCGAGCAGGACAAGCTCCACAGACGGAGGGGTGAGCGGAACATTCCTTGACCTGGTCGAGACCTCGTCGCATAGTTACACGAACGTACTCTGCTGATCTTCCGCATCTGCAACTTAAGTTACTATTACAGTGTGGCATTTCAATACCTTTCGTGAGAGCTACGAGATCGTCCGTCGAAGGTAATCTTTGAGTGGGGTGAGAAGTAAGTGGCAGAGTATAAAGAGAGATGATCACTTACGTGTCGAATTGCACCGTGTGTTGGGAATGGAAATGCATATCCCGTTGCTTGTCTTGTACCCTCAGAAAGACGCGGGGTGGACGTCTGATGGATTACTCGCTATATCATCGAAGTCTTCGATCCCGTCATAAGCATGGCCAGAGACGAGGATACAAACACGATTTGCGTGTGACTAATACACTCACGCAATGCGAGGTTCGCCGTCCTTACCAAAGCCCCCTCCGAAATGCGACTCGGGGTGTGTGTGACAGTGCCTGCTTGTCCCTGTCAGGCTGCGACGCAGAATACACCAGCTGGATACGTACCGCGTCGGTGAATTCCCCTATCGGTCGTAGGGACTCACCGTTGTACCTTATAACATGGGTAGACCCATCCTGTGTGATGCGATAAACTGTCCCGCCTCTGCGAGTCCGATGTCTTGCATAAAGAGGATAAAACCAGGTATGTGCTTTGCGAGGTGTGCAGGGATGTTGACAAATGCAATGGCGGATCCGTTGCCTATGAACATACTGGTGACGTGGAGAGTGTACGCCGCCTTGGACTTGGCGAGACCATCGCGTAGATGGCGTCTGGTGTCGTACCGATCTGGGAGTACGTCACAAGAGACCTATCATGGTATCATCGTGTTGCTGTAAAGGAGGATACTGGGCAAACCCATTGTCTGGAGAGTTCCATGTACACACGACGTCGTTAAACTGGTTGTCTATGTGACTGACCGTGTCGTGATTGGTGAGTGGAAGAACCCCGTGCCCCCCTCGACTGAAACTCGCCCTGTTGTGATCGCTATGTGTAGTACTTCGTGTGCTTGAGTGTCTGCATGGTTATGGAGGCGACGTTAGAGGGAACGGTGGCCTGTAGATGTGCCGTACGTGCACAAAGTGCACCCACCGGGTCCAGAGAGCAGTGCGACATCTGCAGAGGATATTTATTAGATGATGAGACGCCAGACCAAGACATGTTCTTGAGTCGTCGTGGATGCTCCGCCACGCCTGCGACGAGTTAGAACTTCTACTAAATATTAGATTGCCCAGTGCCCATCTAATGATCCGTCTGTAGCATCGAGTACAGCGAAGACGTTGCTGGCTGTCGCTGTGAAGATGAGATCGTCATGAAAGTTGGTCTTGAGTGGAACACCGACGAGACTGAAAGGTCTCAAGTATAACATCGACATTCAGATGCATCCCTACGAGGATACTTATCGACAATCCAGGTGCCGCACGATTCGATAAATGAGATGTTTGCTGGTGACGATGTTGCTGTTGTATTACATCTTACCTCTCCCATCTCAGTGGAATGGCGCACGTGTTTTGACAAGCGTACTGATGAACGTGAAACAGAGGTGCGACCCGGACATGTTTTATCATCGCGTGAGCACTGGTTTTTGGGGCAGATTCAGATCCTGGTGAGAGGAAATGTGAGGGGCTGAGGGTATCGACGAGTGAGGACATGGTGGAGCCCAAAGATTTGGTGGCACGGAGGGTGCGGCAGAGGGCAGTGCATGCGGTGGACAATTTTCTGAGGTTGGTGACGGCTGTAGATATGGCCAATAGCATCACCACGTCTTCCTTCGACATGTCGCCACCAACCCTTACCCTGTGTGACATCGTCCGGATTCTGTGGAGCTCAGGGATCATTACTAGGACCTGCACTGCCAAATCTGCATCGGTTTCCTGATCTCGAAGAACACGATGTGACTTTGGCTGTACGCACTGGTCCTACCGTATGGATAGCTCGAGGAACTGTAGGCCATATATTGAGCACTGCGAGCAAGTTTACGATGCATCATTCTTCTCCCCTCTAAACTCCAGGACAGACTGTGTTAGCAGGCTTGTTAGCGATGACGACAGGTGCGTACCAGCAGTCAGAGAGGCTGAGACAGCCCTACTGAATGTTCGCTCTGGTGTTTAAGATGCGAAACGGATCGAAATTGTGTTTCGGAATGATGTACACGGAGTCGCCCTTGCGGGCGAAAGTCAAGTCGTAGGAGGTGATTATGGAGGTGACATTCAACGACGGAAGATTGAAGACGGACGACAACAGGGGCAAACCATGAAAGCGAGTAGCCCTGTCTGGTCTGTTGGCGTGTCCCAGGATGACCAGTGGATCGTGTTCGGAGACCACAACAACAATGCAATCCTTTGGAACGCAGCTGCCACTCAGGCGAATGTGCGTAAGTTCACAGAACACAGCTACCATGTAAATTCGGTCGATACCTCGAGCGACGGTACTAAACTTGCCACTGCGGACTTCTTCCGTGCCCGAATATTCAGCATCCCTTACGGCGACCGACTCCTTCCCCTCTCACATTCTACCGTTGCTGGCATCAAGTTCTCTCTGGACGGCACTCGATTTGCTACCGTCTCGACGGCACAAGGTTTCCGTGTCTACAGCACCGACAATATTTTGTTCGATTCAGGTCAAAGCGGTTGCGCCAGCGGTTATTTCGTCACTCCGTTAGCCTGGTCGCCTGATGACCAGCAACTGCTCGTCGCGAACGAAGGCAAAATTATCTGTTTTGGCCTTTCCAAGTCTTTGACTTCAGAATGGTCGATCCATGAAAACCAATCCCAACCATCTATAACATCTAACAGCAGATTCATCGCATGTGCCGCACATTCATCGGTTTCGCTATGGGATTGTGCGTCCCACAAGCAGATCGGTAGCATTATCACACATACCATAGCGGTCGGATGCGCCGCCGTCTCACCAAGCGGGTGGTATCTCGCATGTGGAAATGGCAAGAATATTACAATCCGCGATCAGTATCTCGACTACAGTGTAAGTGTACATCCACTCATGAAGCTCGCTTCACTAACAATCACCATGCTATTCTTGTGCCCTGTGTAACGCTTTAATCTGTCGCTAATTCCGCGTCTCTCAGCTTCCGCTCGTAGATTTGAGTAACAAGACCTTCGAGTCGCAGATACAGGACGAGCCGACGAAAAACGAAGTGTTACTCTCAGGAGATTGCGGGCGCTTCTAGCCCTAGCCACTACGTGCTAGCGAACCGCGCACTTATACGAACAAGACTGAAACATTCGGCACCTGTGATAGAGGACGTCAAGGAGGTGAGTCCGCTTCCTCACTACTCCATGTGTATGGTTGCCCACATGCACCCCAAGTCCCACCGGATTCGGCGATCACCTATCAGCCATATCGCGATGGCGATTGCTCCACTTGCCCAGGGCGATCGGGAGGGTGCGCTGCGCACATTCGACCTTGCATTTTATGATTGTGAGCTGCATGACCACAGAATTCTCTTACTACTGAAGGTGCGCGACTTAATCTGCGTCCTTTTCACCATTAATCTGCGTTCCGCTCAGTCGATCCTTGTGTTTGAATCCGGAAATCAAGAGGAGCGCGTAATGCGCGCAGAACGCCTCGCTACGATAGCGGGCGAGGACAACGATTTCAACGCTTCCTACCTTTATACCCAGGTACGTGCCTCGCGTGACGCCGACATGTAAGTATCACTGCTGATTCATCCCGCAGATGCTTGGGGTCATGTACACGAACAAAGACAGCTACGGACGTGCGATATCATTGATCGAGCATGGGAAGAACCTGGCCCCCAAGGACAAACAACGTCCTCCGCTAGTGACGATCTCACTTGTAGGTCCTCTGCTCTTACTAGCGTTGCCTATTAATGCAATGCCCCACGAAGACACCCGGGCGGAGTCCCAACGGACCGGATACCACCGCCCGGCAACATCTATGTGAGACCCTCTATGCTGAAGGACGTACTGCCGAAGCCACGGAGATCCTCCTCAATATCATCAGGACGTCAGACAAGGAGCGAGATGCAATTGTGGGTTGGATCGCAGGTATGTCTTGTAACCGCTAGTTGACGTTCACATTCATATCTGTCGTCAGACTTCACCCAAAAATGTGCTGCGACGCTTGAGCGTCTTGGCGACGATGCTTTCGGATCTTCAGAACATGACGACGCAATAAAATAATACTCAGTCCTTCAAGTCCTGCGAGTCTACTTATCAAACGAAGCAGAACTCGCGCTACAAAAGGGTTGTGGGAGGAAGCAATACAGGATGCGAACGAGGTATGCATGGTATCTCTCTTGTATGAGTGGGTTCCCCTACGGTTGTTGTATAGGAGGTGAAAGCGGATCCCTCCAGTCCTTGGGGCTATGAGGCCACGCATGTGGTGCTTCATGGCGCGAAGCAGTATGACGAGGCAATCGAGGCTTTCAAGTCCATGCTGCATAGGATGGATCAGTCCCATGACCCCGCAACCACCCGTATGTACCTCCTCTATGAAACTAATACCCCAAGTGACGGTTTCACAGAACTCCGTAAGAACTACATTTCACCACCCGACGTGATTGCTGCAATCGATTCCATCGTCGGCGAGATCTGTTGTCCCCTCGTCGTCATTGATGTCACTACCGGCTGCCTTTGCAATGATACTGGGCGGATGCGTATTTTCAAGGCTGATACGAGGTTCAAAGGACTTGTTTCATCCATGACAAAAAAAGTGGACAGGACGGAGATCCGACATGTGGTTGAAAGGTTTTTCGGATACGTCATGTTCTCGCACGCATGGTAGGGGAACGAGCCGTCGTTCCAGGACGTCAATGTAGTCAACTCCGTGTGGGACCTTCCCGACACGCCCCTGAATAACAAGTTGCATGTTTTTCGCCTGGAAACGCGCAGGTTCGGTCACAATTGGGCATGGTCATATACGTGTTGTATCGACAAGTCCGCGAGCTCTGTCCTTAACCAGTCCCTTACCTCCATGTACAAGTGGAATGCGAATTCGGCGGCCACGCTCGTATTCCTTGCCGGTGTAACCCATCCGCCCAAGCCCGGGGACCTTTCGCGTAGTTTATGGATGGCGCGAACTTGGACATTATAAGAGTTTCTCTCACCAAATGTCATCTTTTTCTACGACTCCGAGTGGAAACCGTACTTCGGCAATACTGGCGTGAGCCACAAGCAATCTCCAGGGATCATGCAAGAGCGAGCGGATGCTATCAAGATCCCCTCCGGAACCATCGTCACGTTCTTTCCAGACAATCTTGGGGTGCGCGAAAAACTTCGTTTCGCTTCGACGCGCAATGCGAAGTTCGATGAAGACGTCGCATACTCTCTGATCGGGATATTCACGTCTGATATTAGGCCCCACTACGGCGAAGGAAGCGACGCTCTCGGACATCTCCTGGAGGAGATCGTGGCCCGCAATGGAGAGGTCACCGTACTTGCGTGGTCAGGGAATTCATCGTCATACAACAGCTGTCTCCCGGCTTCGATTTTCCGTTTACAGCCAAATTCCTTACGACCCCTCATCACTCGAAGGGGCAGAAATGAAAAGTTGCATCGCGAAGCTACGTGACAAGTTTCCCAGACAAAAAGCGCGAATTATATATAATAAGATCAACCATCTTTCCCTCGCCCGTTTTACAACCTGACGTCTGCACCTTCCATGCATCGTCTTCTCTGTAGGAAGTCTCGAGAAGCCATGTGGAGGCAATGAAAAGTTATATCTTGCCCGGGTATCGGGGCTTGGTGAAGTGGAATTCACGACCATAGATCAGCTCCCGCTGAACGGGACACAGAAATTCGCCTTCGCGCATCCGTGGATCGATCATACCCGAGGCCTGAGCAGTGGTGTTACCTTGGAAAATGACTCGGAATCTGACCCTGATTCTGACTTGGATTGTCCCTGTACCACAGGTTGACAGCTATACCCGGGCACTGGAGATGATCGCTCGTCTCGGACAGTCCTTCAACGCGTTTCTTCTCGTACAACAATAGAATGGAACGTACAAGAGGGTCGCTGCCGAGAGGGAGATTGTCGTCTCGGGGCTCGGAACCAACATTACCTCCAAGAACATTCGAGTGAAAGTGCTAGAAATCCTTTGACGTGTATGTGGGGGACTGCTGGTTGTTACATCTGGTCTGTATTTCTCCCTTCAGCGGTCATTTCTGTGTTCGTATTTTCGTGCTGTTTTCGTTGTCTTTGTTCATCGTTCTCATCATACCCCTCCCGACATCGTCGCATCTGTCGCATATATACGTGGCCCTATCCGGGCCAACAAAAGCTATCTATCTACGAATATACCGACACGATGTATTTACCTCATACGTATTCCAAAACGTGCTTTGTTCTGTTACTTACCCAATGATATTCGTGTTTCTTTATGGGTGTCACGCACCACCGAATGTTAGGGAGATGGGGATTCGATGGTTGGATAGGTACGTATTGAAGGAGGCTAGAATTAGTAGAGGACGGAGGTTGGAGTTGACGAACCGACGAGGCATATATGTGGGTGTTCCATTTTGTTTCGTTGTGAATCCTTTCCGACCTTCAATTCGAGTGCAGGTTCCGACTAGCCTTCGAGGACAAGGGCGACAATGGAGAGCTCTACCAATGGTTGTTTGTGGTACATACATCTAAGAGCCTTCGGAATCGAATGTCGGCCTCCCAATTTGCGAGTCGTCTTAGAGGGAGAATCCTACCAACGTCTCGTAGACTCTACGCATCACAACCAGCAGTGCGGATATGCATTGAAACTTAGATGATCACGTACCAAGCCTCGTCCCTTCGGCTAGCCGGCAGCCAAAAGGTGGCTGACCCGGAAAGTACCCCCGAAATCAGATGTCAGGCTCACAGCTGCCCTTATAGATTCAGCACGCAGGTCGTCCGCTCTGCACGCCTACCTTCCTCTTCAACGATCATCGTCCGTACTGCGCACCTACTCCCCTGTCCACCCTCTTCATCACGATTGATGGACGACGCCGAGCCCCGACCGTTCTCGTCGCGTCAACGGACGCCAACGAACCTCATGTACTCCTGGCAAACGCGCTGGCCCTTCCGAGCAGGATGAGGTTGGTAGATGGAGGAACAAGAGGAGAAATCCTTGACTCAGTCAATACCATCCTGTACGGGTACCCCGTAGATCGGATAGTCACATGGATATGCTCGCCAAGTGGTACGCATTTACAATCTGCTGTTGCGGTACGAAATTTCAATGCATCTCGGGGATACTGAAGTTGACTGCAGAGGTATCAGCAGTTTCATCGATGCTGTTCCTCGGCCGAAAAAGGAGTGCATACGTTGACCCTAAGTCGCGTGAATTTATCACTATCTCTTCCTAGATGACATCTCACCTGTATGATACGCCATATACCAGCACTCCGCTTCGATTCTCTAGCGTTTCTCCGTTGATGCGAACAGTGCCCTTTGGGGTTATTGTCGCCAGAGAAACACCAACAGGCTAACCCACTCGCTGGACATCCATGGGCATTGCACAGTGTCTTCCCCCTGCAAGGCAACGTGAGCGTGATCGATGACACGCCCCATACGCAATTGAGTGGATTCTCTGGACAACAGCTTCCGCACTACGGGCGACCACTTGTGATCACCAATGGCTTGCTCCTCGTACGTTGTCGTGGCTTTTTTATCATCGTCTGCTCCACTGATAGGGTACCAGTCCATTTCCCTCCTCCGCAGATGCAACTTTTTCGGGTCAACGAGAGATTGATTAGGCGAACTTGCCCAGCTTGTGGGACTAGAGGTGTGTTCTGTGGAGCCTGTGTAGCTGATGGCACTGGGTAGGGAACTGATAGTTCTGACTACGGCGCAGATCATTACTCGCGAACACTGTCCCAGAGGCCGTCGTCGTGACAGCGCTTCATTCGAGCGAGAAGACAGTGGAGATGAGGGATATGACGGTAGCACAAGGCCCACCTTCCGGTTGTCTGTGCACCTGTCGTTACTTACCCAATCATATTCATATTCAAGGATACGAAGATGGGGTGGTGGAGATCGCACATCTGAGCCTGCTAGCGAAGGGGTAACGAACGAACGAAAGCCTGACGGACATCTCAATCTTCTGATTTAGTAGAATCGGATTAATCTACATACTCTCCGAGCGTATGTTGCAGTCGTAGATACTAGAGACATCTGCCGAGGCCCGACCAAGGAGGGAGAATGCCACCTGTTCCGCGTCCTCCATTCGCAACCTTCAATCCTATCAAGAGCGAAGAGATTGGGACATCTGACAGCAGTAAACAAGATTCAGCAAAATATTGCATTCCGGTCTGTCGTAGAGGTGTCAGTTCTTCAGTGCCCCAGCCGAAGTGTAATAGAAAACACTCACATTCCGCCTGCCCATTGCCTTTTTTTTTTTTTTAATTCATAGTTTTAAGTGCATGAGGTTCTAACGAACCTATGTCGCACTATACTATCGTCTGTTTATGCTGTCTAGTGGTGGCCCCCTGTGGCCCGCCTACTCCCACAAGCGAGTGAATGCCCTGGTGGCAGGGCCTACGGCCCCCCACCAGTCCTCCGTTCCCGCCGGCTGTTTTAGACACTCCGCCTTGGAGTGGGGTAGGCTTAAGACGTTTCTAGACATTAAACTGAGGCTACACTAATTCGGCTGCTGTTAGGCAAGCTGGTAAGGGAGACATCGCGTTCTTTAGCTCTGCTGTTTGATGACTATGTTGTAGGGACTGCATTTTTTGCAGTGGTGGCGGTATTATGGTAGGGTGAGATGACTGGGGAGCTTGTGAACGGAGGTAGCATTTAAGCCGAGGGTTTTTTTTTTTTTTTTTTTTGGAGTCTGATGGGAGTGATGGAGCGAGGGGTTGGGGCGTGTGCAAGTCGGACGAGTCGAGTGGGGATGAGGTCGTGGTTTATTGTGGTTTTTAGGCAGTAGCCTGGTGAGGTGTGGGGTGGACAGTCTATTGGGTAGACTCGGGGGAGCGGTCATGTTACCTATGCTAGGGCTTTATCAGGTGTCTCATCTGGTTTTATACATCTCACCAAATGTTTCCTTTAGTCGTTTCATGTTTGACACATACTTGAGGAGATGAGGCTGAGCTCTAGCGTTTGACAGGACGTACGGCAGTGAACTGGCGTCCCTACCCAAGGCATTACGGAGAACGTGCCTTTCCCTGTCGTACCTTGGGCACTGGAACAAAAAGTGGTGTACGTCTTCTGGGGTGGTCTCGCTGCATTGCAGGCAGAGAGGTGTATCGCTGCGTTTGAAGCGGTGCAGGTGTTTGTTGAGCGGGATGTGACCTGTACGGAGTTGGATGTACAGGCCTGACTTTCTTTTAGGGAGCGGAGCAGTCAGTTTTACAAATGAGTTACTGGGCAGGAATGGGTCGACGTGAGAGATCCTGCTGTGACGCAGGGATCTCTGCCATTCTCTGTTCCAGAGGCTTCTAAGCTTGGCTGCATAGGCTTGCTTTAGGGTTGAGACACTGATGGGTAGATGTTCTGCTAGTGTTGATGGGAGGTCTCCTGATGGACTGTTGGGTATGTCTCCCTTCACTGCTAATTTGGCTTCTCTGTCCACTAGTTCATTACCTTCTATTTCCATGTGGCCAGCTATCCACTGTAGGGTGATGTCCTTTTTTGTCAGGCATCCATTTTTGCATATATCTCAAATCATTGACCTGAAGCGCATAGGTAGATAGTGCCTGGGTTTGGCTGATGGTCACTCACTGGATCGTATAACTGCTTGATTATCTGCAAGTATGGAGGCTGGGAAGTCAACCTTGTCCCTAGTAGCCAGAAGATGGGCTGCCAGGAGCAAGGCTGCCACTTCCGCCTCGAAGACTGTGTGTTCTGATGTGCTGCCTAGACAGTAGTGTAGGGTGATGATGTGTTGGTAATCTACGTACAAGGCTGCTGCTGCACCAACTCCTCCATCAGTGCACGACCCATCTGTGAACACTAGAGTCCGGTTTTTTATCTGGGGCTATGGCAGTTGAGTGCATGGGGAGGGCATATGGGGGTAGCAGGCA
This sequence comes from Pisolithus orientalis, assembly GCF_024613125.1. Classification (NCBI taxonomy): domain Eukaryota; kingdom Fungi; phylum Basidiomycota; class Agaricomycetes; order Boletales; family Pisolithaceae; genus Pisolithus; species Pisolithus orientalis. Next base: position 56,848 of record NW_026260815.1, on the reverse strand, counting down.
TGGGCAGATCTCTGTGACAGCTCTTGGGTTGACCTCCAGGTTGTGGAAGAGGCGGTGTAGTACCATGCGGTGGTGTTTTACATTCCTTTTTGCTGCTTTTTTGATGTGTTGGTGAAGCAGGTGCATAACTGGCAGCGATGCCAGGCGTAGGGACGTTCTATGTAGTATTTGTTGGACAAGTTGGGGAGCTGGGAGCATGTGTGCATGTGCTAGAAGGGCATCCATGGGCATGGTTCTCATGGCTCCTGTTGCTGCTAGAATAGCCATTCTCTGGATTGTGGTAATGCACACTGTGACACCTCTTGAGCCTCTTGATTTGGAGGAGAGGTCCCCAGTGTAGGGTGGGTGTAGCCATACTGATGCTGCATATGTTATCTTTGGCACCACTACTGCTTGATAGAGTCGTTGCATCTGTTTCATGGGGATGCCCCATGAGGATGTGGAGAGTCTTCGTAGCAGGAGGGCCTGCTTTGTTCCTTTCGCTAAGGCTTGTGCTGCTTGTGTTTTCCACCTTAGCTCTTGGTCGAGGATAATCCCTAGGAACCTGTGAGTAGCTGACGGATTTATGGTGGTGTCTCTTAGCATTAGTGGTGGTCTGGATTTGTTGTGGCTGAGCATGAAGTCCATGAGTGCAAACTTGCTAGTTTCGAAGTGGGAATTGTGTTCTTTGGACCAGATGAAGCCACTGTCATCTCGTTCCATCATGTCATGTAGGATGGTGTGGGTCGCTGCAAAGGTTTTACTGATAGCTATAAAGGCAGTGTCGTCTACAAAGGCTAGCATTAGTTCATTTTTACCTTTGGCTGTATCGACCAGATCCGAGCTGTATATTACATATAGGATCATTGATAATGGATCCCCTTGGCCTATACCATTTTTTATTTCGAACCAGTTGGATTCGTAGTTGTCAAAGTGGATTTTGGTTTTTCTGTTGGAGAGTAGTCATCCTGTGTAACTAACAATTTCCACAGGCAGACCCTGCTTTCTCATGTTGTGTAGTAGGCAGTCTGTGACGGCATTCGGAAATGCCCCTTCAATGTCAAGGAAGAGTGCTGATACCACTTGCTTTTGTCACCAGGTGTGTTGTATCATGGACTCGAGTAAAATCAGCGAATCTTTGGTTGAACGGCCCAGCCTACTGCTGAAGTGTGTGCCTGGGAGTAGTTGGTGTTTCTCAAGGATGTATGTGGTGTTTTCTGCTACAATTGCTGATAGAAGTTTAGTGGTGGTGTTGAGGAGCACGATGGGGCAATAGGCCTTTGGTGTAGTGTAGTCTGCCTTGCCAGGTTTATGGAGAATTACTGTTGTTGATTCTCTCCATGGGTCGTAGTAGGTCTGCAGCATGAACACTGTGTTAAAGAGGTGTAGTAAGTAGCTTTCCAGGACTGGAGATTTTTGAAATACTATGTTGGCTACCCCATCAGGCCCTGGGGCCTTGTATGGGCTGAGATTTTTGATTGTTTGAGCAAGCTGGTCCTTTGTGATGGCCAACCATTGCACTTCTGGTGGTGGGTATCTGTAGTCTTGTGGTACCGAGGACTGGGGTGGAGGGGGTGGGAAGAGCATGTGCGCGAAGGCTTGGCTTTTGTCCTCATTGGTGCTGAGTGTGGTTGCAGCTCCATTGTCGTCTAGTTTTTTCAGTGTTGGTACATGGGTGTTACTGCCATCTCCATAGGGCTTGGATATGTACTTGTTCACTATCCAGAGGTTGTCGTTGTTTGCCTCTTCAAGCCAGTCCCTCCAGTGGCTCTTTTTGGCAGATTGAATGGTCCTATCATACTCCTTAGCTTTCATCTTTCATTGGCTGTGACTGGGGTGATTGCATATTGCATGGAACGTGTATGATGCTTTACTTAGCATTTTTAGCTCATTATGTAGGGTCATTAGTTCTTTCATCCACCATCTTTTTCTGTGAGGGTGCAGGCGTGTCCTCGGGACCTCCTTCTCCATGGTCCTACACAAGGCCTCGTCTATGCCTCTGGCTGTTCTTTGGAACACTGTTTCATTAGTTATTGCTGCTGGAGGGCCGATCTTCGCCAGCTTGGCTTTGAGTGAGCTGTTGAACCTCTTCCAGTCGACCTCCCTGAAGTTAAAGGATGGGGATGTCGACAATGGGGTGAGGGTCATATCGAGCAGTGTCAGCACCGGAAGGTGATCGGTGTTGGGACCACAGTCCTCTGGACTGGTGTCACACTTGGATAGGTCCGCTAGCATAGACTCTGTACAAAAAACGTTATCTGGACATGTCCAATTCCCTGTGGAGGAGGATTGGAGCGTGGGTTTGCCCTTGGGCAGGGCCTGGACCATGCTGTAGTCCGCTACCAGTTCTAGTAGCTTGTGTGCTGACACGATTGTGGAGGCCATGAACAGGTGGTGATTGTGTTCTTCATCCCACATTGGGTGGTGTCTGTTGAAGTCTCCTGCCCATATCATTCTGTTGCCTTCATTTCTTCTGATGTCCCTTATGTTTGCCATTAAGAAGGATCCCATGCCTTCCACCATGTGGTCGTGCTTGCAATCATTGTATATGTTAAACAGCATGTATGTTCCTTTTGTCATTCTCAGTCTCATAACCACCACATCCACAGATGGGAAGTTGACCTGCTCCCAAGTGTTAGTGCTGATTTTTGAGTTTATCAGAGTTACTGCCCAGGGCTTTGCTCCTTGTGCTAGTTTTGCTGTTGGTATACCACCCTCCATCAGGTGTTGGCTCTGGTGTTACCAAGTTGATCTATTGGGGGTTCCTGTAATGCAACTATGTCCCATTCCTCGGCTAACTGGCTGTTAATTAGTGAGTGTAGTGCTATATGGGAAGTATTAAGGTTTTGTTGCCATATTCATAGTTTGGTCAGTGTGTCATCTTGAGTATGGCTTTCAGACATCATTAGAGGAGGGGTTGGGGGGAGTTTTGGCTGGTGGGGTTGACATCAGGGCAGGTTGGAAATTGGGGTGGGGTGGTAGAGGATGTAGCAGTGAATGAGTATGGATGGGGGGGGCTCCTCTGCCTCCTCGTATCATGTTGTGTTGACCTCATTTGGGGACGTGGGTGCGGATGTTCATGGCCTTGCCTAGGGTCATTTGTCTTAATTGTCCCTGGGCAGCAAGTGGGTTTGGAGGGGGTCTGGTCCATTTTATGGGATCTAGAGGGCGTGGGGGTAGTTCTACTTGTGTCCACTCCTCTGAGGTGGGGAAGTATGGCATCCTGTTCTCCGGGGTATGGTTGTGTAGTGTATTGCAGCATCTAATGAAGTCGGGGCATTGTCTGTCATTGCTGGGGTGGGTGTTGTTTTGGCAATTAACACAGAATACTGTAAGGGAGGTGCATCCTTGTGCACGGTGTGGTAGGGTGCACAGGCCGCATGTGTCTTCCATTTGTTTGCAGTCCTTTGCCAGATGGCCTGTTCGTTGACATTTGAGACACCATATTGGCTCCCTTTTGTCCTTGTACAGGCAGAGCCTGTCTAGACCCCAGTAAAAGCCATCCCTCAGGAGGCAGTTGGCTGTATCAGGTGAGGTGATGAAGGTGAGGGCATGGGCTACTTTCTGGGTGGGTGAGCATTTTGCAGGGTCCTTAATCCATTTGATGCACAGTATCAACCCAGTCTGGATGTTGTTCTTGTTCTCCATCCTGCATAGAGTGTCAGGGCTGTCTAGGTCAGTGGTGATGGGAAGGAATGGGATGACTATACTATACTGTCTGTCCTTGATCATTGCTGTTCCACCTAGTTTCTCCAAGAAAGCATTTCTGTTTGGTGCATCTCTGATCCATGCTGCAGACTCCTGGCTGTTGAGTTCAAGCAAGATACAGTTGTTGCAAAGGCAGGCAATGGACTTAAGTTGGGGGCCTGGACCGTTGATGCAGTCTACCATATCGATCGCCTGTTTAATGAGGTCAATGGATGATTCTCTGCTGGTTGTTTCATTGAGGAGTGGGTGATCACTGTTGAGTTCTGGTAGTAGTTGCCTTTCTTTGATGGCTGCATGAGCCCTAGTGAGTTCTGGGGTGGGACAAGTTCCAAGCAGGATCTGGTTTGGGTTGGCTGATGTTGTTGTGAGGGCATCTCTGTAGGATATGGGGAAGGGAGCCAGGGGAGCATTGGTTTTGAGGAGGGTTTTGACTTCTTTGAGTGCTGATTTAACCAATCCTACATCGTCGGTGAGACTTTGTACTTTATCTTCCAGTTGGTTGTCGTTTGGATGGGCGGTGGCTGTGGGTGATGGATCGATGGTTTTGCTGAGCTTAGCATTGATCAACTGGACATTTTCGCTTGCTTTCTTGTTGACCTTCTCTAGGTTGTCGGCAGTTGCTAAGATCTTTCCTACATGGGGGGAGATCACGATCAGTACTGAACTTTCAAGCTTGTCTGCAACTGCCCTGGTGATGGAGTCGGCCAAAGCCGGTACCATCAGCTCCCTGATGAGGAAGGCTGTGGTGTGAATGATTGAGCGTAACATGTTGTTGACTCCCTTGGCTTGCGAAATGTAGAAGAGTGCTTGGGAGATGTGTTCTGGCGAGGCTGGCCTGCCATGGATCGTGTACGCTTGGTCCAGGAGAGTTCTTGCTGATTCTACGTCTTTGACTTCCGCATCTGGGTCGTTGATAATGTCGTCGAGTGGTATGCCACTACTTCGGGTTGTTTTGCCGGGTGGGGCCACACCAGATGTACGGGGTCCCGGCGGGGGGCCTGACGTGGCGTGGGAACCTGACCTCAAGGACGTTCGTCCTGTCGTGGTCATGGATCGTCGAATGTAGGGTAATTCTACTGATTATGGGAGTTGGGGAGATGGGAGATGTGTTTTTGGGGTTGTAATCCTAAAGAACGCTACTGTACGTCGCTAGTGCCTGCGACGGGCCTCTGCTGGGGCTGGTGTGACGAGGGCGAAAGAGTTTTTTCGGGGTCCTAGTCGGGGTGCCACGCGGAGCGGAGTTGCCCATTGCCTTGTCCCTCTCATTCTCGGGGAAGGCTGGGTGCGATGCCTAGGCTCTCGTAGCTTATTGACCTGAACATGGGGTATTATCATACGACAGTGGGATGAGCGCCGACCGTTTACTGCGCCGGAGCAGAGAATCGACGCGCAATTCGGTCGGGGTGAGCACCCTTGCGTAGTGTTCAGTGAGGTAGATCCCGTTCAGCCAAGGCCTCAAAACGCCCACGTCACAACCCAGAGCTCAGCCTGCTCATGTAGTTCAACCAAGAGCTCCTCATACCGCGCCAGCTTCATCCGAGCTCCTGCTGCTACACCAGTCCACCCGGGAGTTCCTCTTCGGACTCCAGAATACCACGTCCAGTTCTGTTTACACTGTCAGTTTAACCGAGAGCTCCCACAAACGACTTCCCAGCTGCTGATGCAACCGTGCGTCGTATCCAAACTCGGAATCAGTGTCTCGCTGCTGCCCAGTCTTCGGTAACACCACCACCGATCTCATGTACGATCCCTTATTCAGGCCGTCATGCTCTTGCCCCGCAGTATCTTCAAAGTCTGCATCTTTGACTTCGACAATTACTTCGCTGCGGCTCAGTCCTGCCGTACCTCCAAAACCTGTAGGTTTAACTAATATTAGAACTATGGGCACCGGTCCGCCCCACCTCGGAACTTCGGCACTCGAGATGATACCGGCCGCCAGCGCATAATTCACGAAGTGGCTGAACGTCTCCGTGTAGATCACGACTGTCAACAGATAAATAGGAAGTTTCGTCAAAGAAGAGGGAGAAGTGAGCATTGTCATCGTGCGTTGCCGTTGTATTTTTTTGCGAGTGTGCTGTTTGTGCAGGCGGGGAATACTACTGACTATTGTGTATTCTCTTTCCTCAATGATGGTCGTTTGCGATGTCTTCTCCTCTCCTCTCTTACTTGTCTCCCTCGATCGATTTTGGGAGCTAGAGGTGCGTTGGGTGTGAGATGCTGGTGTGTAATCAGTTTCGCCGGAACAAGCTGTAAGAGATCGTATCGGTAAGGTGCCCCCATTTTTTCTTACCAACTGGGCGACGAGAGTGTCATAAGCATGTAAAACCATGACAGGTGATTTGAGGAAAGTTCGAGGACATTGAGCAATGTCATTCGCCTAGTCTCAATCACAAGTCTTTCTCATGTCATGTTCGTTCGTACAATTAGCTATAACCCGCTTTCGACGCTGTTCCCCCACTCAAGTTCGGCTTGCGTTGCACATCGTATAGCCTTCGACGTCGCAACGAGATGAATACTAGTTGCTCATACTTGCGAACTCCATACAGATTCTGGCTACCTGGGTTGACCCTTGCATACAGAAACAGAGGGTCCGACATGCTTTGCGCGCTCGTGGTACCTACAGTACCCTCCCGTGTACAGGTATAAAATGACACACATGCTAGGACAAAACATAAAGGGGCCCTCGGTGATGCGGATAACTTTCGGTAAGAGAGACTTCCTACACAATCTTGGGTATCAGCACTTGACTATCTAGGACACTGACCAGATCCTGAGGGCAAACAGTAATCATACAGTCGCTTGCAACTCTCCTGTACTCATTGTGACGCAACTCCTTGAGTAGAAGTGCGTTGAATGGTTGCTTCAGCTGTTCCAACAGCTCCCACACAGCGTTGTCATTGCTACCGGTTCGCGTCGGGAGCGCTTCTGGATGCCAAGGACGAACAAGACTATATCTACAGGCATCCTCATCAAGGTAGACCGACTGTGTGAGCTCGAGGGGCGTAAGGCGCGATGCATGAATCTCGTATGTATAACGGTCGGAGTGTCTAGTTGAGGTCCCTTGTAGTTTGACCACAGTGACTGGGTGGGCGATGGAGGGCAACACAAGCTTATTGTTGACAAATTTGGCCCGCGGTAATCTTGCAAGGTTATTGTACAATTTTTGTGCTTTTTCCAGATCCAGGTCACTGTGTTTAGCAGGGTTACTGGGGGTCAGCTGGATGTCAGGTACCGTCTGGTACGGTACGAGATTGGCAGGGAAGCAGCTATTGAACGATGATGCCTCCCCAACCCAATCCAGAACCGAAATGTCTCCAGAACGAGAGATGATCTCTGCCAGGAGGCGTCCGAGGGCATTCTCCACAGGTTCGCCATAGAGGACTGGTAAGTGAACCTTGAAGATTCCAAAAAGTGAGTAGGCAATGTCTTCTGGTCGAGTGGTACCACGGCCTGATGCCCAGTGGAGTCTGGTTCGTGCGTCATCCATGCCCGGATAGAAATCCACAAGGTGCCGTTTTGTTATTCCCGTTGCCTTCTGGAGCTCTTCGAGCACGGTAGGGTCTGTTTTGTGGTTCGCAGTGTCACTCGTCGTGTAGAGAGACCAGTCGTACGTAAAGAAGAAGACGGTGTGTGAAGCCAACAACTCTTGAAGTGTCCATCCTCGTGTGAACCAGACACTATTGGCAAGCGAACCAGCATCGAAGACATCGGAAAGGTACACAATTGTCAGGGATGACTGGTGGTACCAAGAAAACATCGACCCAATCGCTTCCTGCAATTCGGCACTGCTATCTTTGTCAATGCAGCAAGTATCGCTCCATGCCCACTGGAAATTCTGCCCCAAAGCGAGAATGCAAAAGTGCTGGAGTTTCGCCAGACCGTCCATGCCGCCTAAGTCATAGATATTTTTCCCTTCAACGTCGCGCAGTCACGGCTCGCGAATCCCCCACTTGTGAGACAGCGTGGCAAATTCAAAGAACTCTGAGAGCACATCATCGATCTCCGTTACAAGTTGCTGGCTGTTGAGCGGAGAGGTGGACAACAGCAGTTGCTTGTACTGATGGCTGCCCTCGAAACGGGATACCTGCGCATCCCGGTTACACAAAAGGCCAGTGGGCGTGTGCAACAAACGGTGGGGAATTTTTTCAACTGTTTTGGAAACAGCCCTCTTGATTAATTGCTTGATATTAAGGGAATTGAAGCCCGAAGAGCTAGCCCCTGGTTCTTTCACATGAGCAGGAGCAGACCCTGCTCTAACCTTCGTTTTGAGATAACTCGCGAGAAGGTCTCGAGATAATACATGATCTGGGTGACCTGGGCGGTGAAGCTCCCACGCAGCTTGCGCGAGGCTAACAGCCTCACTCATGATGTTCGCTGGGCCTTGTCTTTGAAATTGTTCGTGAAGGGCACTAGCGAGGTCGAGAAGAGGTCTGCATCGATCCGGCAGAGGAGTACGTTCCAATGCAGCCCGGCGAAGAGATATGATCTCTTCCAGGTCTGCCATGGAATCCTCCCTCCTGAAGCGTTCGTGAAGGCAGTCGTCGAGTTCGAGAAGAATTCTTTGTCTATGTGGGTCGTTCGGGACCATGTATTCCGACACAACTCGTCTTATCATGATTACTTCGTCCAAATCCTCTTTCGTTCTCTTCTTCTTGGACCGTTCGGAAAGGAGGTCGGCGAGATTGATGAGGGCATAATGGCGTTGTGAGTGTTCTGGTGGCGTACATTCCAGTGCAGTTCGCCCAAGCGTGATTACCGCATCCAAATCAACGTTCCTTTCCCTTCCCCTGAATTCTTTGATAAGGTGATCGGCAAGATCTTTCAGAGCTAAGTGACCGTCTGGGAATTGCGCGGACATGCGCTTCAAGGCAGGTTCCTTCGGGAGGGGGGCGGTCACTTTTGCCTACGTATGCATGAAAATACAGTTATTTCCAAGATGGATTGAATGCGGTGCAGAGCGATGTACCTGAGTCTCAGCTATATCTTTGAGTAGCAACAGTGCCGCACTCCACGCTGTTTCTGGTTGGCCTTTGAAGACTTCAGGGAACATCGATGCATGCCATTTCCTGTTTCCGTTGCCGTTCAACGCTTCCGTCATAGTTTTGAGCTGCGACAACCGTTGGCTCTGCGTTTCGTCGGGAAGAAGCGAGTCCAAGTTGATAGTCGGCACCACATAAATGCAGGGCGGAACCGTGATCTTGCTAGAAAAACGCTTGACAAGCAACTCGAAACGCTGTAACATCAGTGTACGGAAATCTGTCGGATCCGAGTCGAGCGAGTGGAGAAAGAGAATTCCAGAATGACATTTTTCGGACAAGCTGTGGCAGTATTTAAAACGTTATAATCAAAGGGCATTTGTCACACCCAACTTTAACCAACTAATCATCGCATTCTCAGAATCGAGATCGAGATCTTCACGGTTCGAATGGAATAAGGGTATCTTGACAACTACGATATTGACTGGGCCGTTCATGAGGTTGCACCTCAATGCTTTGACATGCTCTGTAAAATGTGGACCCATCTCCGTTACTTTGATACCGTGGCATTCAAATAATCGGTTGGCGAACTAGAACTCATTTAGGAAGTTTTGCCTGTAAATCAATGCCAACATTACCAAACTCTTGCCAGCCTCAGCAGGGTCGACCACACTGCTGACGACGTTAGGCCTGACGTTTAGGGAAGTATGCCGCCACGTACAAGATTACATACACATTCTGAACAGATGAGACGAGTCGCACGAGCTTTCTGGGGATGCCGCAACTGCAAATGTCCTAGCGCATAAATGACCGTGAGAAGGCAGCCACAACACGCAAAGAAAGGGACAGAATACTTGCAATCTCCAAGCTCCGCTTTAATGCTCCCAAGTTATCATCCACGGCGCGGAGGCCCGTTCTTAAGGAGGGTGTCGACTGCAGAAGTTGTCAGTTACAAGCAAACATGAGTGTGTCATTTCACGCACGCGGAGGACATCGCATACAAGCCGCATCGAATTCGCACAGGCCGAAATAACACGAGCATCTGTCGATCGAAGGACCCGTCGTACTTCAGATTGCCTCTGTGCAACACTCTGGACGATTCCCTGCACATCACTCATATGCCTAAGAGGTAGAAGACGGTCATCCTATTTCTGTATATGATCCATTATCTTCTTACTTTGCAAAACCTTTGATTGCTGTCTTTATCTCTGCCGATAACCTCGTCAGTCTTGCTTCAGTTACTGCGTTAACCAGGAGCGTAGCAGTTTGCAAGACTTGAAGAAGTACGTGGTGCGTTCCCGTCATGGCCTGGGACAGGACGGCATGAAGTCTTTCTCGACGCGAAGTCAGCGACGAAGACTCACCTTAATTGACAGAGCAATGCTGAGAGATGGAGAAATCACGTCCTTGAGATGAGGTATACGAACAAGTTCTGCCACGCCAAGAGCAGCTTGCAGAAGAGGAATTACCCGAACCAAACCACCCCGGTAGCCCTCTGTGCTGCAAGTTCCAGAACTGCTAAGGCTTATGATGCCCGATCCAACAGACCGACTATTGGAGGAGGTATCGGAGGAGGTAGAAAATGAACTTCTCGAAAGCAACGAAGTTCTTTGGAGAAGACGCTTGCTATCCGGTGGAACCCGGCTACGAGACCTCTTTGTACTATTCTTGAGCCGCTTGAAAACTCCCTTGACACCCGACATCAGGTCAGTGAAAGTCGCCGTGACGGCTTTTCCTGCCGCTGTCCTATGAAGTGGCACATGTTTATCAACCATTTCTCGCTGGATTTGAAGTGGACGGCGCTGAAGTGGTGGCGCCACGGAAAGGCAACTAATAATTTTCCAGGAAGACTCCATTGTCCCGTCGAAGCGATGAATAGTTGATCCCAAGTTGATCATGGACTGCCAGAAGTCGGACCGCAGTTCGCTTTCGCGTGCTGAGCCAACCTCTTCAGTTACTTCATCCCACATCGTTGTAACGAGGACGATATTCTTAAAGTTCTCCTTTCCACATAGTTCCTTGAACATATTGTAGTTCCTTAACGGTGTTCCTGAAACCCTATTGTCTGAAATTCGGTGCAAATACAACACGCCGCTCAGTTTGAGGTTCTTTTTGTAGCTGAAACGTTGTCAGAATCGAGACTGCTCAACAATCAAGCTGGATAGCTTACGCTGTATTTAACCAATGTGCAATTTCCCTAAGAATCTGGGCATCTGTCATGAACGTATCGTCGAACCCAGGAGTATCAACTAAAACAATGTTGCGGATGCCATCGGAATGAGGATATCGAACCGGGCGAATTTCCTTTGTATACGACATCAAATCATGACCGGCAGTTACAGTAGGTCTTCCAACCGCGCGATCAACAAACTGGGTTCATTCAATTGGAATGAGCTTGTGAACACGCGTGGAATACTCACAGTGCTTTTTCCGGCGCCAATGGGACCCATGACACTAGCATCGAGCATTAGTATTAAACATCCATACGGGGAGTGATGCCTACACACGCGATAATGATATCATTCTCATCAATCGCAATTTCCCCGAGCTGAGACGTCGGGATTGCAGTTAGATCATTTACACTATCACCGAACTGGCATTTGAGGGAGGAGGAGCTGTTTTCCCAGGCCTGGACATCCTGGTCACCCCTTGGTGGTGTATGACGAACATTCCATTCAGGTACGTCACTTAAAGGACATGAGGAGTAGTTGACGTCCCCAAGGGCCGCAAACGGGGTAGATGAAGAGGAAGCGTCATAGGTATTCCCTAATGCAGACCGAGACAAAGAACGAGCCTGTGTCCGCTATTAGCCTAGAGAGGGTATGCAGGATTACTGGGTTACCTTGGAGAGCGACATCAAGAAAAAAGGGAACACGGAAGTCCGCTTCAAGGAGGGGAATCGGCATGGAACACACCCTGAGAACTTGACCTCGCATTTAGGAAAGCTTGATAACGAGACATGACACGAGGACGAGAGCCAAAGCGCCAATCTAGTCGTGGCGAAGACTGGGGGGAGCACAGCCGCTGAGTGCTGAGTCAGCATGGTCAGAGTCGGTTTGCGCGTGACTTGCGCGTGACGCATGTACATTAGCAGCTACATCATCCCACAGCTTGCTTCGAGCTTAGCTCATTGCTCGTGAGGCTCTCTCCCACTGCGCCATCGGCTGTTAGGCGACATGTATATGGTACGTGCTGGTACGCGTGGCTGAAACAAGCGGAAGATAAGCTTCCCTCCTCCCGATGCACAACATAGAGCCCCCCTGAAAACCTCCAAACCTCGACTGGAGAACTTCTTCTAACGGGCTGAAGATGCGGCCACAGTGCTATCGTTAGCAATGTGATTGACTGAGGTCACTGCGGTTGCACCACTTGATGCATCGCTAGCTCACGTTGCACCAAGCTTATGTGTTCTTATTAGTCACCTATCTGCGCTCGTCAAATCACTGTCGTAGCCGTGACGCTCTCGCACATCACACGGAGGTTCCTGCCTAATGTCTGAAAACAACTCCCAAAATGACGACCGTATGCGACGTAACATACGTACGTACCCTTTCCAGGCGTATATCCTTACAACCGGAAGTCCGGAATCCATAACACGTTAGAGGGAAGCATAGATATTTTCGTGTCCATTGGAGGCGTATATTCTTTTTCGGAGTGGTATTTGACCCGTTACCAAGGCACCCTTTTCTCGTGAGCAATACATAATTAAACGAAGAACTCAAGACACTTTTCATCCGGCTCGCAACCTTCGTCCTCCCTCTCCTCGCGCTGTACGCGTACTTCGCACTCGCATATTGGATTCTAGCGAGTTTTCCGCATGTGATGTTCTTTTGTCATCCGCTGAACGTGAGCATCCGTTCACATATTTGTTTCTCAAGAACTTGGCCGCCTCCTCATTGTCGATCGAATAGCCTTGCTTGAACCCATTGGACGCCTTCTGCCTTTCCTGCGAGTCCATTACTGTAAGCCACACGAAGCTGGATCCAGGTTGTTGCATTTGAGGTTTTCGTTCATCTCAAGTCCACATGCACAGGCTCGATAGCTCAATCATCGTCAAATGTCATGACCATCTTGAATAGGTACGAAAGTGTAGCTGGGGAACAGGTTTGCCAAAAACTTACATCTAAGCTCATAGTACAACGAATAATTTGTTTTGATACCGCTCGCTCGGAGACGCGCTCATATTCACTCCTTCCTGTGTTTCTGATAGTAGTGGATGAGACCCGTGGTCTATACAACACTCAAGTCAAACATCTATCGAGATGAAGAGGGTGACAGGACGTACCGAACTATCGTGGCCTTTGACATCTTCTGGCGCATTTAACTGCGCCAAGATGTTCTTCGCGAGGACCTTGCCAAGCTCAACACCCATTCGATCTGGTAGTGTTGGTATCGCCGATCAACGACCAACAACGGCAGACACGCGATACGCACCGAAGGAGTTGATACCCCAGATGACGCCCTGCGCGAGGATCTTATGCTCATACAGCAAAATCAACGCGCAGAGCGTTCTCGGCGTCAACAACGGGAATAAAATACTGTTACTCGGACGGTTCCCCTCAAACACTTTACTCTTCACGACCTCCTCCCTCGCATTGGGGCCGAGCTCATTACGAACCTCTTCTTCGGTCTTGCCAAACGCCAGCGCCTCGAGTTGCGCGAAATAGTTGAAGAGGAGGATACGGTGGTGTTTGGAATGGTCAATCGGGTTATGAGACGTGTAGGGAGCAAAGAAGTTTGCGTTGTCGAGTTTCGTTGTCAGATCGAATGGAGTCACCTGTAGCGCTACAAACTCCGTTCCCATTGGTGAGATCGTAGCAATATGCCCTGATCGCGAATAACAAACTTTTTCCGTAGACTCTTTACTCCTTGCCATCTCCTTCTCCAATCTTTCCGACAACGCACACTGTTCCGATATCCGAAAGGTGTGACGTCAAATATGTCGCGGTAAGCTTCCGAATGGGCCAACGTGGTGCTCGCTCAAGAGCCTCATCGATGAGTCCGAGCGTTTTCTCCTGTGAGTCGATGTGCCAACGTCCCCCCCATAAGTTGACAACCATTGCGGTGTGCTAACGGCAGAGAACAAGGGATCTTCGGCCTCTACAATAGTTCGCAACTATGTTGGTGAGGCTACGCATTCACGAACGCAGAGTATGGCGTGTTCTTGAAGAGACGTGACAGATTCGGGTGAGTATACTTTAGTAGCGGTGACGTCTGCGAAACAGAAATGTGCCGTCGGCTCCCCGCCACACGCACAAAGAAGATGTAATCACCTTTCCTTCACGAATTAGCTGTACCAGTACGAGTTTAATCAACGCTTCCAATTGTATAGCAGCCGGTACAGCACCAGAACTGCATGCGCAGATCTCAAAGTATTCCTCCGCTTCTGCGTCGGAAGAATGTTCTCGTGATGTCGACCAGCAATCTTGCAAAAGCGATAGGTCTATATTATGCGAAAATGCACCCACCGTCTCAAAGCGGCGTATATCATCCCACCCGCATAATGGTACACCAAATTGTCATTGTAGGTCAAATCCGGAAATGGCAAGGTCGATCGTCGTGATGGGATGTGCGAGAACAGGAAGGGCAACTGTGAACGCGCGCGAGGAGACACATATCTACGAACGTCATCAGTCTATCAGCCCGGGAAAAGAATCCCGCGTCGCAGAAAGACGAGCTTCGACACGCTTACCCTCGCGAAGATAGGATGGATGGTTGTGAGATGAGATGGCGATGGTGCATACCGAAGGAGAAGATCCTGCATAAGCAAGATGGCAACTCGGAGCTAGGGAAGGCGATCGTATCATCAGCTTCTTGCGGTTCGGGATATACTATAGAGCCCTTCGTTGCCTTCTTGTTCAGCCGCTTGAGCGATACCCGCTGCTAACTATGTGACTGAATGGCAGGCTCAGCACGGACACGACAAGACGATAGTTGATAATGAGCAGGGTCGTACCTCGATCAAAGGCAAATCGTGCTTGCTCTGCCCCGAAATTACTGCAAAAATCCTCTATGTAATTCAGGGGTGGGCGAGGTGCATTGGGAACATGGAACCGAGCAGATCTGTGAAAGAATGTGTATGTCGCGTCCATCAACATCAAAAACAAAGGTAAGATCCACGAACAAGATGTAGAGGTTGCCTAACGTATTGGCTTGTATTCAGGGGGTTTTGACCTTCGGGGAGCATACTGGCGAGAGCGACTTCTCTGACTTCCTTGGGTGCGATTTTTTTTGAGATATTGACTTAGGTGAGGCGGAGACGTGGCTGTCGTAATGAATGTGATGACGTTCATGAGGGAGATGTCATTGTCAATGCCAACAGGCATTAGGGGTACTGCTCCTGTTGAAGGTGACGGTGGTAGTGCTCCGGGCGTCATCGGGGGGACTACGACTACCGTTAGGGGTGATGTCGCCTCTGCCGCCACTATTGATGCAGAGGCGGACGTGGATGCGGCAGGAGATGTCGAAGCTGGCTCCTCGGGCTCCATCACGCGGGGTGGTTGTTCTGGTGGGCTTGGAAGGCTCTCGTTCACCGTAACGAGTGGTTACAGTGCCTAGTACGGCAAAGATCAAAATAAGAAAACAACTTATTGGTACTTTGTGTCTCGAAGGTTATAATCAGGGAGCCCCTCCACCATGATATGTCGGGGCCTGCTACGAAGGAGAGACGAACGCCATGGTAGGGGGTAGATATACCGATTCAAATGGCTTCGGGGACATTTTCTGGATCGATGATGATTGGCGTGATGAATGACACGGGACTCCTAGAATCGTGGGTCATCATCAGCATCATTATCATCAGTATGAAACATAAATCACGGAGCTCGGAAAGGTGTGTTTACTCACTGCGGCAGCGGGATAAACTGCCCTGTACCAGTTGGTAGTGCCCCCAGTGAGCGGAAGGAATGGGATGGATTATGTAATCCTACAAACTTTGTTGTCGGGCTGCAAGTTGAAGGGCTCCCTCAGGTTCGTGCAGCAGACGTCAAAAACTTATAGGACCCAGAACACCTCGGCGTCGGCCTGCGGGAACAATGTGTATACGTTCATCTTTGAAGACAACGATCGTCACCCAACTGCGGAACTCAAACGTGTGCAAATTGTCGAGGACGACACAGCGGATGGATGCATACATGTAGACAAGATCAAGGTGCCGAATGAAATTGCTGAACGTCTCCGTGTAGATCACGGTCGTCAACACCTAAATAGGAAGTTTCGTCAGGGAGGAGGGAGGAGTGAACTTGTCATCGTGTGTTGCCGTTCTGCTGTATGGCGTAAGATCTGCACATTTATTTTTCGCGGCCGCACCGCCACACCACCGCGCTCATTCGGCCGCGTCGTTACTTGTCGCGGTCGCGCAACCGCACTACCGCGCCCGCTCAACCGCGTCGCTACCTTCCGCAACCACGCCACCGCGCCCATTCGACCGCGTCATTACTTTTCGCGGTTGCACAACCGCACTACCGCGCCCTTTCAGCCGCATCGTTACCCTCCACAACCACACCACTCGACCGCATGTCGCATAACGATACTATGTGTATATTCGTATATGCCTACATAACATAACAATCCATCTCTGCACATTAATGATTGAATTTTGCATGAGGTATATAGAAACAACAATGATTGTATTGGCTAGTAAATTTACCAAGTGGTGGGTAACATGAACACAAATGTCTTCGTTTTTGATGACAAGGTGGTCTCATATCAATATTAGTTGTTTGACATGTTTGGACAGATGTTATTGCTGGAAATCACAAATCACATTGAATGAATCATTACAAACATCAGTCTACTGTTAGGGACAGACATATAGTGAGCAGGGAGGGGAGGGGAAATGGTTGGCAAGTTCACAGATCAATATTGGAGACATCATCATCCTTCAGCAACATTGTTTGATTGAATTGAGCAGACCATGGGTTGGGTGGGGTGTTGTCATCGCTGTCAGACAGGAGCTCTTTCACCATCACTGGCCCAGAAATGGGCCCTGCAGGTTGACAAGGCCAGGTGGGCAGTGCATTTGCATTAACTGTAGATATTGCTCAGTTAGCATGTTGTCATAGAGCTGGGAACACATGACTTATGATCCTTGCATTTCTTGTGGAAGGACTGCCAGGCAAGACCTCTTGCCTACTTGAAGAAAACCCATTAATTCTGTTAGTAAAGATGATAGCGCTGGAAATCATTACCTGTCTCAGCCACAGCATTGATGTTGAGCTCAGTGACAGAGCTTGAGAGTTCAATCACTTCACTTCTGTCATTACTCATTGCCTCGATGTCTGTTCCCACAATGTCTGACTCAACTTTCCACTTGTTGAAAACAGCAAGTGGAACCAGGTTTCAGGTAACTGTTCAAAAAATATGAGTGATTGCAACTATCGCACTGTAGTGATGTACCAAACCACAAGTTACTATCAGCTATACTTGCCTTCTGATGTCCCTTGAAATGAGCAAGAACAATACCATTTGGGCAGACAGCTGTGGAGAGCTCGAGTTTCCCATTATTTGGAACAAGGAGTTGCCAGTCAGGTTGAGTCTGGGAAGCAGTATTAGCCTGCTCATGATGCACATCAAAATGTTTGAAGACTTTGGGGAACCAAGAATGAAGATGGGTGGTGACATCATCATGGGACCACAATGTGTCAATTTCGATCATTTGTTGCAGGTAACATCCATGATCTTTGAGCTGCTGGATGAATATCTTCCTATCTGCAAGTGGTAGGGGTAAGGGGTCTTTCAGCAGCTGACCATTAGCCTTGATTTTGATTTGTGATGTAAGAATCTGCACATTGGAATGAAGAAACAGACTTACATCCAATCCACAAGTTATGATGGCGACAGAACCAACATGAAATTTCTGACTACTTGTGCGCCTCTGAGATGACACCTAGAATAGAATACTTAATCTGAACGATCCAGACATACCACTGGAAATACTTGCCTTGTGCTCAGTAGAAGAAGTTACCTTCTGGACTAGCTTTGAAGTTTTCATTGCTAGCGCCTCATGATGGGGATCCAATTGAGCAACCTGAGACAAGCTGGTGGGATGTTTGTTAGCAAGGCCTTTGAATATTCTCGCCACATTTGATGAGCCAGATATGGCAGGGAGAGGTTGGGTGGCAACTGAGGTACCATCAGCATTGCGATGCTTGCTTATCCCATGCAGACATTCCAAGCAGTGGGTGGCATTGTCTTTTTGGGGGAAGAACACTTCACAGTCACAAGTACCATCACCACCCTGGCAGAGGCCCTCCTTAACTGGCATCAATATGGGCAAGAACAAATGGGGCATAAAGACAGATGAACAGAGCACCATGCAATTTATAATTGGTGCCAGCATACTAGATCAAAGTTTAAGACTTAGTAAGTAATATGACAATGTGGATAAAGCCTGGCACCATAGATGTGCCTGGGAATACCAAATTGAGTCTGCTAACAAAATGTCCATGTCTTTGGCTGCATGTCAACCAATGCAAATAGATTCAATTGTTGGATATCCATCTGAGCCCCACTCCACTGGTGTCAACCCGAAACTCTCTGGTGTGATGTCCTGAGCAATTACCTCACGAAGACCACTGAAAAAGATTAGCTTGTCTTCATCACTCCCAAATGGATTTTGAAGTGAGGGTACATGCATGGCTTCATGGTTAATATGTACTTGCTGTTGACATGCAATCACATCGGCTGTATCTGTTACTTCATCATCAGCAAGGCCAAGTCCCTCAAGCTCTTCATGATCTTCATGATCTTGGTATACGCCAAACTTGATTTGACCTAACAGGTGCATATCCTTGTATATCACGGAATGAGTAGAGTAGTAAACTAACAAAACTGAAATCTTACCTTGGGACTCTTGTTGTTAGCACTTGGGCCACCTATTGGGTGGCAATT
The DNA here is from genome assembly GCF_024613125.1 of Pisolithus orientalis. Taxonomy (NCBI): domain Eukaryota; kingdom Fungi; phylum Basidiomycota; class Agaricomycetes; order Boletales; family Pisolithaceae; genus Pisolithus; species Pisolithus orientalis. Next base: position 38,294 of record NW_026260815.1, on the reverse strand, counting down.
CCACTCCTCTCAAAACACCTGACAATCATGATTGATATCGTTGAGGAAAAGTATATGGAGTAACCAGATATGTGATGTGTTGTTGACATCAAGCAAGTGAATATGTTCAAGCCAAGTGAAGAATGTGCACCAGCATCTGGCAAACTGAGATCCACTTCGACCCACAAACGCTCAATATGACAATTTCAAGTTGATCTAGATTCATGTGTGATTAGCAATGATGAATACAGAAATAATGTAAAATATACTTATGTTCCCCAGATAAATGAGCCTCAGTGGTGGCCATTCTTCATAATGACATAGGTTGTGATGTCAAGGTTCTCACCACCATGGTCTCCATGTATGTGGGAAGGCATACTATATTCTTCAATTGCTTGTTTAAATATGTGAAGGATGGTCACCGACCAATTATTATTGCTAGCATGTATCACAGTAACCTAAGAATGAATCAACAAATGTTGTGAGTTAGACAACTGATAAACATACTGTACAGAAAAACCCATTGATGAATCCATGGATAACGATCCCCCACTGAATCAATTTGTGGTGACCATCCATGTGCCATAATGCATTGGGCTGCTTGACATGATACTTGCACCTGGTCTTCATATGGCAGTCTCATAAAGCTTGACCGAGGCAATCCACCCTAGAAAGCAACTGGATTACACAGTGATACTGAATGTGAACCCTCTTTGCCCGCATGAACCCAATGATATAACGAAGTCCAGATTCTGGCCATCTCTTCTTAAATTCCTTGACAAGATTGTCAAGGTCTGCATCACTAATCTCAGTGTACGTATGCTCAATGCCATGGCACCTCATGTAAAGGCACAGAGTATTTTGATGGATTCCAAGAAGGCACATGAGTTCAGTGGAATGAATGTGTCTTGAGTTTGAAACAACCTCCTTGAGAATGTCAATGTCAATGACCTTCCTTGGCCATCCTCATAAACTGGTGTGAACTTCTGCTACTGGCTTTAGCATTTCTATGTTCTCATCAACACTAAGCATGAAGAATGTGTATGTTAGGCTGATAGCATTGGGAACCATTTTTTCAAGTTTGCTCACCAAGTCCTCATGCTGTCTTGATAGCATGCAATCACTGCATACAGCTTCCCAACTAGCTCAGTGGTGTCTGAGAGCCACTCAGACAGGTCAGCACCCACACAGTCTTCTTCAATTGCTGTAAGGAGATGTATTGCATTTCCTTCCAGAAAGCCAAGATGACACTCAAGGTGAATTATATCGTTGTCCTCTTGGGTCCACACTTGGAAAGCACACTGATAGATGTCAGAGAGTGAATCAACTGCCATGATGAGGTTTTCTGGCCACAGTGTGGTACTTGCAGGCAGCTGAGGGATGGAACTGGGAAGCGATGTTGCCATCGATGGGATGGGTCTTCAAGCTTGAAGCCCAAACCCCAGAACACGATGTAACAGTACATGGGATGTATGAGAACACAAGGCAACAAATAAACAATAACATATATAATTTCCCTTACTGTTCCATCAGCCATTTTGCCTTAATCATGACTGAATCAGCACCAGTGACAGTCACCTGCCATCCTGAATTTTATTTCGAAAATGGCACATTCATCTTCCAGGTTGAGAATACACTGTACAAACTCAATCACAACATCTTGGTGAATGAGTCCAAACTCTTCACTGATGTCTTTTCACTTGGCCAATACGTGCCAGACAACCAGGAGGGGAAGGTTGATGGGCAACTGATTATTCTTGGTGGCAAAAATTTGACTGTGCAAACTTTTGACTTGTTCATCAAATTCAAGTTCATGTGGTAAGTCTCTGAGCACTCCCCTGATGGTGACCCTTGCTGAATTCACTCATTCTAGTCCCCATCCTTCCACCAAATATTCCTTGGATGACCTCAAGAACTTGCTGGAATTCATCTGCCATTTCCAATGCAGCACCCATATGCTCAGCTTTGTCACCTCTTGCATCATCAAGAGAGCATACTTCTTCCATCCTTCTGAACTCATTTATCTAGGCATCAAGTACAGATTCAGGCCATCTTCAAAAGAGGTTTCACTAGGCTTTGCAAAGTCCTGCTGACAAAGATTAAGAAGTCTCACCATGTCTGGATGGGGATGGATACTTACATTGCATATGTCTATGTCAGGTCTCATTTGGATGAGTACATCCACACAGTCACTGCAGAATTTCCCCCCATTGTGCATTGTAGCAGCTGTCAGGATCACAAAGGGTGTGCTGAGGATTGGGCTGCAGTGTGGTGGAATGGTATGAGGCAACTCCCCCTTGATGGAAGGAACCTGCAGCATTTGGATGAAGCTAATGATCACTTCAAAGGATTGCAATTTGGCTGGGTCAGTGTGGATTGTAAGAGGCATATGTTTTCACATATAATGAACCTGAACAAACCACTTGCACATTCTCATCAATTCATTACTCACATTAAAGATCGCCTTGTCCACAAAATCATACCTACATAGTCGCTGTACATAGAGATGTAGCATCTTACAATGTAACTTCGGTTTGTCGCAATGTATAGTGTTTCGAGACCTTGTTTCAAATTACGGCCATTTTCAAAACTGAGGGTGTGGCTAAACAAACAAAATCACACACATGTAGTGGCTAAATTTTAGAATCTGAACATCTCAATCAATTCAAGTCAGATTGCCAGTATTTTTGCAGATTCAGAACCAGGTAAATTAGATTCAGGTTCTTGTATAAAAATTAGAATAGTTCTACCACTATACCACTATATAAGTCTGAAAAAAAAAAAAAAAAAAAAAAAAAAAAAAACATAGGCTGATTTTACACATATGACCAAGATTGTGATCCAAGTACTACATATTTCTTCACAAAAAATTCATATTCTTCGAGCCCTGTATATTACCTAGAGGACAGTACAAAAATTATATGTAATTCTGCAGTGTGCTATTGCGATCCGAAGTACTACACCTTGCACTATCTTATCTGCACTTGGTGGCTGCTTACTAATTGCGTGCTACCTCCCCCCCTTCCAATGCCTCCATGCCTTGCATCTCAAGACTTACTTCAAATAAAATCATAGTAGATTATCTTACTATCATAAACACTGAAATGAAAAGTCAGTGGCCAGGTGAGTGGTGCACATGAGCAGTGAGTAACCACCTTTGAGCTGCTGTAGCCATATGGACAACTAGTTGCTGACATAATCATCCTTGTCTGGCCACCAACTTTTCATCTCCACATTCAGTCAAGTCAAGATTACAGTCATCCTGGGATGCGCTGCACAAATCAATCACCAGTATTGTTAACTGAGTCAACATTGCTGACATCAAGCAGGTCATTCCCAAACCATTCTCAGAAAACCTCATACGAGGTTGAGGACTGTTTGCCTGCAGTGTCATGAAAGCACAGGCATCCAGCTTACCCTTTACACCTGTTTTTGCCACTCTGGTGGCCATTATCAACACAAAACTTCCTCAAGTGGGAGAGCTTGTCTTAACCCAGCTCATAAGCCAGTTTTGACATGCATTCAAGTGTAATGACAAAGTAAGTCACAATTCTTTCCCACCTGTTTTGAATCATTGATGTCATGCCAGACAGACCATTTGTCATTCTTCAACAACTTTCATTGCTCACCTTGTCAATCAAGCTGTCACACATGAGATTATTGCACTTGAAACCCTCATCTTCCTCCTTGAGCACTGAACAGATGACTCAATTGAGATTGCAGTTGGATTCATGCATGAGGTCAGCATGTTTCTGGCAGAAAACTCTCTGAAAGCAAATGTGCTTGTTTTCGACTGTTTCCATGATGTTCTCAACAAGGGGACCATCAGTCATCACATACAATATATGATAGAGGTGTTTATGCAGGTCCAGAAAGACAAGTATAAGGACAACCCAATCATACCAGATGGGTTGGACCTTGTAAAGGAAGAGGAGAAAATTACACACCACATATGCCTTGAAGAGGAGTTGCAGGTGCAAGAAGGGCTCAGTGAGTTTCTGTTGTTTGTTACTAGTTTTAGTATTTGAAGCATTCAGGCAGATATTCTCAAGTTTGACCCCAATTACACAGAGAATGAGGAAAAGTAAAAAGCAATAAAAGCTGAGATTCTTGGAGAGGGCTCCAACAATGAATCTGGTCCAGAGGAGTCAAGCAAGGAAGAAGAGCAAAGTACACAACTCTTTCACTCCTCTGTCTTAATTTTGACCCTTTGGTGGCCAAAGAACAAGAAGGTATATCAGATCAGATGGGGACAAACTTGGTCAATCTACAATGAATGATATACCTTACTATCATGAACACTCTCAACTACAAAGAAGTGGTCCACAAGCTCTTGAAGATCCAGTCGAAGGAAGGAGAAGAGGTGAGTATTGTTATTTTAATTACTTCAAAATCATACTCATGACCATTGGTTAGATCAAGCTCATCAACATGATTATTGAGTGTTGCTCACAAGAGCACTCTTACTCCACCTTCTACAGCCTTGTTGGGGAATGATTTAGTTGGCTTAGTCACATCTGGATGGAGTGCATTGAACAAGCATTTGACAACTACTACCATACCATTCACCGATATGAGACATCCTGACAATGTTCCCAATGCTCACCTACCCCACAGAGAGACCAGCAAAGGTCACAGTCAGGGCCTGGCTCAGAGCCCAGACAGCTCACATGACTACAGGCCACATGGATGCGATGGGGAATACACTCGGGAACTTGGTCACAACTACATGCAAGACAAGTACCATGAAGACTTGTGCTCCCTGCCATCTTCCCCTCGTCAGTCTCCCTCACTTCGTCGATCCCACTCTCCACCTCGTCGATCTCCCTTGATGGAGGAGATGAAGGATGCAGCTTGTCCAGGAGGAGATGGCAAAGTTTTTTTTCATTGGAGTTGTCAGAGATTTGAATAACTTCTATGATACCATTCATTGATATGTTTGCATTCGTGTTACCCACCACTTGGTAAATTTACTAGCCAATACAATCATTGTTGTTTCTATATACCTCATGCAAAATTCAATCATTAATGTGCAGAGATTGATTGTTATGTTATGTAGGCATATACGAATATACACATAGTATTGTTATGCGACATGCGGTCGAGTGGTGTGGTTGCGGAGGGTAACGACGCGGCTGAGAGGGCGCGGTGGTGTGGTTGCGGAAGGTAGCGACGCGGTTGAGAGGGCGCGGTAGTGCAGTTGCGCGACCCCGACAAGTAACGACGCGGCCGAATGAGCGCGGTGGTGTGGCGGTGCGGCCGCGAAAAATAAATGTGCAGATTTTACGCCATACTGCTGAGCATTGTGTGTTCTCTTTCCTCAATGATGGTCGTTTGTGATATCTTCTCCTCCCCTCTCTTACATGTCTCCCTCGATCAATTTTAAGAGCTAGAGGTATGTGTGAGATGTTGGTGTGTAACCAGTTTCGCCGGAATAAGTCGTCAGAGGTCGTATCGGTTACCTCCTTTTTTCTTACCAAATTAGCGATGAGAGCACCGTAAGCACGTAATGCCATGCCAGGGGAGCAGAGGGAGTTCGAGCGACGTCATTTGCCTGGTCGCAATCACAAGTCATTTTCTTGTTATGTTCGTTCGTACAGTTAGCTATAAGCCGCTTTCGGTGCTGTTCTCCCCATTCAATTTCAGCTTGTGTTGCACATTGTATATGGCCTTCAATGTCGCAACAAAATAAATACTGGTTGCTAGGAGGTGGCCCGCGACGAGCAATCCACATCACATGATTGTCTGAAACGTCGTAGATGAGATCAACTTCCCTACGGTGTTCCATTTCGATATATGAGGCTTGGTCACTGAAAACCGTTAGAGTAGCTGACATTGTTTTCAGCAACGCCTCGTTAGGTGAGTGCCCTTGGGGAAGCCATTCAAATTTGCAGAAGTACATACATACTCGTGATTGGGTACTAAAAATGCGCTGCTAGCACAGATATCAAATGGGAACGCGCATAGCAGAAATACGACGGGACACAGTGGGAGAGTGCATGACGAGTATGACCTACACAATCCCCAATACCAGCACTTCAGTATCTAAGATACTGGCCAGGTCCTGAACATGGGCGGTAATCATATAGTCACTTGCAATTCTCTTGTATTCGTTGTAATGCAACTGCTCGAGTAGGAGTGCGCTGAATGGCTGCGTCAGCTGTTCCAACTGCTCCCATACAGCCTCGTCATCGCTCTCGGTCTGCGTTTCCAGTGATTTCGGATCCCAAGGACGGACAAGGATATATGCACCAGACTTGTCACTAAGTTGGTGCGACAATGTGATATTGACAGGCCCAAGGTGTGATGCGTGAATCACGTATGCGTAACGTGAGGAGCTAGTCGAGAAACTGTGCTGGCTGACGTTGGTGACCTTGTGGATGATGGAGGGCATTGAACATGAGCTTCCTATTGAGGAATGTGGCACGTGGTAATGCTGCAAGATTACTATACAACTCCCGTGCCTTTGCAGTATCCAGAGCGCTGCGTCTAGTGGGGTCGTTGAGGGTCGAGCAGTCCTGGGGTATCACGCAATACGGTGCGAGGTTGGCAGGGAAACAACTATTGAATGACGACTGCTCCCCGACCCAATCCAGGACCGAAACATCTCCAGAACGTGAGATGATCTCTACCAGGAGACGTCCGAGTGCATTCTCCGCGGATTCGCCGTAGAGGACTGGCAATTGAACCTCGAAGATTCCAAAAAGGGAATAGGCTATATCTTCTGGTCGAGTGGTGCGACGGCGCGATGCCCAATGGAATCTTAATCGTGCATCATCCACGCCGGGGTGGAAATCGGTAAGGTGCCACTTAGCTATTCCCGTAGCCTCCTGGAGCTCTTGGAGCACAGCAGGATCTGTCTTGTGATTCGTGCTATCATTCTTCGTGTAGAGCGACCAGTCGTACGTATAGAAGAGGACGGTGGGTGAAGCTAACAGCTCTTGGAGTGTCCAGCCTCGCTGGAACCAGACACTACTGGCAAGTGAACCAGCGTCGGAGACATCGGAAAGGTACACGATCGTCAGGGATGACCGGCGGTACCAAGAAAACATAGACCCAATCGCCTCCTGTAATTCGGTGCTGCTATCTTTGTCGATGCAACACGTATCGCTCCATGCCCACTGGAAATTTTTTTCCAGAGCAAGAGCGCAGAAATATTGGAGTTTTGCCAAACCATCTATGGCGCGCAGGTTATAGATCTTTTTGCCTTCGATTTCACGTAGTAAGGGCTCATCACTCCCCCACCTGTGAGACAGCATGGCAATTTGAAAGAAGTCTGTAACCGCACTACCGATCGCCGTTTGGAGCTGCTGCTCGGTGAGTAAATGGGCTGTGGACAGGAGCTGCTTGTATTGATAGCTACGCTCGAAGTGAGATAGCTGAGCCTTTCGGTTACACATGGCCCCTGTCGGAGTATGTAACAGGTGCGGCGGAAGGTTTTTAATCGTTTCGAAACAGCTCTTTTTGATGAAATGCTTGATATCGAAAGAACCGGAACATGAAGGATCGATCTGGGGTCTCTTTGGGTGAGCCTGGGCAATCCCCGCTCTAAACTTCGCTTTGAGGTAACGTGGGAGACATCCCCGAGACTGTGCATACTCGGCATGCTCTGGGGGGCACAGCTCCGACAAAGTACGCGCAAGGATAATGGCCTCGTCGATGTCCTCCACCAAACCTTGTTTTTGGAACCTTTCGTGAAGGGAATTAGCAAGGTTAAGAAGAGGCTTGCAGCGATTCGGCGTGGGTGTACGTTCTAATAAAACTCGGCGAAGCGACACGATCTCCTCTAAATCTGCTATGGCATCATCCCTCCTGAAACGTTCATAAAGGCAATCGTCGAGCTGGAGAAGATTTGTCTGACTTTGGGGGTCATCTGGAGCAAAGGATTCTAACGCAGTTCGCCTCAGCGCGATTACTTCGTCCAAATCCTCTTTCGACCCTTCCAGCTTGAAGCGGTCATTTAGGAGATCGGCGAGATGGATGAGGGTATGATAGTGTTCTGCGTGGTCTGGTGTTGATTCCAGCACAGTTCGTTCGAACATGATTATCGTGTCCAAACTGCCATGCCCACTGAACTCTTCAACAAAGCGATCGGCAGAATTTTCAACAGCTAGGCAACTACTTGGGAGCTGCGGGGGAGTAGCTTTCAGGGTAGGTCCCATCGGAAGGAAGATGGGCTCTTTTGCCTACGTACGAATGGAAACAAAAGTTATTCCTCAGAAAGATCGAATGCAATTAGGAGTGATGTACCCGAGTTCCAGCTATATCATCCTTGACCTCTGCCTTCCCAACGGAGCTCGCGAGGTTGTTTCTAGGAACTCTTACGTTTCCATTATCGCAGGATGCCAAGAGTTCCTGGACGATGCCCCACGCCGTCTCGGGCTTTCTATCAAAGGGATTTCCGTCAGGCAAGGTGCTACAAAACTGTACACCTTCATTATTTGCTTGACGTCGAAATTCGGTCACTGATGCTTCGATTCTCTCGTTAGACAACTGTGCGACGTGGGACAAAGTTGGGACGGCGCGAATGACGCTTGGAATGAGATTTCGACGGCATGTGTGCCGGAAAGCACCAAGATGTTTCGAGACCTCCATATTTGCGTCGCCTGCATTGAACGCAAGGTCATGCATGCACAATACTCCAACCGCTTTGCACGGTTTAGTATAGCTAACCGGATGGGTTATTCACTGCATGGTGAGTGTAGGGGCATGTTTATGTCTCACTTTGAATCCATCCACTTTTTCAATGTCTCCTCCCCATCTGAACCTTCGGTGTAAAAAGATGGCGTCCTTACGATAACAACGTCACTTTTCTTTCCATCGAAACGGCACCGTTCTGCATGAACATCTGTGGCGTCGGGATTCCGGCTATTGCTGGCTCGAACACGAACATTTTCAAGTTGCAGAAGGGTTTTCATAAACTGGTGGAACACAAACGAAAGCACAGTAAGCGATGGGATTGAACAGGATATATGTGGATTCTACCAGACTCTTTCCTGAACCACGGGGACCTATGATGCTAGTTGTGCTCTCAGCTCTGCGGCGTCAGCGAAGATAGGCATCAGTGCACTCAAAACACTACGGTATCGGTCGGTAAAATGACAGTCGTCTTTTTGAACCCGGGAAGGCTATCTAACAGGCGCATCTAGCGAACGGCAGCTGAGGATTTCGCATGAATTGCAAGGTCGGATGGCAAAGGGAGACTGGGTGGTACTTGAATGGTGTGACCTCGCCCACAGGTAACACAGGGTAACAATTGCGGCAGCCTCACGCCGATGACGGGAGTTGGATAAGGGCCTAAGGCATTTCCTGACAATGCTGATGAGAAAACAATCCTGAACTTTCTAGCGGGTACTGCTGTTTCTAGAAGTGAGATATGGATGGATGCCAAGCCTGACATGCATCCAGTATACAGAACTGATAAACTGAACCCAAAAAGGGGAATTCTTCCAACACGAGTTTCGCGGGTGCAGAGACCTTCAAGATCTGCAAGCAACTTGTGATCCAACTCAAGTTATCAGCATGACGTTGCCACAAATGTTACCCTGTGTTACCTGTGGGCGAGGTCACACCATTCAAGGGAGATGCCTTAGGCCCTTATTCAACTCCCGTCATCGGCATGAGACTGCCGCAATTGTTACCCTGTGTTACCTGTGGGCGAGGTCACACCATTCAAGTACCACTCAGTCTCCCTTTGCCATCCGACCTTGCAATTCATGCGAAATCCTCAGCTGCCGTTCGCTAGATGCGCCTGTTAGATAATCTTCCCGGGTTCAAAAAGACGACCGTCATTTTACCGACCGATACCGTAGTGTTGTGAGTGCACTGATGCCTATCTTTGCTGACGCCGCAGAGCTGAGAGCACAACTAGCATCATAGGTCCCCGTGGTTCAGGAAAGAGTCTGGTAGAATCCACATATATCCTGTTCAATCCCATCGCTTACTGTGCTTTCGTTTGTGTTCCACCAGTTTATAAAAACCCTTCTGCAACTTGAAAATGTTCGTGTTCGAGCCAGCAATAGCCGGAATCCCGACGCCACAGATGTTCATGCAGAACGGTGCCGTTTCGATGGAATGCAAAGTGACGTTGTTATCGTAAGGATGCCATCTTTTTACACCGAAGGCCCGGATGGGGAGGAGTCATTGAAACAGTGGATGGATTCAAAGTAAGACATACCCCCCCGCAAACACCATGCAGTGAATAACCTATCTGTTAGCTATACTAAGCCGTGCAAAGCGGTTGGAGTATTGTACATGCATAACCTTGCATTCAGTGCAGGCGACTCAAACCTGGAAGTCTCGAAACATCTTGGTGCTTTCCGACGAACATGCCGTCCAAATCTTATTCCAAGCGTCATTCGCGTCGTCCCGACTTGGTACCACATCGCATGGTTGTCGAACAAGAGAATGGAAACATCAATGACTCAATTTCGACGTCAAGCAAATGATGAGGGTGTACAGTTTTGTAGCACCTTACCTGACGGAAAGCCCTTTGATGGAACGCCCGAGACGGCGTGGGTCACCGTCCAGGAACTCTTGGTATCCTGCGATAATGGAAACGTAGGAGTTCCTAGAATCAGCCTCGCTGACTCCCTTCACCAAAAGTTCCAACGGTGGGGTTTAGTGGAAGATATTGATGAGGCCATTAGCCTCGCGCATGCTGCGTTGGGGCTGTGCCCTCCAGGGCACCCCGATCGAGCGTTGTCTCAGGAATGTCTTGCACGTTGCCTGAAAGCGAAGGCCGCCCAGGACTGTTCAAAGGGAGCCGGTTTTGGTCCTTCATTTTTCGGTTCTTCCGATATCCAGAGTTTGATCAAAGCCCACTTTTTCGCAACTGTTGAAAACCTCCCGCCGCGTCTGTTATATACTCCGACAGGGGTCATGTGTAACCGAGAGGCCCAACTATCTTACTTCGAACTTAGTCATCAATACAAGCAACTCCTGTTGTCGGCCTCTTTACTCGACAGCGAGCGGCTTCAAACGGAGATCTTAAGTGCGGTTACTGACTTCTTTCAAATTGTCATGCTGTCTCACAGGTGGGGGAGTGGCGAGCCCTTACTACGTGAAATCGAAGGCAAAAAGATCTATGACTTGGGGGGCACGGACGGTCTGGAAAAGCTCCAACAGTTTTGCGTTCATGCTCTCAAACGCCATTTCAATTGGGCATGGAGCGATACATGTTGCATCAACAGACGCAGTAGCGCCGAATCAGACGAAGCGTTTTGGTCTTTGTTTTCTTGGTATCGCCGGTCATCGCTGACGATCGTGTACCTTTCCGATGTCTCCGACACTGATTCGCTTGCCAGTAGTGTCTGGTTCGAGCAAGGCTGGACACTCCAAGAGCTGTTGGCTTCACCCACCGTCCTCTTCTATAGGTCCGACTGGTCGCTCTACACGAAGAATGATAGCACGAATCACAAAACAGATCCTGCTGTGCTTGAAGAGCTCCAGAATGTTACGGGAATAACAAAACGGCATCTTGTAGATTTCTATCCGGGCATGGATGATGCACGAACCAGACTCCACTGGGCATCAGGCCGTAGAACCACTCGACCAGAAGATATTGCCTACTCACTTTTTGGAATCTTCGAGGTTCGCTTGTCAGTCCTCTACGGCGAATCTGTGGAGAATGCACTCGGACGTCTCCTGGCAGAGATCATCTCACGTTCTGGAGATGTTTCGGTTCTGGATTGGGTTGGGAAGCCGTCGTCATTCAATAGTTGTTTCCCTGCCGACCTCGCACCTTATCGCGTGATACCCCAGCACCGCTCGACCCCTAACGACTCTATTAGCCGCAGCCCTCCGGTTCTTGCAAAGGCACGGAAGTTGTACAGTACTCTTGCAGCGTTACCACGTGCCACATTTGTCAGTAGGAGGCTCGTGTTGCCCTCCATCATCCACAAAGTCACCGAAGTCAGCCAGCCAAGTTTCTCGACTAGCTCCTCACGTTACACATACGTGATTCACGCATCACGCCTTAGGCCTGTCAATATCACATTGTCGCACCGACTTAGTGATGAGGCTGATGCATATATCCTTGTCCGCCCTTGTGGTCCGAAATCACAGGAAACGCAGACCGCGGGCGATGACGAGGCTGCATGGGAGCAGTTGGAACAGCTGAAGCAGCCATTCAGGGCACTTCTCCTGAAGAAGTTACCTCACAACGAGTACGAGAGAATTGCAAGCGATTGCGAGATTACCGCTTGCGTTCAAGACCTGGCCAGTACCTTACATGCTGAAGTGCTGATACCGGAGATTGTGTAGGTCGTATTCGTCATGCACTCTCCTACTGCGCCCCGTCGTATTCCTGTTATGCGCGTTCCTGTTTGATATCTGTGCCAGCAGTGCATTTTTAGTACCCAATCACCAGTATGTACGTACTTATGCAGATTTGAATGGCTTTCCTAAGGGCACTTACCTAGCAGGGCGTTGCTGAAAATAATGTCGGGCTACTCTAACGGTTCTCAGTGACCACGCTTCATACATATATCGAAATCGGATACCGTATATAGATAGTTGTACAGATGAATGTTACAGCGACCTCCGTATTCCCCCCGAAAGATTTCAAGTCTCGACCAGAGATCAAGGACTTATTCTAACAGGCTGGGGATGCGGCCACAGCACCACCGTTAGCAATGCCATTCGCTGTAGTTGTGTCACTCGATGCATCGCTAGCTCACGTTGCACCAAGCTTATGTTGTCACTATCCACGCTCGTCAAATCACTGTCGTAGCTGTGGCACTCTCGCGCATTGCATAGAGATTCCTGCCTAGACTCTCAAAATAACTCCCAAAACCGCGAGCGTATGGGGCATAACATACGTACGTACCCTTTCCAGGCGTATATCCTTACAACTGGAAGCCTGGAATCCATAGCACGTTAGAGGGGAGCATAGGTATCTTCGCGTCCATTGGAGGCATGTATCCTTCTTCGGAGCGGTATTTGACCCGATAATGTATCCCTTTTCTTGTGAGTAATGCATAACTAAACGAAGAACTTAGGACACTTTTCATCCAACTCGCAACCCTCATCCTCTCTCCCCTCGCACTCGCATGTTGGATTCTAGTGAGTTTCCCGCGGGTGATGTTCCTTTGCCACCCGCTGAACGTGAGCACCCATCTATGATTTGTTTCTCAAGAACTTGGCCGCCTCCTCATAGTCAATTGAATGGCCCTGCTTCAACCCATTGCTGTAAACCGCACGAGGCTAGATCCAGATTCTTGAACTCGAGGCTTTCGTTCATCCCAAACTCACACGCACAGGCTCGCCAGCTCAATCATCGTGAAATGTCATAACCATCTTGAATAAGTACCAAAGGTGTGGCTGGGAACAGGTTTACCAAAAGTCTACAGTCTGAGCTCATAGTACAACGAATAATTTGTTTTGATACCGCTCGCTCGGAGACACGCTCGTATTCACTCCTTCCTGTGTTTCCGATAGTAATGGATGAGATCTGTGGTTCATCCAACACACACGTCAAACATCTATCGAGAAGAAGAGGATGGCAGGACGCACAGAACTATCGTGGCCTTTGGCATCACGTGGCGCATTCAACTGCGCTAAGATGTTCTTCGCGAGGACCTTGCCAAGTTCAACACCCATTTGATCTGGTAGTGGTGATACAGATCGGTCAACGACCAACATCATCAACGATAGACACGAGATACGCACCGAAGGAGTTGATACCCCAGATAACGCCCCGCGTGAAGATCTTATGTTCGCTCGGCACAATCAACGCGCCGAGCGTTCTCGGCGTCAACAACGGGAACAAAATACCGTCGCTCGGGCGGTTCCTCTCGAACACTTTACTCTTCACGACCTACTCCCTCACATTGGGGCCGAGCTCTTTACGAACCTCTTCTTCGGTCTTGCCAAACGCCAGCGCCTCGAGTTGCGCAAAATAGTTGGAGAGCAGGGTACGGTGGTGTTTAGAATGGTCAATAGGGTTGTGGAACGCTCAGGGAGTAAGGAAGTCTGCAGGGACGAGTTTTGTTCCTTGATATAGGAGTTGGTAGAACGGGTGTTGGCCGTTCGTACCCGCCGTACCCCAAATGATGGGCTATTAAAGAGACGGGAGGGACATCAGCTGTGAGCCGATCACGAAGAAAATGAAGAATAAGTACATACTCCAGTCTGATAATCGACCACTTGCCGGACTTGGTGACCGATATACCGTTGGACTCTATATCGCCTTGTTGGAAGTAATCGGTGAACTTGCGCAAGTCCTGGTCGTAAGGGGGAAGGACATGAGTTTGAGCGCCGTAGAAGTCGTTGTACTAGATACTGAGGACGGCGAGGATAACGGGGAAGTTGTTCTCCAGAAGAGTTTCTTTGAAGTGCTTGTCCATCCCGATTCATATTCGAGGATACGACGATAGGGTGATGGAGATAACATCAGGAAAATAACACTTTACTATTTTTGGCTGTTTGTGACTAATGTGACTCTTTGGGAAGGAATCTACTATTATTACCCATGTCCTGCAGGGATGGCTCCACTTTTCTTGCTGATTTTGGTCTTGTTCAAACCACCTAATTCATAGCTTTGAGTAGATACCACATACATTCAAATTGATGGAGGTTCCAAAGAGATATTGTGATTTTTCTCTCAGACAGTGTGCATCACACCAATGGCTCAATATCTCTGAATTTTCAGACATTTTCTAGTCTTCTTGGCTTAGATATATCATCACTTAGTTGTCTCAATAGATTCTGTTCTCTTTTCATTCTTCAAAATGCTGTATATGGTCAAAAAAAAGTACAGATAGTAGGTCCCTTCCCAAAAAGTCACAAATAGTCACAATAGTCACAAAAATGTCAAAAAAAAGTCACAAAAAGGTCAAAAATAGTAAAGTGTTAATTTCCTGATGAGGACATCGAGCAATGTCATTCACCTAGTTGCAATCACAAGTTTTTCTCTTGTAATGTTCATTCATATGGTTAGCTATAACCTGTCATCAGTGCTGTTCCCCCCCATTCAATTTTGGCTCGTGTTGCACATTGTATAGCCTTCGACATCGCAACGAAATGAATATTGGTTGCTTACACTTGAAAGCTAGTTGCAAATGTTTTGGACAGAAACATGGGGTCTGACATGCTTTGTGTGCCCATGATACCTACAATACCTGCATCAGTAGACCACTTTGTGAGCTGGTAGTCCTAGGGAATCTGTCCAGTTCTGCACAGCTCTGGACAGCTTTGGCCAGCAAAAGTGATTTACTGATGTGCTGTGCACAAGTATAAAATAAAATGTATACTAGGACAAAATGTAAAGGTGTAGGAACACCAATCCACTGTCACACCCAAATAAGGAAGTAACAATGTGCAAGGGGCATGGGATATATGTCATAACCCCAAGAAGGGGGCAAGTAAAGAAAAATACAAAGGTGGGAGCAGGGGTGGACATGCCCCAACAGATGAGATGTCAAATGCACAACATAGATATAAGGTAGCTACCACAGGGGAATGAATCCCTATGAGACAAGAACATCACCTTGTTGACCTGCATCCCTGCCTGAGCATATTGAGTTCTAAGCCTGCCATCCATGCACATATCCATATCCACACTTGTCCCTGGTGGTTCCCATGTCAGTCTCTGCACACACATTGTTCCTAACAGGTTATGAGCCCCACATGCTTGTAACTGACCTCATCACCAAGCCACCAACATAGAGCCAAGAAGATCCACCCACTTATCTGTCAAAGGGGGAGAAGAGAGATGTCTTCTGAAGGGGTGTTTCCAAGTAGTGGCAGACTAATGAGAGAAGATACTCAGGCTTCTATTGGGAGAAGACTGAGGTGCATGAAGGAAAAACAATGTGCCAAAATGACTGTGCTTATGTAAGATATTACTGGTGTAAGAAATATAATTAATGTGCATCAACACACCCACTCAATGGTGAATATCTCAACAAGTAACACCTAAGCCAATAGAAAAATGAATGTGCTTATCTCTAGAGAGTCCTTTGGTTAAGATGTCTGCCAGCTGCTCATTTGTAGGCAAGTACACCACAGAGATGTCCCCTGACTCAATCTTCTCTTGAATGAAGTGATGGTGAATGGAAATGTGTTTTGTACAGTCATGAAACATTGCATTTTTTGCCAACAAAATTGCTGATTGATTGTCAACATGGAGAGGGGTGGGGTCAACTCATGCAGCCATGTCTATCTCACCAAGCAGTGTGCAGATCCAAATAGCTTCTTTTGCAGCTGCCAAAACAGCCATATACTTGGCCTCAGTGCTCAAAAGGGCAACAGAGGTTTGCTTCTTCAATGACCAGCTCACTGCACCACCACATAGGATGAAAGCATAGCCAGTGATAGAATGTTGATCATTTACATCAGATGCCCAGTCTGCATCAGCATACCCAGCTGGAGTGGGTCCTGATGCTGCAGAATGGTGGAGATGCAAGGTAGTGGTCCCTTGAAGGTAGTGGTAGACTCTTTTGAGGGCCACCCAGTGGCACTCACCTGGAGTCACTGCATGCCTACTATGGATGCCCACTGCATAGGCAAGATTAGGGTGAGTAGCCAACATAGCATACATCAGGGCTCTGAGAGCACTCTGATAGTGTGCAACATCTGACTTGGCCTGATCAAGTTTCTTGAGTTTGAGACTGGGTTCAATAGGTGTACCCACAGGGCACATATCCTGCAACCCAAAGTGCCAGAGTATAGACTTGACATATCTTTCCTGTGAGAGCTCAATTTCTCCTTTATCACAGTCTTGGATGATCTCCATTCCTAAGATCCATTGTGCCTTGCCCAAATCTGATAGGTCATACTCTGAGGAGAGCTGAGTCTTGAGCTGGTCAATAGCATCACAGCTCTTTGACAAGATGAGTTTATCATCCACATAGACAGCGACTACAATCAGAACTCCACTTTTGAATTTGTAGAACAAACTGTGGTCTGCATCACTGCACACAAAGCCTAGGGCTTCAAAAACTTCCCTCAAGCAGGTATACCAAGCCTTTGGAGCTTGTTTTAGGCCATAAAGAGCATGGTGAAGGTGCCAAACTACATCTGCAGATGCATGGAACCTGGGAGGAGGTCAAAGGAAGACTTCTTTGTCCAGTTTTCCATTCAGGAAGGCTGACTTGACATCCATTTGGTGTAACTTGAGGTCATACTTGGCTGCAAGAGTGAGCAAGATTTGAATAGTAGTGAACTTTGCAATGGGGGCAAATGTATCAAGTATAGTCCACTCTGTGAACTTGAGTGAACCCCCTAGTGATGAGACATGCCTTGTACTTCTCGATGTCACCTGTCAGTCCTCACTTTACTTTGTATACCCATTTTGAATCACTGATCTTTTGATCTGAGGGCTGTTCAACCTCCTCATACAGCCTGAGCTTCTGAAACATATTCAGCTTGTCTACCATTGCTGCATACCAATGATTGCCATCAGGGCAATTTACAGTGTCCTTGAACATTGTAGGCTCACCATCACATGCAGAACTTGCTTGGTAAGCTGTGTGGTCTTGTTGATTTGAGTCAGCACTTTTGCCTGACTGCCACACCTCAACCTCATGCTCAGCCACACCCCCACCATGAACCTCTGCCCTTCCATCATCTCTCTCTGCATTCCCCTGGCCCTCATCAGTAAATCACTTTTGCTGTCCAGAGCTGTCCAGAGCTGTCCAGCACTGGACAGATTCCCTAGGACTACCAGCTCACAAAGTGGTCTACTGATGCTTTTCCCTTGTCAACATCAACCTCTGGTAAGCATTGACAAAATATATTGGGTTGTTATCTTGAACTGGAGCCTTTCTGGCCCTAGAGACCTCAGCAGGTGGTACTGGCTGTGGATATGGCACTGGAGGACCTCTGGACATTGTAGGATGTCTTGCCATTGTTTGATTCACCCTCTGGAAGGTTTCTGGGTGAGTTCTAGGCATTTCTACCCCAGAACTTTGCTCATCTGCCTGACTTGGCTCATTTTCAGCCTCTGTGGACTTGAGCATTGATTGCCCTTGATCATGACCCATTGAAGCACCTCCCTGGCTCCCTGTGGCATCAGACTGCCATGCTGGACCTGTAGACTCAACTTGGGGTTGATCCATCACTTCCCCCACCTCATCTGAGCCTCCCTCATCCTCCTGTGTGGTAAGTTGCACTTGCCCACCAGTCATCTGCATGTTTGCAACTGACTGCACCATTTCCTTTGCTACCAGCTCACTCCAACCAAATGTGACATGAGTAGGCTGTTCACTGTCACCCTCATTAAATACAACATCCTGAGACTTGATGATTTGACTGCTTGCTTGGTGCAGGCACACATAAGCCTTGTGATTTTCCATGAACCCAAGGTGAGTACATTCAAGTGATTTTGCATCAAGTTTCTGACATTTTTCCTCTGGAACATGAACATGGGTGACACATCCAAAGACCCACAAATGGGAGATGGGTGGTTTATTTCCAGTGTAGGCCTCATATGGAGTTACTTGCTGTTGGATAGCTCATGTAGGCAGTCAGTTCAGAATATGGGTCACATGTAGTATAGCATCTCCCCAATACTTGTTGGGGAGTCCAGCATCACTTAGCACAGCCCTCACACATTTGACCAAGGTACAGTTCATGCACTCTGACACTCCATTTTCCTGAGGTGTGTATGCATTGGTTTTTTCATGATGCACTCCTTTTGACTTCAAGTAGGCATCAAACTCTCATGAGCAATACTTGCCTCCACCATCTGTCTGAAGGTAGTTTGCCTTCTCCCTGGTTTTGGCTTCAGCTCATGCAAAGTATTCTTTGGTCATTCTGAGGACCTTGTCCTTTGACTTCAGTAGTTTGACCACAAGATGGTGTGACCTCCCATCAATGAAAGTTATGAAGTACCTGTGTCTGGTATGTGCAAGAGTTTCCATCAAACCACAGACATCTGAGTATGTCTGATGCAGAACCTTTGGGTTCTCCACATCTGACCTTTGTGGTATAGGATTCCAATGTTACTTCCCTTTGAGACAACCCTTGCAGCTATGGGTCTCATGACTGTGAGGTCCCACTATCTCCATCCCAGCAACCATATCCTTATCCAGCAATTTCAGTATGTTCCTGATGTTTGAATGTCCAAGGCAGCAGTGCCAGGTGGTGAGAGATGCCTTTGATGTGGCAACACAGCTCACAAGGGCTGTAAGTGGTTTTGACACATCAAGTCTTCCTGGGTCACTGACTATATAAGCAGAGTGACTGCCTGAGACCACTGTTGTGTCCAGGACATACAATGACTTGTGTTTCTCTGCAACTGCTGCAACCTTGTTTCCTGAAAGCACCTTGCAGACATTTCCTTCAAATGTCACCTGGAGACCTCTAGATGTGAGGGATGGAACTGACACCAGATTTGTGTCCAAGGCCAGAACATAGTAGATGTCCCATAGAATAGTTCATCCACCCCCACTACCAGTCCCCTGCATGTCAAGTTTGATCTGGCCCTTCCCTATTGCCATGATGGATCTCCCATCACCAATAATGACTGGTTGTGATGGCTCCAAGACCCTAAATGTGGTAAACCACCACTGCTGGCAGCACATATGTGCTGATGCACCCAAGTCTACCACCCACTCTGAGGGGCTGGTTTCTGGACTTGCATGTGCCATGAACAGCTGAAGAGCTGGATCCTCAACTACCTGGGCAACCTTTGCTGTGAGATCAGCCTTGTCTGCTCCCTTCTCTTTCTTCTCTGATGAGGATGGAGTCTTCTTGTCATCTGCCTTCTTTTTCAGGCTTGGGCAGTTGTTCTTCATATGCCCAACCTCCTTGCAGTTGTAGCACTTTATCTTTGACTTTTCCTTCCCTTTCCCTTTAGACTTTGACTTCACACCAGTTCTGGCTGTGAGGGCTGAGTGACCCTGCAAGCCCTGGCACATCCTCTCCTCTATGAGGACTTGCAAGATTACAGAGTCCACAGTCAACTTGTCATTTGTTGACATGAGAATGGTTCAAAGGACTGAGTGTGAAGCAGGTAAGGAGATCACCATTGCAATTGCAACCAGTGACTCATCAAGAGTCTGTCCAAGTGAGTTCAGTATGAGCACCTTCTGTCACATTGCATTTAGCTGAGTCTCCATTGGGCTATCATCAACAAGGGTTCCATGAAAAAGCTCTCCAATGAGGTAGGCAATTGTCTGTTTCCCTTTGCCCTTGTACTGTTCACCAAGGTGCTTCCAGGTCTCTGATGCAGTTTTTGCATACATGACCCC
The DNA here is from genome assembly GCF_024613125.1 of Pisolithus orientalis. Taxonomy (NCBI): domain Eukaryota; kingdom Fungi; phylum Basidiomycota; class Agaricomycetes; order Boletales; family Pisolithaceae; genus Pisolithus; species Pisolithus orientalis. The sequence continues at coordinate 18,117 of NW_026260815.1, read as the reverse complement.
ACTCAGAGGCTCATCCTTGAGTGTCAGGGTAATCTGCACACTGGCTTCCCTATCTTTCATCATCCACTCCACATGCTTGTCTGGGTGAGTGGCAGCATCAGGAGCCTTCATGGCTGAGCCACCAACCACCTCCCACAGGCCTCAAATCTCAAGAACCTTCTGTACATGAAACTTCCACATTTGAAAGTTTCCTCCATCATCTGCAAGTGATGGAATATTGTAGAGCCAACTCAAGGGAGCAGCAACCTTGCTAGATGATGACAGAGTAGTGACTGTAGCAGTAGAAGGACCTGTCTGAGGACCAACTGAGATAGATGGAGTTGGATTCAATATTGTTTAGCATGACCTTGTAGAACTAGAGAGTGACTGGAATTAAAACTGCAGTGGTTAGAGCTGAGTGGGGCTCATAACCTTCTGAAGGGCTGTTTCTGAGTAGTGACAGACTAATGAGAGAAGATACTCAGGCTTCTATTGGGAGAAGACTGAGGTGCATGAAGGAAAAACAATGTGCTGAAATGACTGTGCTTATGTAAGATATTACCCATGTAAGAAATATAATTAATGTGCATCAACAATGTCAAGAGCAAGGGTGCTGGCCAATCCATGAGGCATGATGCCTGAAGGGGATGGATCCCCTAACACACAGCCCAGCAAGCTGACACAGTCCTCACCTGCAGCACCAATGGTGTCAGCCAGTGTCCCAAGGACACCACAGGTAACATCTAACTCACCTATGAATTTGCCTGCAGTTGCAGGACCCTTGTTGCAACTGAGGGGTGAGCCCAGTCATCAAAGGGCCCCTGACACCAGTGACAGTGTTGTTGAAAGGGAAAGGGTGAGCCAGGTTGAGAGAGAGAGGACAAGAGGGAGAAATGAAGATAGTCAAGACAGAGAAACTCACCTCTAATAACTGGGCAGCATGGAAAAAGAAGATTGCTGCTATACTTCAGCTCCAAGATCTATATGAGATGGTGACAGGAAATGACCCACAACCATCCAAGACCCTGCTGGACAAACTGAATGCCTGGCATACTGTAAATGTGATGAATGGTGTATGTGATGCTTATGGCAAACTTAGCTAATGATAGAACCATTGTAAGGAATCTGCATTCCTTGGATGTGTAAGCCCCTATCATTGACCAATCTGTGACTATCATTATGTCCCCAGACCACTTGCATCCACTGCTGTTCATGTGCTGCCCACCTTGCTACCTTTCCATGCCCTTGCTCCCTCTCATGCAATGCTATACCCATGGCCACTGTGCTCTGGTCTCATCCTTTTTTCAGACTCTTTTCTTTTTGCCATGGTCACTTTCCCTTTATGCTAGTAGTATACCCTTGGCCCCTATCCAGGCCTGTCTTATGTGTATGTGCTGTCATGTGGCTTTCCTTTACTTGTACCCTGTCTTACTTAGGTTCTGGGTTTTCCTAGACTATAAAGCCCTGTACTTAGGTACAGAATGATCCCTTTTGGCACTCAGTAGGTCACTACAAGTTTCCTTTTCACTTCATCTACACTGCACATCTCACTTACCACCATGCATGAACTACATATACTGCTTGCATCACCAGTGCTACTCTGCAGATCATGCCACACACATCATGAATCACTACCACTACAAAGCACTGAATCCTGCCTTCTAGTCTCAGCAGTCCAGAATCCCTTGGGATGAGCAATTCATTCCCTTCATTTTATTGTTGTTTCCTGAAGCCATCTAGCTCATATCATACAGCTACTTGGACTTTTCTGACAACTGGAGCCCACCATGAGGGATTCTGCTGTCACTTCCAGAAGGTTGCTCAGGCACACCACTGAACACACTGAACTAGAAAATTTATGCCTGCATTTTTGCAACCTCAACCTGTCAGAAGACTCCAACCTCTTCCACCCTGTTTCACCCATAACACTAAATCATGTGCAATTACCTGCTGACATTCCATGGGTACTACCTGTGATCACTCCTCCTGATATATCAGCAGATTGGATATCCATTGTGTCAGATCACCTGGACCTCACTGCCCCTGAATTTCCCAGTGGCTTTATCCACTCAACTCCCCAAAGACCCAAAACCCCACCATCACCTTTAACACCCAATCACATCATCTGATTCATCATCACCAATGCTGTCACACACCAAAGGTGTTGTGGACACAGTTACGGCTGACTCTGCCTAACTTGTTGATGAGTTGTGTGCAATGCAAGACTGCTGGGCAAGAGCAGTCATCCTTTGCACAAGAATGAGTCATCAGTGCTAAAGAGAAAAGAGGAAGCAAGTTAAGTGTGTTATTCCAGCTCACATTTCTTTCCTTTCTTAGACTTTGTACTTTACTGCTTGTCATGCTTTTGAGTGACAATGTTCTTCTTTCACTCATGAGCTGCCTACCCCTGTAGCCAGACTTGTGTTCTATATGTTTCCTTTATATTTCCCCCTGTTTAACCCATGTTGGACTGTAAATGGACAACTATGCCCATTCACCCTTCCTTCTGTGATCTGCTGGTGGCCCTGATCCATGTGGTCACATAACATGTGTACCCCCAGTGCACATTTACCCCTAATGTCATATATATGGCTACCCCTCCTTTCACCCTGTGTTCACCTCTGTTCCCTTCTGTTCCACAGACTTGGTCACCCTTACACCCTCATCAGGATGACTTGATGATGCCTTAGAAGGAATTTTGGTGTACATTTAAACATTTTCAAATGTTTGGTCCACAGGTACTTTACATATGTATATAAACCCACATGTATTGTACAGCTCCCTCATTTGAAATCTACTTTGCAACCACCCTTAGCTCTGCTCACTGTACCCATGAGGACTTGACAGTATGACTTTGGTTGGCCAAGACTAGTTCCATTTGCTAGTGAAGTTAAATTACAGGTCACTTCTCATGCAGTCATGTGCTTGTACATTGGTACTCAATTTGTGATGCAATACAAGTCATCAGCATAACAGAAGATTTTGAATCACCTGGCCACATCAAAGACCAGACTACTCTTTGGATACCTGTGCTCTGGAATCCTTGCTAGGCAAAATAGCCTGAAAAATGAGCACCTCCTGCCACTTCCACAGGAACCACTGGTTGAATATCAGTGAGCTAGCCCCTAACCTTCAGCACTAACCTTCCTCTTTGTCAATGTGTCTTCATGCCAAGAAGAAGGAAGTAATAGGCCTCCATCAGCAGCCTCTTTGTTCAAACCTCCCATACCTTCTCATAAAGGAAAAGAAGTCCTCCAAGCAAGGCCACTTATTTGTCACCCTTCAGTGCAAACTCCAAACCCTCATATAGCTCTTGAAGACCTGCCAGTAAGGCCCCAACTTGGGCAAGCAGCAGAATTAACCTCACCAATCAACTTTACTACTGACCAAAACCTGCAGCCACTAGGCTTGGACATTGATACATTACCACAAGGGACAGCTGGACCAGTGGACCCCTTGTTATCTTCATCTTCATCTACCAATATATACTTACTGACTTCTACCAATCTGATGGCAGAAGAACTCACTCAACACACCTCTGGACTAAACATCCAGGATCCCTTCTCCAGCCAGACTAGGGCAACTCCTGAAATGGCCTCTGAATTCTACAAAAGCCTTTTTGGCAGAGATGTGGTAAGGCCTAAGGGCCCCTCCCAAGGTTCTGAGGAGAAAGGAAAGGAACACAACTCTAAGGGAGGGGGACTGAAAGAAATTGGCCTTAACAAGCCCTTCTCATACACCAGAGCTCACCAAGACTTTTCTACTTGGTTGAGCAGCATCAAACTGTACCTTGCCACCAATGACCATATCTATTATGAAGATCAATCCAAGATTGCATTTGCCCTCTCTTACATGGGAAGCAGCTTGGCCTGCACCTTTGCTGAGGCCTATGTCAATGAAAATACTACTGCACTTGGAGATCTCAGGCACTGTTCACCCTGTGAATGTGAAGTCCAAGTTTTCAACTTCAGCTTCAGTTAAGAGGGTCATGTGATGTGAACTATCATGTGCATCCACCTGAGGTATGCAACCATTGCCACCCAGTTACTGTGATCATTGAATGTCTGGCTCATCTGCAGGATCAACCTGCTCGTTGCACTTGCATGGCCTTACAATCAATCCTCTAGACCTGCAGAACCCCCTGCCTCCCCCCAGGACTTGCAAGAAAGCTGCAGTATGGACAACAGAGGAGGAAGGTGCATTACTGGATTTCTTGGCCTCTCATCTTTCACAGGCTGGTGATGGGAACTTTAAGAAGGCTACATAGAATGCTGCAGCAGCCCACATGGCTCATAATTATCCACTGGGTCTGGATAACAGCGATAAGACAGCTGAATTATGTGAGTGGAAGTTCAAGGTGGTAAGTTGTTGTATCATTCTTTTTTTTTGCCTTGCTAACAATTATCCAGCTTAAAAAATCCTACTATGCCATTGCTGATCTTAAATCAGTGGCCTCTGGCTTTGCTTATGACAATGAGCATGGTGTGATGGTCTTGCTGGACAATGCCAATCTTTAGGATCAGTATGTAAAGGTAATGTAGTTTTTTTCTTGTCAGATCATCCATTAACATCTAGTCAGGTGCACAAACACATGAAGCCATCTCACAATTCCAGGTTCCCCCACTTTGCCAGCATAGAGCTCCTTCTCCCCTCACATGGCTGAGGTCAGTTTATCTACCAGCCACATGCCACTACCACACCTTCTACAACCACGACCTCTGCCTTCAATACTCCTGCCTCTACTGCACCCCCCACCACTTCGACTATTCCTACCCCCCCTCCCTCCCTCTCCCTCCTCGACATGACACATGCTCTCAATGCTCACCATCATGAAGACACACAGTCCATGGATCCAAACTTCATCCCCCCTTCCACACCATCATGTTTTTTGTTGCATGTGTCAGCCAGGTTGTTGTTGTCATCAGCCATCACCAGCATCAGTCACAGAAAAAGGAAAGCCGAGTCCATTGCAATGTCTGAAGGTGGATCAAAGTGCTCTTGGCCCCCATTGGCCAAAGCATGTGCTGAAGAAGATCGCAGTTCATTCATCACTGCCATCACCTCCAGGCTTGATAACTTCATGCATGTGATTGCTGCCCCATTGCCCCCACCACCCATTACCAATCCCCTTGTTGACACTGCCATGGACTACATCAACAACATGCTGCAGCTCTTGACAGAAAATTGGATTGACATCAGTGACTACTTCCTCAGCACATCCCCAGATGAAGTGAATATTTTCCTCAAGCATCAGGAGCTGGCAAAGCAGATTTGGGTGAAGCATTGGCTGATGAAGTACCAGGATGGGCAGAGATAGGTGTTTGTTTGTTTGTTTTTTTACAATATACAAATGTACCCCCCCCCCCCTTTATACAAATATGTACATAATAAAATGTACATGACTATGACTAGCTTCCTTTTGACAATGGAAGTTATTTTTCTACATGAGTGTGAAACAATTGTAAGAACATATATTTGTACACCATGAAATCTGAATGTTCAGGCTCAGAGAAGGCCCCTAATTGTAAGCTGGTGCTGATAGTTGATCCACATCTCCTCTGCAATGTTGTCATGCCTATTATCAGCCCTTCTCCTCTCTGCAGCATCTGCTGGTCCATCACCAAGGCTTCCAATACCATCACCCTCTCCTATGTCCATGGCAAGTTCAGGGTCAAAGAACTCTTCTGGATCACAGTGCCATATGAAATTGTGGAGGGCACAGAGAGCAGCAGGTACTTGAGTTTGGGTGTGGATGCTATATTCAGGGGGAATTTGAAGAATCCTCCACCTGCATTTTATAACACCAAATATCCATTCAATGGCATTTCTAAGTCCAGCATGGCAAAGGTTGAATAACTCCTCTCAGTTTTGAGGTCTATAAAATAGAAGTTACAGGTACACTGAGCAGGATGGAATAGCAACTTACCTTAATCCATCCTGGCACCATTCTTTCAGATGGTAATGAACACCTCAATAGGGAACCAGAAGTGCATCACAGGTCCCAAACCCTGCATCTGCAAGAAGGTACTTCCCAGGTGGCATGTGCAAGTCATTCCTGTGTGCATCATGCCACATGGTTGCATCTGCAGTTGACCCATCAAAGCCAGTGAGGGCATATGTGAAGAAGAAGTCAAGATCACAGATGAAGAGACAGTTTTGAGATAGGTAGCCCTTCTGGTTCCTCATGTAAGGCTGGTCCTCAGCAGCAGTGAATGCTCAAATATGAGTGCCATCACCTGCACCAATACAATCCTGGAAAAATTGGAAGCATGGGTCACTAGTAATCATAGTTGATATGGGAGTGTTGGTGGGGAATTGCACTTGGGATACATAGAATTGTCCCCCAGAAAAGAAAGCCAACATTGCTTTGAAATATATAAAAAATTGTGAGAAAAATATCAGACAGTCCAATGAACTCCCTACCTAGTGATGGTCCCTGGTGAGTGTTGGAACCTCTCAGCAACATACTGGGATGACAACCCAGTAACACAGGTGTAGAGGAATATCCCAAGTTGTTCCTCCACAGAAATTCCATTGCAAGAAGGCACAAAACCATGATGGGTGGGCACCTGCATCAGGTGATAAAAAACCCCATGGCTGACACCAAGGCAAGTCTGTATCCTGTCTGGATGACCATTCAGGACCTCTAGCATCCACCCCTCACCAGTCAGGATTGAGGTATGGTAGGGGATTGGTTCTGAGTCAGAATGAAAAAGGAGGTCATAGAGGCATAGCACCTGGATCATCACTGCTACTACAAGTGCAGCAAGATGGTGACAATGATGGTGCTGGATCTGCTGTGCTTCAAGATCCATAGCAGAGTTGTTTGATCTGTTATCACAATGTTATCTATTGAACTACAAGTTGTGTTGTAGTCTTATATACTCATCACATGACTAGATTACTGAAGCAGAAGTCCAAAACTTGGACTTCTCATTCACATGGGCATGCACAGCTTATATAATCATCATGTGAATACATTGCTGAAGTTGAAGTCAAAAACTTTGACTTTGACTTTGGAGGGTGAATGGCACCTCAGAATCTTTGATGGCTGGGATGAGTTTGTCACCAAACTCAAGGAAACCTTCCAAGTAGGAGATGCCAAGTCTACTGCCTTTATCTACCTTTCTGCCATCCATCAAGGGGACCACTGTAGGAATAGGTAATAGAAGATACCTAGAAATAGTAATTATCAGTAATGGGCAAGTATAGTGCTTGACCCAAAAGGGAGGTTCTCTCTGGAGAAAGAAGTGTAGTAAAAATGTAAAAATGCAAACTGAAATGAATACTTAGCTCTGCCTGTCTAATACCTCTTGCCAGTCCTCCTGGCCCTTTGTGTACTCCCCAAAGTAATAATTCTAACTTCAAAAACTTGCCAAAATGCAAGACAAAATCACCCTACTACTGAGGGCCTGTGACATGAAATTTTTTTGTGGTAAACTGAACTTATGCAAACACAGCATGTGTGCTTAGTCAGCAATGCAGCTGCTCGTCACTAAGTCCAGAGGTACAAAAAACAAAAACACAAAACAAAACAAAAAGAGAAACAAACTCCTCCACCCCTAAACTCCTGACCAAGACAACTTCTCCTAGGGAACTCAAACTCATTCCCTACACTGCTCCTTAGATGAGTACATCACTGACTTCTGCAACTGCCTCAACAAAGCCAGAATATCTACCAAAGACTTGACTGTGGCAGTCTGCTTTGGAAAAGGCCATAATGAGGAGGTTAACAGATGGATCCCCATGGCTGGCCCTAAGCCAGATACTGTCAAAGATTGGATCCAGAGAGCAATGGCAGTGCATGCAGCAATGGCCACACTCAAGGTCTTTACTGGAAAGGTGACCTACCAAGATTGTTCCTACTTGTGGAAATAAGAACAGTCTTCTCATGGATCAAGATCCTCTTCATCTCCAAAGACTCTGTACCAAGACCCTTATGCTATGGATGTTGATTGGAAGTCCAAGGTCTGATCACAGAGTGAAGCTCCTACCTGTTTTGGATGTGGTAAGACAGGGCATATGAAATCCAAATGCCCCTTGTCCATGACAAACAGTAGGTCTTCCTCAGCCCAGAAGTTCTCTACTCACATCCTAGCAATGCTTGAGGAGTTTGACAAAGCAACAGAAGAATAAGAAGATGATGAACTGGAAGACAAATACAGTGGGGAGAATGATGAACCCACAGACAACAGGGGACTGAAAGGAAACCCAGATTTTTGAATGGCTCCACTGGTGTAGTGTTGGGAAGAGAGCCTATAGTATCATGCAAAATAGAGGTTAAGATAGGAACCAAGAAAGTGTATGATTATGAACAAGATATGTCAATTACTTCTATTGCTGGTTTTGCTTACCTCATCAATCATGAAAATGCTACCATCCAAACCATCCTCAACTCAGGTGCCAAAACAAACATCATTGATCTGGCCATAGTTCAGAAGTATGACATCCCAATGTGCAAAATTGCAAGACCCTGGGAGTCAAGAAGCTACAAAGGCAAGACTGGAGATTGGGTAACCCATATCACTTCCTTCAGAGCAAAGATCTGGGGAAAGACCATGTGCATCCATGCATATGTCCTCAAACTCAGAAATTGGGAATCCCTCCTTCTTGGAATGCCATGGCTCAACAAACATAACCCCATAATCAGCTGGACATCCTGAAAGCTGATTGGATGGGGAGAACTTGACCAGGGCCTTGACAAGAAAAATCATGTTCATGGAACCAACTTCACCTGGACCATGAAAATAAACCACACATCCATTTCCATGAAACTAGAAGCTTCACACATACAAGCTGAAGTTGAATTACCTCTGGAATATTGGGAATTCTCTGTAGTCTTCTCAGAAGAAGAAATCCCTCTTCCACCTCACTGAGGTTGTCTTGACCACAAAATCTGCTTGAAGCCTAGCTTCCAGCCAAAGAAAGGAGCCATCTATCCCCTGTCACTCAATGAACTCAAAGGTCTCAACAAGTTCATTGAGGAGAATCTTAAATGTGGAAAGACCTGTCCCTCAAAATCTTCACAAGCTGTTCCTGTGTTTTTCTAGGAAAGAAGGATGAAAAAAGAAGACTCATTCAAGATTATCAGTACCTAGACTCACATACCATCATTGACTTGTACCCTCTTCCTGATGTCAAGACCCTCCTGGACAAACTTGCTGACTCCAGGTACTTTGCAAAGTTCAACATCCAATGGGGATTCACCAATATTAGGGTAAGGGAAGGAGACAAGTGAAAAGGAGCTTTCATAACCCCCCATGGTCTTTTTGAACCTATGGTAATGTTCTTTGGACAGTGTAATTCACTGCCTACCTTCCAAAGGTACATGGACCACACCTTCGGGGAGCTCAAAAGCAAGAGGAAAGCCATAATATTCATGGATGATGCTACTATACACCCAAAGACCAAGGAGGGCCTTCACACCGCTGTTTGACAGTTCCTTTGCATCACTGCAAAGGAGCACTTACACCTGAAGCTCAAGAAGTGCACCTTCAAAACTGAAGAAATAGAGTTTCTGGGATTCATGATCTGTCAGGGTCAATATGAACCATCAGAGATTAAAATTGAAGCCATCAAAACCTGGCCCACTCTGACAACCCTTAAGGAACTCTATTCCTTCCTCAGTTTCTGCAACTTCTACCAGCAGTTCATCTCTGGCTTCTTGCAAACAGCATGCCCACTCCATGATCTTTTGAAGAAAAATGCAAAATGGACCTAGGGACCTGAACAAAGCTCAGCATTCAAAGCTTTGAAGAAAGCCCTCTCATCCAAGCCTGTTCTTCATCTCCCTGGCCTCTGAAAGCCATTTGTACTCCATACCAATGCCTCCAAGTTAGGCACTGGAGTGGTTCTGTCTCAAGCCAATGACTCAGGAACACTTCACCCCTGCACCTACATGTTGCAGTTGCTCACTGGAGCTGAACAAAATTATCAAGTATATGACTTGGAAATGCTAGCACTAATGTGTGCCCTCAAGCAATGGCACCCTTACTTGCTATCTCCCCCAGAACTGACTCATGTCTATACCAATCATCAAAATATCACCCACTATGCACAACTGCAGAAGCTGACTGCTTTCCAGGCTTGCTGGCAGGCTATCCCCCAGGAGTACCTGCTTCAGTTTGTCCACATAGCTGGTACCAAAAATTCTGCTGCTGACACTCTCTCCCACTGCTTGGACTTCAATGCAAAGCCAGCCACCATCTCTACCCTACTTCCAAAGGCCATTTGGCTTGAGGGGGGGGGGGTGAGACCCTCTGTTGTTTCCCTTTTTAAGATCAACCAAGCCACCTCTGAAGCCCCTAAAGCTTTGACCCTGGTCCAGAAGGTCTCTTTCAAGGAAGCAGAAACACCTGACTGACCAAAAAATGGTAAAGGACATGTTTTCCAGTTGAACACTGACCTGTACCAGGAAGTAAGAAAAGCTTCTATGTCCCTCTCAGTCCCAGGAGCAACAGAAGGCTCTGACAGTATCAGAAGAAAAGGGAGAAGAATATTCATCCCAGAACCTGTCTGCCAAGATGTCCTCCAGCAGTACCATGACACACCCACATTCAGACACCCTGGAATAAAGGCAATGACAAAGAAAATGAACAAGTACATCTGGTGGCCTGGAATGTACCAGTCCATCCACAGCTACTGCAAAGGATGCCCCTCTTGCCAAGCCAATAAGGTCAACATGCATCCAATGACACCCCCTATTACCCCACATGACATAGCCAAGAACCCCTTTCCCTTCAAGCAGGTCTCCATGAACCTCATAATGGACCTGCCCCTGTCTGGAGGAAAATATGACTCCATCCTCACTGTCATTGACCAAGGACTTACCAAAGGCATGTTCTTCCTACTGACCACTAGAACAGTAGACAGTGTTGGCATGACCAATCTCTACCACACATACATCTACCCACACTGGGGTGTCCTGGAAGCTTTCATCTTGGACCATGGACCTCAATTTGTCTCTGCTTTCACAAGGGACCTTTACCAGTCCCTCAGAATCAAATTGAAGGCTTCCACAGTGTACTATCCACAAACCAATGGCAAGGCCAAATGTGTAAACCAAGATTTCAGAACCTATCTTGGCATGTATGTGGACATGGACCCCCACAACTGGCACACCAAACCCCTGGATGCTCAAATGGCACACAACTTGTGTGTACAGTCGTCCCACAACCAGACACCATATTCACTCATGTACAGCTTTGACCCTGCTCCCTATCTGACCAGACAACCCCCAGTTGAGTCACTTGTGGGAGACTGACTCAAGCAGCTGGCTGCCAATCAGGATGCCATAATTATTGCTCGTAAGGAAGCACAGGAGTTAATGAAACAGCAATCAAAAGGGACCTATACAGAGTTCTCCATAGGAGACAAGGTTTGGCAGGACACATCTGACCTAAAAAGGGATGTTCCATCAAAGAAGCTTGTGCCCTGATGACATGGCCCATTTGTAATTTCTGAACAGATCAACCTGGTCACCTACAAGCTCCACCTTCCCCAGGGTTGGTGTATACATCCTGTGTACCACACATCCAAGCTCACCCCTTTTGTTGAAACAAAGGAATATGGCCTGGCACAACCCCTGCCTCCACCAGAATTGGTAGGAGACAAGAACAAATGGGAAGTCAAGGCTATACATAAACACAAATGTGCATGCGAGGTCAAATCATGATCTAAAGAGCCCAGTGTAACCCTGCAGCAAAAATACATCTACCTTGTCAAATGGCTTGGTTACCCACACTCCCAGAACAGCTGAGAGAGTGAGGACAACCTTATAAATGCCCCAGAGGTTCTCAGGAAGTACAAGCGCATTCATGACCTCTGAACTGCCATTTCCTACACCCCAAACACGGAAAACCCCAGCTCTGACTATTTTGACAATGACTTCCATGCTGACATCAATGAACCCTATAATTCATCCCATCCCTACTTCTATCACAATGCCAGTACCCCTCTCTGTCTCTCAGAACCACCAGTACACTCCCCCAGAGTGCTAAGCACCATATCCCCTTTGGTACCTGCTGACACCCCATATGGTGGTGCCTACCAACCCCTTCATGACTCTGTTGCCTCCACCTTGTGCCCATACCCATACCTGGTTATCTGCTCAGTCCCCTCTTCCCAGAGAGCTCATAAGGATGCCTGCAAGGGAAAGTCCAAAGCCTACAAGAAGACACCTGAACCTTGCTATGATGCCTCTTTCCAATCATGAAACACTCCTCCTTTCTCCCAAGCTGCCTACAGGTCACCAACCCCAGCCTCTCACCCTGGCTCATCTGCTCCAGAGTCTTGTGTCACACTGGCCATGCTCACAACCCCCACAGTCACCCCCTTGTCCCCCACCAGCACAACAAACAGACTGGCTCCCAAGGCAAGCCTCTTCCTCAGTTATGTGCAGCTGCTTAATGACTTCAAGCACTGGAAGTCACATGGCTGGAGAGCAGGAGAGTGCCATGAGCATCTATGGATGCTGTCTACAATCTTCAGAAGCACAGAGGTAATCAGAAAGCATGTCTATGACCTTGCCAGAACTGCAGATAATAGCTTTGAGGTGCATATGTATGAGGACACCAATTGCACCAACTCATCCATCCTCCAAGAAGCCTTGAAAACACAGGAGGCCATCATCAAGATTGTCCACAAAGACTATGGCCCCTCCCTCATCTCATCCTTCCATTCCTTTCTCGACTGACTCCCCCTTGACATTGTGGTCCATGGGCTCTTCTCTCTGTTGAGTCAAGCAATGACTGGAGGATTGAGCCTGCCTCTGAACACTGACCAAAAAGAAGCATGGCTGCTCCAGGAACAAGAAGCTGGTAGTGGAGGGACATCACAACCTGGATGAGGAGGAATACCAAAGGCTGAAAGAGATGGTGAACAAAGGTGTCATGATTGCTGGGAGAAGATTATACTGGGCCAAGGCTGAGAGCACTTCCAGGCTGTTGCAGATGCCCTTGCAGACATCCTCTTCAATGGATCACCCTGTGACTGGCTTGACTTCTTCACTCAAGCCTGAGGAGATTTGGCGGGAAGGGCCATCTTCTACACTACTAAGACAACCTGACCTTCTCCAGATGGTCCCTTCATTCCAGTCCCCATTAATTCCCTCAGCAAATGTGAACTTGGTGGGCTTGTACCCCTCAATTGGCAGCATCCCCTTCATCAATTTGCCTGTTACCAATGTTTGTGCCTTGGACATTGGTCATCTCACTGCCCAACTCACAGTGGCAACTAACAGTGAAATCTGCTCATGGGTCATCCAAGGCCTCTACCTGCCTTTGGAGGACCTCAGGCCTTTGGGGGGGGTGATATTATGCCAGCTCACATTTCTTTCCTTTCTTAGACTTTGTACTTTACCACTTGTCACACTTTTGAGTGACAATGTTCTGCTTTCACTCATGAGCCACCTACCCCTGTAGCTGGACTCATGTTCTGTATGTTTCCTTTTATATCTTCCCCCTGTTTACCCCATGTTGTACTGTAAATGGATGACTACACCCATTCACCCTTCCTTCCATGATCTGCTGGTGGCCCTGATCCATGCAGTCACATGACACATGCACCCCCAGTGCACGTTTACCCCTATATGTCATATACACAGCTACCCCTCCTTTCACCTTGCATTCATCTCTGTTCCCTTCCACTCCACAGACTCAGTCACCCTTACACCCTCATCAGGATGACTCAATGATGCCTTAGAAGGAACTTGGGTGCATGTTTAAACATTTTCAAATGTTTGGTCTGCAGGTACTTTACATACATATATAAACCCACATGTATCATACAGCTCCCTCATTCAAAATCTACTTTGCAACCACCCTTAGCTCTGCTTGCTGTACCCATGAAGACTCAACAGTACAACTCTGGTTGGCCAAGACTAGTGCTCCATTCACCAGTGAAGTTAAATTACATGTCACTTCTTGCACAGTCATGTGCTTGTACTTTGGTACTTGATTCATGATGTGATATGAGTTGTTGGCATAACAAAGTGTGCATTTAAAGTTTTTAGTGCCTTTGTATGGCATTCTGGTTTTCATTGTATCTCCACCATTTCCAAAGATATTGACTCTGTTCTCACACTTGCTTGAAGTGCTCAGCCATGCAGTTCTGCCTTCCAAATTTGGAGAGGATCCTCACACCCTATGCATTTCTACAGCACTCCATCCATCAGACACTCATTTTGCTAAGTCCATCAATAATGGCTGCCTCTTCATCAATCATCTCACTTGTCTCATTTGCCAGAGACAGTGGCTATGTATGTATATCTGCCAGGCATTCCCACCAGCTTCCATCCTGAAGCCCCCTGGTTCATTCCATTGTTGTCAGCCCCATCTCATCCCATGCAGCTTGGTCAGCATGTTCCCCTTGTCAGTATGACTTCCAGAAGGACATTCTTTGGTCACCTCAGGTCTGTCACTTGGTTGGAAGGGTCTTATGTGGTTGTTCTTCTCTGCTCCCTGCACCATCTTTATTCCAATCTCATCCATCATTCTTCCCACATTGTGACAGCTACAGCATAGTCTACTGTTCTCCAGCCTCCCTGATCGCATTCATGATGAGTATGACATGCATCTTGCCTTCTTACTGCAAGAATCAGCAGAAGACATCCCCCCTTCTCCTCCTCCATCAGAGCCCTGTTCATGAAGCTTTTGTTAACTTCACTGAGAGGATGAAAGGGTGGGAGACATGATTGCTTATGCTCCCATTGCCCCACAGACCCCCAATGCCCTAGCCCTTTGACACCTGACTCATGCCCTTCAATTCTGGAATTAATACTTCCCTATCTGGAAACACCAACCATCTGTCATGCCATCTTTGGATCTAGAGATGTCTCTGCTGAGATCTGACTTGCATCACCACCCCCTAATGTGATACCAGTGTGCTTACTCAGTTTCTGACTCCATTTGGCTCATTTTGTGATATTTTGACTGTCCTTGACTTGTTTATTGCCAATACTTACCAATCTTCTTTGCTTGCTTACTTTTCATTTCTTGCTTACTCATCATGATTACTCAGTCCTTACTCATTACTTACCAAGCATTTGTGCCTTGTTTGTCATAAGCTGCACTCCCCCTCATAGTATATAAACCCCCATGTACTTAGCTACAACCCACAAGTGAAGAAGCAATCCAGAAGTCAGTCAGCAGTCAATTCAGTGCATAACTCATCATCAACAGTTGAGGCTTCATGAAGGGGTCTATCTACCTCCATTCCTTATCTGAAGCTTTATCCCCACTTAGTCAGCAGTTGTGCTTAGTCATCCTCCCACTCCTGTGTAACTTGTCATCAACTTGTGCCAGGAGCACATTTTATCAAAGTCCGCAGATGAGAATGCAGACGTTAAGGATACATCATGTCTCGAAGCTGGAATTGATAATCCCATGAACAAGGGCTAGTCAGGCTTACTACACACTTTTTGTAGCATCGTATCAGCTCGTGAGTGGCACGCTACGTGCACTTTTCAATCCATCCCTTACAATGCATGGGTAGAGATGGCTTCAACTTTGCTCGTGACTATAGTCTGGTTGTTATGGTTAACATGTGATATACGCAAGAGAGCTCGGAGGAAGACAACATCCTATGGATAGCTGTTCAATTTTTCAGGCAGCAGAGTGTAAAAGGCAAGCGTACACTGTGAGACCATTCAGCTTCCTCCATCAATATTAAGCCTCATGATATCTGTCCCGACTTAGCCAGTATCCTGTATTGTTGAAGACGAAGATGTTCGCGTTCGCGCCACCTGCCATTTGATTAACAGCTTTCGGCTCTCCGCGTTGGCCAAAACCGTGTCCGCATCGTCTTAGCTCCCAATGGAGCATGTATGCACCCTATCATCGAAGATGTCCACATTTGCATTTGCTTCGCGTTCACGTTTGCAACACAGTAAACAACTTTCGACTTTCCACATCAGCCAAAACTATATCCACATCATCTTAGCTGGGGTACTCCCCAATGGAACACGGTCCACCCTATCGTTGAAGACGACGTCACCCGCGTTTAGTAAGTAAATTCCAGCTCTCCTTGCTAGCCCAAAACTGTGTCCGCATTGTCTTAGCCAGGGTACTCCTTGATGGAGCACCTACATACCTTATTGTCAATGACAAAGTTTTGTTCACATTTGCATCACCCGCCATTTGATCAGCAATTTTCAGCTCTCTATGCCAACCAAAAATCACATTCACATCATCTTAGCCAGGGTATCCCTTGATGGAGCATGTACATACCCTATCGTCAAAGACGACAATGTTCACCTTTGCATCACCCACCATTTGGTGAATAATTTTCAGCTTTCCACATCAGCCAAAACCATGTTTACATTGTCTTAGCTGGGGCACCTCTTAATGGAGCACGTACATTTTGCCAATATTAGAATTGTTTCAGTCCGCCCCAATGACACCCACGGTATTCACCTATGTCACTTTCCCTCTCACTGATGTCACTATGGTACAGTCCACAGTCACCCTCCTTCGGTCCCACATCTCTGCGGTATTTACCAACTAGTCCACCCTTTTAGCCCCTTGTCTGCTAACTACGACACAGCAAAGCAGCTGCATCACCAACAAATGTCACCCGCCCTCGATCGAATTCACCAACCAGCCTGTGGTATTTATTCATCCATGTCGCCGCCTTCCTTCTCATTGACGTCTTGAATGGTATGTCTGCAATCGCCTTCCTCCGTCCCACACCTCCGCAGTATTCACCAACTAGTCTATCCATTGAGCCCCATGTCCCCTAACTACAACAGCAGCAGAGCGACTACATCACTGACATACTCCCCAACGTCACCCACAACCAGTCCACGGTATTCACCTATGTCACCTTCCCTCTCACTGATGTCACTGCGGTACAGTCCGCAACCGCTTTCCTTCAGTCCGATATCTACACGATACTCACTAACTAGTCCATCCTTTAGTCCTGCCTCTCCTAGATGTAAGTCACGTTTGTCCGTCAGCGAACCAGTCACTAACTTTGCAAGATCCACCCAGCACAACTTTTCATTCGCTTTGCCAACCATCCCTTTCTCGTGCTATCCTCACTGCAGCTTGTAAGTAATTTATCTCGCTTGCATAGTTACATTACTCACGGCTCTGCAACCCCTGCACAAATGTCACTCCTGTCTTCAAAATACTCGCCCACATCACCAGTGTCACCCCCTCCGCTCAACCAAATATTCTCCACAGCTCCTGCCTATTGCAAGTGTAGCCTCTGTCCCCCCTGCATACAACTCAACATCTCCACGATGGCCACCTTCTAGCCCTACCCATGTGATACAATGTATCATTGAAAACAAAGATATTTGTAGTTTGCGTCACCTGCCGTTTGGTAAACAAATGTTGGCTCTGGAATGGGTCGTCAACACTGTCGACGGATGAGGTGCCATGGTTGACTTTAAGGGCGAAACCTAATTAAACTTGCATGTATTTTCACTAGTATCACAAATCCTCATTCATTACACTCGGCGGTATGCATGTACCTTGATCAGATTTATTTATTGTACCCTTCTAGCGAGATTTGTGGCGAGTGGGTCATGGGGTGGCAGAACTGATTTCATGGATGACTACACCAATACTCAAGATAAGTCTGATAAAAAAAAGGGCGTTGATGTGCTACATTTTCTATCAGTAATCTAGCTAGCCATGACCTCCCTAGATCGCTTTGCTTTTCACGAGTTCTGTTATTGTCCATCGTCAGAGGTAATCTGTGAGGAACTCGCAATGTGATCGACTTACACTCAAGCTCCGCCATGGCATTGGCCAATATCTCCTCCTGCATCTTCTCATCCCTGAGATCGGATGTAATCCTTGCAATGATAGTTTTTGCAAGCTCAACCTGCTCACTCTCCTTCAGCCGTTGCTCGTAGCGCACCCAGCTGTCTGGGACGGTCTTGAGCTCAGATGCCAGTGCAACCTTTTGATGCTGGATAAATGCTTCTGCCTCCAACCAGGCAGTTTCCTATATACATCATATCACATTGGATCTAAAATACTAAAAGACCACACCCCAACCTTTGAAATGGGAAAGAGCCCCTGCATCAGCGACATGACGTCCTTTATCTGTTTGACAGAGTGGATGCGGTCTTTTACAGCCTTGAGTATGCTCAGCACGCGAGTTTTCCAAAGCGGTCTTGACACGTTG